>NC_057398.1:49839345-50172375 GCF_019320065.1 Cervus canadensis | reverse complement strand
CACTAGTCATTTCTGCTCCTTTCCCCCTCTTTTTTTTCCCTATCAGTCCTCTGTGGCTAGATGTGTGGGTATTGGGGGGGAGAAGAAAACCTTCTCCTTTACTCTCTTAGGTTTCATAAGAGGGGCTCTGCAAATTAAACTGACAAAAGACAGGTTAATAAATAGAAAGAATTACACTTAGCATAGAAGTTCACAAAGAGGAGGAATTTGGGACCTATATACCATCTTAAGGGTGGGAAAGTATGGGAGAGAGGTTGGGCAGAGGAAAAGAGGTGTGGGGCTTCTAGGAGGGAGTAAGTTCTGAGAAGGTGACTAGGGAATGTATGGGCAATATTAGAGTTGTTTGCTAAGGTTTTTAGGGAACAAACCTTCTTCTCTTTTCCTAGGGAGAAGAAACACCTTTACAATGGGAAACTTACGTTATCTTTACAAAGCTTACTTTATATCCTGCTTTCGATCAGAAAGGGCCGAGAACTAATTGCCTTCAGCTCAAAACTTTCCTTTAGCTGAAGTGGTATACTTTTGAGGTAGCATGCTGTGAATACCCTTCAGTACGTAGTCTTACTGGCAAGAAATGCCAAACCGCCTTAAGAGTCTTACAGACATTCTCTGAATAAGGGTGTGCCTTGGGAATTTTCAGTACATCTTTTCAAAGTGGCTGAAAATAAAATACCTGACTTTCTTTTAAGTCTTAAAATACTGTAGCAGTAGGAATGAACAAAGTGCTGTTTTCCCTCATTTCAGTAATGATGAGTTTACAGTAAAGGTGCCTTTAGATATTTTGGCTATTAATTCTAAAAGGATCTATTTTAGCTCACTTGAAGACTAAATTATTTATGAGAAATGTCTTCTGACTTCACTGTTTCTAAATATGTATTTTTATTTCAGGCCCGTGTGGTTCTCAAATATAGGCATTCTGATGGGAGTTTGTGTATTAAAGTAACAGATGATTTAGTTGTAAGTATACATTTTTATTTGTTGCATACTTTCAGATTTGTTTGAGTTAGTCATTTGTTTGAAATTATTTACATAGAATTTAGGCAGGTCACCCATTAGAATGCTTATTTTGTGTTTCATTCCCAAGTCAAGAGCCTTGTTCTTGAAGCTACTTTTATAGGCACTTGGAAACATAATTCAACTCGCTTCGTTAATACAGTTTGTCAAGTATAGTTTAATAACAGCCGAACAAGAAGAACATAGAGACCAAACATAGATACAGGGGGTAAAGGTTTCCTTGTAGATGTGTGAGAAGTAAGTGGTATTTGAATACAAGTTATAGGTTCTGTAGTTATATTTCTCTTGTTTCCTGTCTGCTCGTTCTTCTCGCTTCCTCACACCCCATTTATTTCTTACCCCTCTGCCATGTGGTTTCTACATGAAGTCTTTCCCTGAAACTGCTCTCAGCGAGGGCTCAGCAGCAGCCCCTTCATTTTCAAACCCAGTACTCTCAGCAGTTCATATCTTGCTTGACCTCCTGGCTGCTTTTAATATTTTTAATATTTATTTGGCTGCACCAGGTCTTCGTTGAGACATGCAAGATCCTTAATTGCAGCATTCGGATTCTTAGTTGCAGCATGTGGGATCTAGTTCCCTGACCAGGGGTTGAACCTGGGCCCCCTGCATTGGGAGCGCAGAGTCTTAGCCACTGGACCACCGTGGAAGTCCCCACTCCTGGCTGCTTTTGATACAGAAAACCACTTCTTGTAGAAATTATTTTGGCATCTTTGGCTCCATTTTATCTTGTTTTTCTTTTTCTCTGTTTATTTCATTCTTTGCTAGTTATTTTGCTGACTTGCCCCCATTGATATTGGTTTCTCCAGGATTCTGTCCTTGATGTCTTCTTACCACTTCTGGATCAGTGCATTAAGTCCAGTACTGCCTGTGTGTGTCTGTTTCCAGTTTTGTACTGTTAGCTCATATTTTTCTTTTGGCTTCCTGACTAGGTCTCAGTTGAGCATCCTTCCTTCTCTACTTCATAAGGTTAGCCTGTCTAGAATGGAAGTCCTCATCCCTTATCAAACTGGTTCCTCCTGCCTCCTGTCTTTAATTACACTGTCATCTACCTGCTCAGAACCTGGGAATAATCTTTGGTCCCTTCCTTTCCTTTATTCTCAGATTTACTATTCCTTCATTTGAGAAACTTGTATTTTGATTCTCTGATAAGTTCCATATGCTTTGCTGGGCATTTGTGAATTACTGATTCAATCTCTCATCTCATTTCCTGTCATGAACCCTTCATCCTCATTGCTAACCTCTTAAGGCCTCGTTGTCACTTGCCTGGGCTGGTATCTCTGTGTCCCTGCTTCCAGTTCATCCTTCAGTTGTCCCATACTACTGTCCCGCCAGAGTGATTTCTAAAAATGCAAATTGGATTCTAACTACCCTGCTTAACAATCTTTAGTGGCTTCTCATCACTCATAATGTAAACTCCACCCTCACATCCCCTCTAATCTCTGTCTTTTTTTGTGTTACTTAAGGGCTCCTTTAATATGCCATGCAGTCTTAGGCCTCTGAGCTTTTGAACAAGTCTGTCTCCATCTTTGCAGTACTGAATCCCACCCCTGCCCCAGTGTGACAAGCCAACTGCTTATATTTCAAAACCCATCTCAGAAGGACTGCTTCATTTCTTGTTTTTATTTCTGCCTCTTTTTGTGCTGTTTCACAATTTTTTTTTTAATCACATTTGACTTTAATAGGTTGTGGGCTTCAAAATAATAAGAATAGATGAGTTATAGTCATACCTGTATTTGTAGTGACTAGTCCTGACCCAAAGGGCACTTAGCAAACATTTCTTTTAATGGATTAACTCTTTTAAAAATCTCATAGTGACTTTTAAAATGACTTTTGGTCATATCTTTTACTGTGTTTGTATTCAGGATTCCATTATGAGGTTGCATGAAGTCAGATCTTTTTAAATTAATGTCATATCTTTGCAGGACCTATTAAGTTTGGTGAAATGTGAAAAAGGAGTAAATTGAGCTGTTGTGTGCTAAACCTAGGTTGAGGAGATTTGAATCCTAGCTTAGTAATCTAACAGCATTTTAGTCTTGGGGAAGATCAGGCCAAAAGTTTGGCTTTGGGGGCCTTAATTTTCTCATCTGTGAAGTGCCATAGTAATAGTCTGCTTACAGCTCAGTTGGTAAAGAATCTGCCTGCAACGCAGGAGACCCGGGTTCGATCCTGGGTTGGGAAGATCCCCTGGAGAAGGAAATGGCAACCCACTCCAGTGTTCTTGCCTGGAGAATCCCATGGACAGAGGAGTCTGGTAGGTCCATGGGGTCACAAAGAGTCAGACACGACTTAGCAACTAAACCACCACCAACACCTACCTAATTGGGTTGTTGTGCAAAATGAAATATGTGGAAGCACTTAGCACTAGTGCCTGCCACTTAGTAGGTTCAATAAATGTATACTTGAATCCTGAGCATTCACATTGAGAAAAATGTTACTTGTGATTGTCACAGAGTGGATAGATAGATATATCTACTATCTATTGGTATGTTCTGCTTCAGTAATAGAGGAAAATGCAGAATTGAATTCAATACAAAAGACTTTACCTCCAAATGATGACTTTTGGCCTCTGGTAATGATTAAATATAGTTAAAGATCCATGGTAAGCAATACTGGAAAGAACTTTAACATTAATGATTTCCATGATAAGATCTAAGTATGAAGGATACTTTTTGTTCCCTTTCTTAAAACTACTGAGAATTAGTCCTTATCTAGAAGGGACCAAAGATACAATCAAATCCATCATACTAAACAACAAATGTGTGAACCAACTCCAATGAAAAAATCTATTTTCTAATGATTTTTAAAGAAAAGTTTGTATACTTCCCTCAATAATTCATTTTAATAGCTCAGAAAACTCTTCTTAGACTTTATTATTATTGTCTTATAGCTTTGACTTTTTTATAGTCCCATTTATGCATCTATTGTTTCTAATTCCATGACTGATTTATAATTGTTTTCTACGAAGCTCTTTCTGTGTCAAACTGTAGAGAGAAGGTATATGTTCTTCTATAGTACATACGCTAAAATTGAAACTCTGGAGATGATTATGGCCGCTTTATAAGATTGTTAGATTTGTACAGTGTGTGAATTTTTCTAAGTAAGTGGTTTAAGGTCTGTATGAATTCAAATCAGTTGCGCATTGTCAACCGCAAATTGGCACTTGCCATCTACCTCTACAAGGATTAAGTCATGTACTGCTGCAGCTGCTGACCTCCAACACCCCTTGAATGAGCCCAGGATGGAGAGCAGAAATGAGGCACACTCTGCTCCCAGAAACCTGGCAGGACAGGTCTTCAGATAATTATATATTCTCAGGAGCTGATTTTCTGAGCCCAATTCTTATATCTCCTTGTATCTAGAAAAGCACTAAAATCTTTCATGGTGATGACTGTTTCTCATGACGAGCAGAAGCGTCACGAGACCAGCAGAAACTTTCTAAGAAATAAACATGCTTGATTGCATGTCCTCCCCCTTCACCAGAATTACATGTATACTGTCCTTCTCCTTTGTCTTTGGAACAGTCTCTCAGAGCAGTTTGAGGTGCTGTCTCCTGGGCTGCAGTCCTCGTATTGCCCCAGATAAAACTTTTAACTCACGACTCTGATGTTGTGTGGTTTTTTAAGTTGACAGCACCATCAGGTTGAACTCCAAATCACTTGAAGTTGATGAATATTACTGCAGGATCACAAAGTTCCCATTGCTTAAAACTCATATGAATCCATAAGATGGGCTGAAGAAAAATGGATTTGTGTTACAAAACGAGACTGCCATCTTAAGTTTGATAATTTTGAAGATTCTAGATGAAGAATTGAATGTAAAGCAAGGAAGAGTTTGGATTGGTTTAAAAGTTATAAATAATACCAGAAATCAAGGTTGAACAAATTTATCTAGCTTGATGTAGGTACCAACCAGCAGTAAGCAGGAATTCCTGATTTTTAAAAGATGATCATTAACCATACACTTCCCATTTCATAAACAGAGAAAGAGATCCTAAAATGTATATGCTTTTCCCACTATAACTATAGAATCACTTATAACCAGATCCCAGGGAGAAAATACCTGATTCCAACCTTTAGTTTTTGTCATCAGACCATGACAGAATATGATTACATTAGTCTACTGGTCATTTTTGAGATGCCTCAAATAGGGTTCATTTTGTTTTTTGTCCATAGCAGTGGCATTTTAAATATTATAAAATACTAAACTTAAGGAATGTAATTGTGGGAACCTGGAAACTTGAATTATCTCCGGAGGAAGTAAAGCAAAACAGTGGTAGGAAAGACTCAGATTTTTACCCAAGAATATGTTTGCTACATCGTTAGTAATCTAGTTTTACATAGTTAATGTGTGCTTTTAAAATTCCTGACAGTGTTTGGTGTATAGAACAGACCAAGCTCAAGATGTAAAGAAGATTGAGAAATTCCACAGTCAACTAATGCGACTTATGGTGGCCAAGGAATCCCGCAGTGTTGCCATGGAAACGGACTGAATGGTTTGAAATGAAGACTGTTATGTTCTTAGGAAGTAAATATCTTTTGAATTTGAAAGAGTATTGGGAGAGAAAATACTTTATGTAACTAAGTGGGCTATTCAGAAGCCAAGAGATCATTTTTTTGTACTTTGTTTTTTAATGTTTACTTTAGAGAGCCAGGAATGTAAATGCTTTCAGTTAGGAAGCCTTTATTTATTTTTTGGAGATTGAACAAAAAATGCATCTATCTTGGAAACTTTTTGTAGATTATTTGGTGTTAAGCAAAATAAATAATTACTTGCTGTTAAGTTTGTATCAGTAACTTGAAAATGAGATTAAGAAAAGCCAGTTCTTCCTTAAATTTAGTTAATCTGTGTTTAAAAGAAAATTGAATATAATTGTTTTGCTAAATTGATGCATAAATTTTGTGCTGTTGATGACCAGCAAATATAAAATAAGGTAACTGGAATTAACTGTGCACAGCAATATAGCTGATTATATATAGTAGTATAGTCTCAATTATATCTAAAAATAATTATGAAAACAGGTATGCTTTACCTTAAACTTTACAAATTTAAGCTATATTTTTAAATATAAGGGGTTCATATTATCATTAACTTGTTGAGCAAAGACTTACTTTGAATCTAATTTTCAGTGCTCTGAAACATCTGCAGTTACTTTAAATGCATGAACAGAATGATCACTAATGGATTGAAATCACCATATTACAGAATACTTGCCACATATTTGCCATCTATCTTTTCTCAGAAGGGCTAAAGATTATTTGAACTGTTAAATTTTTGCATACCTCTATGATACCCCAGCCCGTTTCTCTCTTTACTTAACCTAGGTATTAAGCATGACTGTCACAACTGTTTCCTTTAAACCAGAAATATGATATTATTTGACATTTATCTTATATTTGCAATTAATTTTACCAACCTAAATATAATGTTATATGTTGATTCCCACATTAAAATATTTTTTATTTGGAATTTGTTGTGCTGACCAGCATTTCAACATGCAAGGTTCCATTAACTGTATGAATTTTGGCATGTTTCAGAGAGGTCAGTAAATAAAATATTACATAAATGTGTATTATGTCTCTTTAAGTTTATAACTTCTTAAGAATAATTGATTTCTTGACTGGGATATTCTACGTTAGTTTAGACTAAAGTGAGCCTATTATGCTGTATGTATGTTTTATTTGTTTCTTCATACTTTTATTACTCAGCTTTCTCCGTTATAGCATTTGGTTTTTTTTCCCCCCACTGTTTCTCACAGTTGTATTACAAAAGAACCATGCTAGCTTTTTTCAGTCTCCTATTGATAGACATTTGGTTGTTTCCAAGGCTTTTGCTGTTAGGATGCTGCACTGAATATACACATGAGTAGTATATGTGTACATTTGATTTCTAGAAATAAAATTGGTGAGTCAAAGGGTATATGTATTTCTAATTTTAATAGATACTGTCAAATTGCTTTACGCGGAGATTGTCCCATTTTGCATGCCCAACGGAATGCAGGAGAATGCTGTTTCTTCACAACATTGCTGCACAAAAATACAAATTCCAGGTTTTTTGCATTCTGATGTGTGAAACACTGTTGTTGTTCAGTCGCTAAGTTGTGTCCAGCTTTTGCCACCCCGTGGACTGTAGCCCACCAAGCTCCTCTGTCCATGGTATCTCCCAGGCAAGAATGCTAGAGTGAGTTGCCATTTCTGTCTCCAGGGCATTTTGTTTTCTTGAGTAAGAAAAGTAATGTCAGGGACTTCTCTGGTGGTCCAGTGGTCAGCAGTCCATCTTGTACTGCAAGGAATGTGGATACGATCCCTGGCCAGGGACTAGGATCCCACATGCTGCAGGGCAGCTGAGCCTGTGAGCCACCGCTGGAGAGTCTGCACTGAGATGAAAGATCCTGCATGGCTCGAAGAAAATCAAAGCTGTGTGCCACAACCAAGGCCCAGCACAGCCAAATACTTAGAAAAGAAAAGCAACATCAGATAATGTAGGGGTTTTTTGGGTTTTGACTGTCCCCCCCCCACCCCATAATAGGATAACTGGAAGGTTTTTTGGCCTTTGTTTTTCTCATTTAAATCATCTACTTTTTAACACTACTCTATGAAGATAAGGTGGAAGGGGAGGGACATAGGTTTGAGTTCTTTGAATCCTTGTAACTTGTAGCAGTGATTAAGAGCAGATGTTCCAAGGCAGACTGTGTTGCAATCTTGGCTCCACTACTTCTACTTCCTAGTTCAGTGGTTTTTGAGAGGGTATTTCTCCAAGCCTCTGTTTTCTTCTCTGGAAATTGGGCTGAAAGTATTCATAGGGCTTTGAGGATTAAGTGGCATAATCTACTTTAAATTCTTGGCACATTGCCTGGAACATAGTAAAAGCTCAACAAATGGTAGCTATTATTACTGTTATTGTTATGGTTGTTATTTTTCAGTGGAATTGGTATAAGTAGCCAGCTCTTAAGTTTTCTCATTTTAATTGAATAGTTTATAAGTTAACATCTGCCTTTTCTACTAAGCTATGTCTACTATCAAATGTTGTTTTTGGCAGATGGGAAGTGAAACAAGATTGTCTCCATGGAGAGTGTTTTTATGTGGTGGGAGAAACTGAAATCTTAAATCTAAAACATGTTCATTTGTACCTACACAAAATTATTAAGAGAACTAATTGGTGGTGAAGATATTAAATCTCTCAAAGACCGTATAATAATAAAACTGCAAATTATATATTCTAAAAGTCACAGTGCTGTATACTCTTGACTTTTTTCTTTTATCAGGAGATAGTTCTGGATACTATAATCACACTTTTCATGGACTAATTTTTTTTTTTTTTAATCATTCCACATGGCTTATGGGATCTTAGTTCCCTGCCCAGGGATCAAACGCAGGGCCCTGGCAGTGTGAGCCTCAAGTCCTAACCACAGAATGCCAGGGGATTTCCCAGGGACTGATTTTTAGCAAACTGTTTTATGATGTATTTAATCAAATGTTACTGACCCTAAGGTAATCCAAATGCAGTTATCATAGTTATTAACATTCTAGGTACAATTAACAGTTCAAATAATTTCATTTTGTTCTCTTCTTAGGGAGACCCACTCTCCTTGGAGCACATAGCATTGTTGGAGCATTAAGCATTGTTGGCTACATGTGTTCTCTGTTATAAAGGGCTGGCTTTTCCCTTCTCCCTAGCCTGTCAACGTTTTGTCTTAAAAATGTAAAATCTGTTAGTCACAGCTCTAGGCTGTGTTGGCAGCATTTGATAGTTGATATCTTCTGTTACCCTTAGAAAAATCTAACACTAGCAACAGTATGATGGTAATAGTCTTGAAAGTACAGCTGACCCTTGAACATCAAGAGTTTGAACTGCATGGGTCCACTTATATGCCAGTTCTTTTCACAGATACGTAATACAGTAATATACAATCTGCAGTTGGTTGAAATTAAGTTCTGGAGGGCTGGCTACAAAGTTAAAATAGGATTTTCTACTGCAAGGAGTGTCAGCACTCCTAACCCTTGCAATTCATTGTTCAAGGGTAACTGTATTCTAAAACTAATTTAAATTGAGTTAAATATGGGACTTCCTTGGTGGTCCAGTGGTTAAGATTTCACCTTCCAATGCAGGGAGTGCATGTTCAGTCCTGTTCTGAGGGCTAAAATCTCACATGCCCCCTGGCCAAAAAACCAAAATGTAAAACAGAAACAATATTGTAACAAATTCAATAAAGACTTTAAAAATGGTCCACGTCAAAAACAAAAAAAGAGTGAAATGAATTGCTCAAGAACAATAAAGTTTCTGCCTACTAAGAATGAAAGAAAACCAAATCCCTAAGTAACATTTATTGCTCCCCTATTTTTCCTCTTTTAGTAAAAAATACCTTGTGGTAATGGCAATATCATAGTATTTAGTATTATTTCTTTTTAAAATATTCAGGAGTGGGATGGGGAGGGAGATGGAAGGGGGAGGTTCAGGAGGGAGGGGACATGTATACCCATGGCTGATTCATGCTGACGTTTGACATAAAAAAAATTTCTGTAAAGCAATTATCCTTCAATTAAAAAATAAATTTCTAAAAAAATAAAAAAAATAAATATTCCCCTAGTTGGGCTTCCCAGGTGGCACAAGTGGTAAAGAATCTACCTGCCGAGCAGGTGGTGCAAGAAGTGCAGGTTCGTCCCCTGGAGAAGGAAGATCCCCTGGAGAAGGAAGTAGCAACTCACTCGAGTATTCTTACCTGGAGAATGCCATGAACAGAGGAGCCTGGGTGGGCTCAGTCCACGAGGTCGCAAAGAGTCGGACATGACTGAGCACACAGGCACACACATTCCTCTAGCTTTGCAGTTAAAGTTTATGATGGCATGAGAAGAGAGAAAAGTATTTCATTCTTTTTTCTTACAAGTAGTAATCGAAATTAAAAGTAGTAAAATCGAATTAAAAGTAGTAATCGGAAAAAAAAAAAAAGTAGTAATCGGGCTGGTTCCAGAAAAAGATGATATAAGCACACTCCACCTCGGCTCTTGCGCAGAATCCAGCTATGGATACACACAGCAACTGTTTGAGGACTCTGAAAAGAAAAGAGGTGGATTGGGCAGGAAGACCAGCATGTGAAGTACCACTGAACCTGTGATGATTGATTCTTACCAATTTTCCCCCTGGGGGTATCCCCCAACACATTGAATTCAACCCCCCAGTGCGTTGAATTAAATGCACTGGAAACCTAGAAGTGAGTACTGGGTTGCAGACCAAGAGTGCCAGAAACCTTTAGGTCTGGTCTAAGAAGTAGAAGAGTACTTATATTCGGAGAGAGTGCAGAAATCCTTTTTCTTTTTTCCACCTTTTCTTTGTCCTCTTAGGGCACACCCCCAAGCAATCCCATGGTGGTGACAGCGTGAACTACCTACAGTGAAGCCAGTAGGAGCCAAAACTCAGGGAGCTAGCCCTTCCTTTCCAGTACAGCTTTGTTTCCAAGAGGTTGGAACCAACCTTCCATTTTTTTCTCTGTTCTCTATTTGCTTGGCTCTGGATACAAAAGATGATGGGGAAAGCACACATGGTAGCTGAAGCCTCAGTCTTTTGTCCAGAGAATGAATAGAAGGAACCAGAAAGTACCAGGGAGCTCATAGAGAAGAAGGAATTAAAAATAAATGACCCCATAAAACTGTTGATATAGTTCTCAGTCTACCCCCAGTGTGCACATGTATATGGATCTGATTCTTTTAGCATGTTGAAAACTTAGAAATTGAGTATGAAGGAGGAAACAGACAGAACAGGCTTCATCTTGAAAGCAGGACTCCATCTTGGGCCGGACTGTGGACTCTGAGCTATATGCCCACTATCTATGGAAACGACATACCAACTGGAAAACCAGGTCCCCAGAAGGAAGAGCCCCAGGGCTCGTACCTAGACTCTCCCTCGCCTAAAAGAGTACCCTAATTATCTGTGTAACAGAATAGAATCATCCATTCTATTATGCGTATTGGGGTATGCGTATGACCACAGGTCTGTTGATAATTGTCCACTGTTCACTACCTAGTCTTAAGGCATATGAATCACAGGTTAACTTTGATTGTATCTTTCTTTTTCCTTTGTTCAGACTAGTTTCAGAGAATTTGGGGAGGTAGGTTTGGGCATGTACACTTAGGGTATATAAGGTTTTCACAAAAACTGGTTGGGGTCCTTGGCTAAGAGGAGACTCTGCCTTGGGCCCATTGGTATAATAAACTGCACTCCACTATCTGCATTGTCCTTCTGAGTGAGTTTGTTCCCTGGAACGTGTGGCTACAACAGACTACCCAAATCCCAGACTGGCAATCAGGAGGCATTCACAGGCAGTAGGTCGAAAATGCAGTAAAAAAATTTTGAAAGCTGAACTGACACCCCAACCTGTCTTTTGCAGGCTATGATTCCAGTGTCAATTCAGCTTTCAAAACCTTTTACCATGTGTAGAACACCTGAAACTAAAAGAAACCAAAAAAACTTTTGCCTGCAACCTAACCAGATTGACTGCCTGCTGAAACAGACAAAAGTTCTGTATTCTCCATAGTATTTAACCAAGGCCCCAAGTTGGTAACAATATTCAAAATGTCAAGGATACTATCCAAAATAGTATGCCAGGAAATGGAAAAAGTATCATTTCTTAGAGAAAGACAATCAGCATATCCCAGTCAGAGATATTGGAGTTATCTGACAAAGACATTAAAACAGCTATTACAAAAGTGCTGTAGCAAATAATCATGAACACTCTTGAAATTAATGAAAAAAACTAATCAAATAGGTATTTTTAAAAGAATAAATGGAAATTTTACAACTGAAAAGCAACCGAAATTGAAAAACTACTCAACAGTCTTGAGCATAGTAAACTTGAAGATGAACTAAGAGAATTTGATCTGAAAAACAGAGAAAAAGATTGGGAAAATAAAGCAAAACCATGAGCAGAAATTTAGAGACTTGTAGGGCAATAATAAAATGTGTAATGTTTGTGCCATCAAGACTACCAGGACAGGAGAAAGTGTGGTGCTGAAAAAAATAGTTGGAGAAATATTGGTTGGAAACTTCAAATTTGGTGAAAAACTTAAACCTATAGATTCAGGAAGGCCAAAGTAATCCATCATAATGGAAATCTAGTCACAGTCACAATGAAACTGCACAATGATCTTAAAAGCAGCCAGCAAAAAGCATTACCTCAAGGGAAACGGATTTGAATTACTGGATTTCTCATCAGAAATCATGGAGGCCAGAGGGAAGTGGCACAATATTTCTAAATTGCAGAAAGGAAAGAACTGTTAACCCAGAATTCAATATCCACAGATAATAACCTTCAGGAACAAAAGTGAAATAAAGTCATTCTTGGGTAAAGAAAAAGGAAGAGAATCCATTGCCATCAGACTTGGTTTAAAAAGAATCACTAAAGGAAGTCCTTCAGCTAAAAGGGAAATGACACCATAAAGAAAATTGGAACGTTCAGGAATGAAGAGAAAATGAAATGGCAATTATCTTAAGTTCTTAAAATATATTTGATAATAGAAATAAAATATGACATAAATGTTCTCATTGTGTGTAGATGTAGTACATAAGGCATCAATAGCATAGAGGAGAAAAAGATACCTATATGATAGTAAAGTTTCTATTAATACACTCCACTCAATGTGAAAAATAGGTATTGTCAGTAGACTGAAAAGGTAAGTATGTATATCCTCATCCCTCAAGCAATCGCTATAGGGTGCTGCAAAGAAATTTAATAAACAATAGATAAAATGAAAAACTAAACATTTAAATAAAGGAGGGCAAGAAAAGGGCATCAGAAACAAAATATGGGAAACATGAACCAAATAAAATGGTAGGCCTAAATGCAAACACATCAGTTGTGTGTGCGCGCACCTGTGCATGTGCACACATGTGATCGGTCATGTCTGACTCTTCGTGACCCCATGGACTGTAGCCCTCCAGCCTCCTCTGTCCATGGGATTTTCTAGGCGAGAAACTGGAATGGATTGCCATTTCCTCCTCCAGGGGATTAGGGATCTTCCTGACCCAGGAATCAGACCCACATCTCCATGTCTCCTGCATCGGTAGATGCATTCTTTACCAACTGCACCACCTGGGAAGCCCGTATCAATACTTATATGAAATGTAAGTAGTCTATGCACACAGAGATTGTCAGAATCAAAAAACTAGAACCAGCTGTATCCTCTCTGCAAGAAACTTCAAATATAGTGATACAAGTAGGTCACAAGTAAAAGGATGGAAAAAACAGGCCATGCCAACACTAATCAAAAGAAAGCTAGCATGACTGTGTTAATTAGTAGACTTAAGAGCCAAGGGTATCTCCAAGGATAAGGGTATCCAAGGATAAAGAGGGACCGAATGTATTGATAAAAGAGTCAATTCACCAAGAAGACATAATTCTAAATGTAATTACACATAAATAGCTTTGAAATGCATGAAGCAAAACCTGATAAAACTGAAAGAAGAAACTACAGTGATGTATCGCCTCACATCAGTCAGAATGGCCATCACCAAAAAGTCTACATATAACACATGCTGGAGAGGGTGTGGAGAAAAGGGAACCCTCCTACACTGTTGATGGGAATGTAAATTGGTGCAGCCACCATGGAGAAAAGTATGGAGATCCCTTAAAAAAGCAAAAATAGAACTACTGTGTGATTCTGCAATCCCACTTGTGGGCATATACCCTAACCATAATTTGAAAAGACACATGCACCTCTGTGTTCATAACAGCACAGTTTACAATACCCACAACACAGAAGCAAACTAGATGTTCATTGACAGATGAATGGATGAAGATGACATGGGGTGAGGGGTAAATTAGGAATTTGAGAGTAACGTATACACATTACTGTATATAAAATGAATAGCGACCTACTGTAAAGAAAAAACTTATTAAAAAACAAGACATACACAGGAAGCTATAGAACATTACTGAGAAATTAAGAAGATAGTTAAAAAGTGAGTCATATTAGAAAATTTCATATATCTTATTCATGTGTCAGAAGAATCAATGTTTTGATGATACTGATTTTCCCCAAGTTGATTTATAAATTCAGTTCAATCTTGATTAAAATCCTAGCAGGACTTTTTTTTTCCCAGAAATTGGCAAGCTGATTCTAAAATTTATATGGAAAAGCAAAGACCTAGAATAGCTAAAGCTATTCCACAAAAGAAGAATTAAAGTGAAGAGCTAAAACCTCTTTTTAAAAAAAAATTTTAATTGAAGGTTAATTACTTTACAATATTGTAGTGGGTTTTGCCATCTATTGACATGAATCAGCCACGGGTGTACATGTGTCCCCCATCCTGAGCCCTCCTCCCACCTCCCTCCCCATCCCATCCCTCTGGGTTGTCCCAGTGCACTGGCTTTGAGTGCCCTGTTTCATGCATCTAACTTGGACTGGTGATCTGTTTCACATATGGTAATATACATGTTTCAATGCTATTCTCTCAAATCATCCCACCCTCACCTTCTCCCACAGAGTCCAAAGGCTGTTCTCTATATCTGTGTCTCTTTTGCTGTCTCGCATGTAGGGTCGTCGTTACCATATTTGTAAATTTCATATATGTGCGTTAATATACCATCTTGGTGTTTTTCTTTCTGACTTACTTCACTCTGTATAATAGGCTCCAGTTTCATCCACTTCATTAGAACTGACTCAAATGTGTTCTTTTTAATAGATGAGTAATATTCCATTGTGTATATGTACCACAACTTTCTTATCCATTCATCTGCTGAGGGACATCTAGGTTGCTTCCATGTCCTAGCTATTGTAAACAGTGCTGTGATGAACATTGGGGTACACATGTCTCTTTCAATTCTGGTAAAACCTCTTTCTTTCATGGCTTATTATAAAGCCTCAGTTAAAGTGCAAAGGCAAGTCAATGGAGAAAGGATAGTCTATTCAACAAATGATGCTGGTGTGATTAGATATCCATATGTTTAAAAAACATGAAATTGGACCTCTACCTTGCACTGCGTACAGCAAAACCAGTCATAAGTCCAAGTATAAAACTATAAAACTCCCAGAAGAAAACAGGAGAAAATGTTTGGGACCTTGGCTAGGTAGGTACCACACAAGAGACAAAATTTATAAAAGAAAAAAATTGGACATCAACATTGAAATCTTCTGTTCCTCCAAAGACACTGTTAGGAGAATGAGAAAACAAGGTACATATCAGAAAAAACATTTATTTACAAGCATATATCTGAGATATGACTTATATCTATAGCACAAAGAATGGTGAAATCTCAGTAAAATCCCCCACCCTGCATAAATAGTACACAAAAGATTTGAACAGACACTCAACTGGAAAAGATGTAAAGATGGCAAATAAGCACAAGAAAAGATGTTTGACATAATCAGTTGTTAAGGAAATGAAAATTAAAATCACAAAACACCACTACATATCTATTGTTGTTTAGTCGCTAAGTCATGTCCAACACTTTTGCAACCCCATGGACTGCAGCCCTCCAGGCTTCTCTGTCCATGGGATTTCCCAGGCAAGAATACTGGAGTGGGTTGCCATTTCCTTCTCCAGGGGAACTTCCCGACTCAAGGATCAGACCCACATCTCCTGCATTGGCAGGCAGATTCTTTACCACTGAGTCACCAGGGAAAGTCCACATACCTATTAGAATGGCTGAAAGACTGACCATACCAAATGCTGACAAGGATGTGGGGCAACCAGAACCCTCATACTGCTGGTGGGAATGTAAACTGGTATAACCAGTTAGAAAACAGGCAGTTTCTTTAAAAGTTATGCATATATCCAACATTCCATTCAAGGACTTGTACCTGAATGTTCATAGGAGCCTTAATTATTAATAGCCAAAAAACTAGAAACAACTGAAAAGTCCATCAGTGGGTTTTTGGATAAATAAATTGTGGCACGTTTGTACATAGCAATACTATTCAGCGATGGAAAGAAATGAACTATTTATACATACAACAAGGTGGGTGAACCTCAATTAGGCTAAGTTAAAGAAGCCAGGTGCGAAAGAGTACATACTGCATGACTTAACTCACATAAGATTCTGGAAGGTGCAAGCTAGTGTATGGTAATTGCAGATCAGTGGTTTCCTTGGTGAAGAGGGGAGATGTGGACGGAAGGAGGGATCTATTTACTGTGTTAGTACATGGGTGTACATATACCAAACTTTGAAAAGCTGTATATTCTGAATATTTGCAGTTTGTTATATTCCAATTATAGCTCAATACAGTATTTTGGAAAAAAAAAAAAAGAACCTCCTGCAAAAAACTGCAGTTAGCTGACAGCCTCCAATCGCAGTCGCCACATGTGTGAGGTTTGCTGCAGGTTCACACTGACGTGTCGCTCTTCCTGAGCTGTTCCCAGCCTGTAGCTGAGCGTGGCCGGGACACCAGCACCGGGCCAGTCCTGCCCCGTGTCTGGCCAAGACAGCGCTGCACTGCCAGCCGAGGCTCTGCCTTCCTCCCTTCTCTCCTGATGCCAGTGTCAGACCTGCACTATGGTCTGAGGCTTTTTTTTTTTTTTTTTCCGTAATTTTACTTATTTATATTTATTTTTGGCTGTACTGAGTCTTTGTTGCTGCACACAGGCTTTCCCTAGTTCTGGCAAGCGGGGGCTACTCTCCAGTTGTGGTGGGTGGGCTTCTCATTGCAGTGGTTTCTCTTGTTGCTGAGCATGGCCTCTAGGCACTCGGGCTCAATTGTTGTGGCACATGGGTTTAGCTGCTGGATGGCGTGTGGAATCTTCCTGGACCAGGGGTAGAACCCATGTCCCCTGCGTTGGCAGGCGGATTCTTAATCACTGGACCACCTGGGGAGCCCAAGGCTCTTACTACTGCTCCCTTTCCTGTTCACAGGCATCTCTGCCAGGAGACCACTACACTTCTTATTCCATCTTGGTATGTGCTTTCCGGAGGCTTGAGTTGACATGGTATCTTCAAATGTGCGCTGTCTGAGTTTACAATTTTTTGCTAATTTTCTGCTGGGTTGCTGTCATTTCTTTAAGGGTTCTTGGGACCTTGGACAAGTTACCTGACCTCTGTGCTTCAGTTTCCTCTGATGTAAACGGTAAATAATAAGGATCTCATAAAGTTGTTATGAGCTTCCCTGGTGGCTCAGAGGGTAAAGAGTCTGCCTGCAATGCGGGAGACCTGGGTTCGATCCCTGGGTAGAGAAGATCCCCTGGAGAAGGAAATGACAATCCACTCCAGTATTCTTGCCTGGAGAATCCCATGAACAGAGGAGCTTGGCGGGTTACAGTCCATGGGGTTGCAAAGAGTCGGACACAACTGAGCGATTTCACTTTCAAAGTTGTTATGAGGATGAAATGAATTAGCATTGGTGAAGCATTTAGTGCCTGGCACAAAGTAATTTCTATGTGTTCATTGAATTAAAAAAAAGAAAGAATCCTCTTTGTTTTCAGAATGTCCTTTGTTAAATAAGCCTCAAGCATTTTTCCCATCCTGTCACTCATATTTTATCTCTGTTGTATGGATACTGTTTTGATCCCATGGAAACTAATTTGTTTCTTATTGCTGCCATAACAAATTTTCACAAATTTAGTGGCTAAAAAAACCCCCACAAATTTATTCTCTTATAGGATTAGAAGTCCAAAATGACTCTTAAAGGGCTAAAATCAAGCAGGTTCATTCTACCTAAGGACTCCAGCAGAGACGCTGTTTCTTTGTCTTTCCCAGGCTCTGGAGGCTGTTCTCATTACTTGGCTCACGGCTCCACACGGCATTGCCTTTCCTACCTCTCCTCTGTCACCACATCACCTCCTTTGACCTTCTTGACTCCTTCTTTAAAAAAAAAAAAAAAAGTCATTTATTTGACTGCCCTGGATCTTAGTTGTGCCACATGAGATCTTTAGCTGTGGCATGTGGGATCTGATTCCCTGACCAGGGATCAAACCTGGGCCCCCTGCACTGGGAGCACAGAGTCTTAGTCACTGGACCACCAGGGAAGTTCCTTGACTTCCTCTTATAAGGACCCTGGCGATTACATTTTGTTCCCACCCAGATAACTCAGGATAATCCTCACATTTTAATCACACCTGCAAAGTCTCTTTTGCCATATAAGGTTGGTCACAGGTTCTGGGGGTTACCTCGGGGCTGTCTTTGGGGGAATCATTGTTCAGCCCACCACTGATACCTTTGGCCAAACAGAAGTTTCAGATTTTGATATTGTCACTTACTCTCTTAGTCCATTCCTTTGTGGTTTCTATTGGACACCAGTCTTCTTGGCAATCATGTATATGCAACCTGGAAACACAGGAAATTCTAAGTCTGTGAGGTTTGCCCTTGACCAAAGAGGGATGGAGCTAATGCTCCTACTTTTTGCTCCCTGGGTGAACAGTTCTGAAACTCATTTTATAAACCTTCTCAAAAGACTGCACAGAATCAAACACCAGTTATCCCAAGTAGTGGCCAAGTTAGAAAGAGATCCTTGTATTGTCTTTTGATGTGAATAAATTTACTAGGAAAGGATGTAGATAACATAAGGAGGTCTGTGGTATAGTAGTGGTTGGCACATAGAAAACCAAGCAAATTTAAAAATTATTAAGTCTAGGGAAAACATGTTATACCAGAAAAGAAAATCATAGTGATGATAACGTGGCCCTGAATCGCCTTCATAATAATGAAAACACTTGAATATTCGAAACTCAAATTTGTGGGGTGGGAAATGTGGGGCAGGAAGGATATTCACCTAGTGAAGTCAGTTGAGCTAATTTCCTTATCTGTTGAAGTCTTCCAACAGGTAGTGCCCAAGATGAGGTTAAAAAGAAAAACACTTAAATAAATAATATTTTAAAAAATCAGTTAAAAGGGTGAAACCTGGTTTTTGCTCTTCAAGGAGAGTAGGGATGGGGTGGGGAAAAATGCTGAAATTGCTGTTGTCTTAAAACTGAGGAGAGACAACCGAGGTTTCAAAACACTGGTTAAAATACCAAAGATGGCAGAGAGTGAAGAGGAGCTAAAAAGCCTCTTGATAAAAGTGCAAGAGGAGAGTGAAAAAGTTGGCTTAAAGCTTAACATTCAGAAAACTAAGATTATGGCATCTGGTCCCATCACTTCATGGGAAATAGATGGGGAGACAGTGGAAACAGTGTCAGACTTCATTTTTTGGGGCTCCAAAATCACTGCAGATGGTGATTGCAGCCATGAAATTAAAAGACACTCCTTGGAAGGAAAGTTATGACCAACCTAGATAGCATATTAAAAAGCAGAGACATTACTTTGCCAACAAAGGTCCGTCTGGTCAAGGCTATGGTTTTTCCAGTGGTCATGTATGGATGTGAGAGTTGGACTGTGAAGAAAGCTGAGTGCCGAAAAATTGATGCTTTTGAACTGTGGTGTTGGAGAAGACTCTTGAGAGTCCCTTGGACTGCAAGGAGATCTAACCAGTCCATCCTAAATGAGATCAGTCCTGGGTATTCATTGGAAGGACTGATGCTGAAGCTGAAACTCCAGTACTTTGGCCACCTGATGCAAAGAGCTGACTCATTGGAAAAGACCCTGATGCTGGGAGGGATTGGGGGCAGGAGGAGAAGGGGACGACAGAGGATGAGATGGCTGGATGGCATCACCGACTCGATGGGCGTGAGTCTGGGTAAACTCCGGGAGTTTGTGATGGACAGGGGGGCCTGGCGTGCTGCGATTCATGGGGTCGCAAAGAGTCGGACACGACTGAGCGACTGAACTGAACTGAACTGAAAATACCAAGTTTAAACAACAGTCCCCCCATCCTGGGCAAAACAAGAATGATGGAGGAGGAAATGGCAATCCACTCCAGTATTTTTGCCTGGAAAATCCCATGGACAGAGGAGCCTGGCATGCTACAGTCCACAGGGTCACAAAGACCCTGTCTGGTCGCAAAGTCAGACATGACTTAGTGACTAAATAGCAACAATCATCTCAGATCATCAGGCATTAGATCCCTGCTATAAAGGACTATTCTTGTGAAAAACTATTTTTGCAAAAACTTGTTTTCACTGACTTCTTGCCTCTATCAAAATACCTAGTAGACCCTGCTATATATAAAATAGACAGCTAACAAGGACCTACTGTATAGCACAGGGAATTCCAAACTCAATACTCTGTAGCAACCTATCTGGGAATAGAATCTGAAAAGAGTAGATATGTGTATGTGCACAACTGATTCACCTTGCTGCACCCCTGAAACTAACACATTGTAAATCAATTATACTCCAATAAAATTTATAATAAATTTTTAAAAGTGAAATGACTCATCCTTAAGGCATGGTCACAATGCAGTGTCCAATGTAGGCCCATAGAGGGCTCAAGAGGGCCTTGACTGCATTTGACCTTTGTGCATAAGCTGTGTTTACAACTGGCTTCTTTACTAAATTCTTCTGTTGACTTTTGATCTTCCTGCAATAGTACTGTTGATCATTGACCTTGAAGTCCTGGGAATGTAGTATAGTTGATGATCTCAAGAAACCTGGGAGAAAGTGGTCATTGTGAAATCATACAAAAGAAATCAGGATTGTTGAGTAATAACGTATTTTTCTGCCTTTCTGTGGACATAGGAAAAGTGCTTAAAAAGCTCGACATTTTGCATCTTTTCTCTTCATTTGCATCTTTTTATAAAACTATGAAATCTATTTAAAATCTAAAATTATTTTCTATTTGTGGTTGCGCCATGATAGGACATATTATTTTGTCATTCTTGATAATCTCCCAAAAGATAATCTTTGTAAATTATCTTATCCATTGTACAAGGCCAAGTTCCTAGAAACTGAGGGTTTTGTTTGTGTTTTTTTCATTGATTGCTTTGTTGTACTGGTGGAAATAACCAATAAACCAATCTGTAGTAAGAATAGAAAAGAGTTTTATGCCAGAAACTGAAGATTACAGCTCAGGAGACACAGATTCAAGAAGCACTTGAATTGTGTTCCGCCAGACTATAAAATGGAGAAGGTTTATAAGGGCAAAAACCACAAAATTACATTAGCTCTTTGTCAAGGATTGTAATGGGAGCTGGCGAAAAGTAATGTTGCTTGCTGAGCAAGGACTGATTGCAGTGTGAGATGGTTGCATAGCTACAAGGCCACGAAGTTGCAGGTGTCAGTTTTATTGTTTTGGGAATAGACAATTGTGTCCTTGAGTCTGATACAAAAAATATAAGTTCTTAGTAATTCAGGAACATGTCTGAAACCATGTCCAAAATGACCACTCAGCTCCATTTGGAAGCCTTGAACCACAGTAACTTCATTTAGATTTTTTTAATGCAATCTTTTCGTTAATGATTAAAGCAGATGTAACAATTGGGAAGGCCATAGCCTTGACTATATGGACCTTTGTCGGCAGAGTAATGTCTCTGCTTTTCAACACACTATCTAGGTTTGTCATAGCCTTCCTAGAAGCAAACGTCTTCTGATTTCATGGCCGCAGTCACCATCTGCAGTGATTTTAGAGCCCAAGAAGAGGAAATCTGTCACTGCTTCCACCTTTCCCCCTTATTTTTGCCATGCAGTAATGGGCCTGGATATCATGATCTTAGTTTTTTTAATGTTTAGTTTTAAGCCGGCTCTTTCACTCTCCTCCTTCACCCTCATCAAGTGGCTCTTTGTTCCTGTTTGCTTTCTGCCATTAGAGTGATATCATCTGCATATCTGAGGTTGTTGATATTTCTCCCTCCTGTCTTGATTCCAGTTTGTAACTCACCCAGGCAGGCATTTCTCATGATGTGCTCAGCGCATAGGTTAAACAAACAGGGTGACAGCAGACAGCCCTGTCATACTCTTTTCTCCATCTTGAACAAGCAGTTGTTCGATACAGGGTTCTAACTGTTGCTTCTTGACCCACATACAGGTTTCTCAGGAGACAGGTAAGATGGTCTAGTGTTCCCATCTCTTTAAGAGCTTGTCACAGTTTGTCATGATCCACACAAAGGCTTTGGCGTAGCTGATGAAACAGAGATAGATGTTTTTCTGGAATTCCCTAGCTTTCTCTGTGATCCAGCAAAGGTTGGCAATTTGATCTCTGGTTTCTCTGCCTTTTCTAAACCCAGCTTGGACATCTGGAAGTTCTTGATTCACATAAAGCTGAAGCCTAGCATGCAGATGTTTAAACATGACCTTACTAGCATGGGAGATGAGTACAACTGTCTGATGGTTAGCACTTTCCTTAGTACTACCCTTCTTGGGAATTGGGTTGAGGATTGACCTTTTCCAGTCCTGTGGCCCCTGCTGGGTCTTCCAGATTTGCTGGCATATTGAATGCAACACCTAGATGGCATCATCCTTTAGGGTTTTGAATAGTTCTACTGGAATTCCATCACATCCACTATCTTTGTTAACAGCAGTGCTTCCTAAGGTCCACTTGACTTTGCTTTCCAGAATGTCTGGCTCTGGGTGACTGACCACACCACTGTAGTAATCCAGTTCATTAAGGTCTTTTTTGTACAGTTCTTCCATGTGTTCTTTCCATCTCTTGATCTCTTTAGCGTCTAAATCATGTATGCTAAATATACTATAATACTTATAGTAAACCATGTAGAAGCCAGAATAACTTCTCATACCTTACTATGTGAAAATCTCTTCCATCATTGGTAGCACCATATGCTAATAGATGACTGTTAAATATAGTTGATTATAAAAATGATGAGAAAATATAGCTATGAAACAATTCTGTATAACTGATGTTCTTATAAAATGCTGTCTTTTTAGGGTGTTTTGTAAAACAGTCACTTGCTATCACCATCCCCACTTCTTTAATGTCCCAGGGGATCTGTAATCCATTTATTTTGAAGTAGGTAACACTTCTGTGATGAGCAGCAGGTGATACGAGACTCTAATTCTAGTAAACTACATACAGGGTCTGGTGCAATCAATAATCTTTCAATTAGCATCTGAAAAGCAATTTATTGATAAGCATCCAGAGAGTAGCAAGTGTAGGGCAAGAGCCCAGTGGTGAATAAACATGAAGAAAAAGCTTGAGTGGAAGCAGCAGGAAATAGCAGTTTACTAGAACTGATAAAAGCCTAGAAATAAGAGCAGTGCAATACATGCTTTAGAAATCTAGGGAGAAAAGCAATGAATCTGGAGTGTCCAATGACCTAGAAATCTAGAAAGTAAGATTTTTTAATGAATTTGTATTTTTATCTGTATATGTTTTTTGATAAATAATCAAGGCTTACAGTAAAATATAACAACCCCCTTCCCTCATTTTTCTCAATCTACTTTTAAGTCTTTTGGCATTTATCGCTAGATATCTAAATAATATGCTTATAATGCATATTTCTTGGTTTGTCAATTTTAGACATTATCTATTGATTTTCTGTTATAATAGATAAATACAATGTATTATATACCCACCACTGCTGCTTCCACTGATCCTCTCAAGATAGGAACAATAATAATTTTGTGTTAAATCAATAGTACTTACATAATGATGAGGTAAATATTGCTCACTACACAGCCAAGCAGTATACCATGATTACATTTCCTTTCTTGAACAACTTTCTGTTTTTCTGTTGTTAATCATTTTCTTCCTTCACTTTATTTTTCTATCTTCCTTTCCTTAGTTTTTCCCCCCCAAATATGCCATCAGATTTGACAAATATCTGTTCATGTTATTTTCCAAAAAGTTAGTTCAGTTAATGTGTAATTTCACTTTCTCTCTGGAGACCTGCCTCCCAGCCATTGTCTTCCTCTTTCCATCTGGACCCTTTGCTTTCTAAGCCTGCTGCTCAGCTGTCAACCTAGGACTTCTATTGCTGTTCCTCTGTTAGACTCCCTGTTTCCCAAATACCATGTCTTCTCCTTTCATTTTTACCCCCTTGTTTTGCTGGAGTACATCCTCTAGTAATATGTCTAGAAATGGGTACATGAGAAGTAAAAAGGGTTTTAGTCCTTACATGTGTGAGGATGTCCTTTATTAATTTGCCCTGACACTTTATTATATAATTCTTCGTTGGAAATAGTTTCCCGACAACTTTTGAAGGCCTTGCTTCACTATTCTATGGTCTCCAGTGTTACTGCTAAGCAGTCTGAGGATATTCTGATTATTAAGTCTTTGTGTTGACTATTTTTGGTTTTGGGGCTTTCCCCCCGCTCTAGAAGCTTTTAGACCTTTTTCTTTAGTATTCTAAAATATCACAATGACATGACCTGCACTGTTGTTCTTCTGTTTGTTTGTTTTTTTCCCCATGGTGTCTTTTTAGTCTGAAAATTCCTATGCTGTGTTTGGGGAAAATTCTTGGATTACTTCTTTAATAATGTCCTTCTCTCTATATTCTCTTTTCTCTTCTATGGAGGAGCTTATATGTCTGGTGCCTTCCTGGATTGACTGGATTTTCTTTCTTTCTTTTTCCTTCCACTGTCTATCTCTTTGATTTGTGTTCCATTTTTCTGGGAGAACTCCTCAATTCTATCTTTGGACATTTCGCTTAAATTTTTAATTTTAAAAAGTGCTTTCTAATTCTCTGAATTGCTTCATTTTTAATCGTATCTTGTCCCTTCTTCATAGATACAAACCATTTCTTATGAGAATACTATAGTTTCCTCTGTCGCCTGTGAGTACGTTCTCTCTCAACTGTGGCTCTGCCTTTTAAGTGGGAGGCTTTCCCCAGTATCTGGTGATCTTTTACTGTTTAGAAGTGAGGCATTAAAGCACCAGTTGGAAGTCTGTGCACGTGGTGGGCAGTACCCTAACTGACCCCAGTGGATGGTGGTTAGACGGTGAGCCAGCTGTTTTGTTACGAGGCCCCCAGGCGTCACTATCTGCAGCTCTTCTGCCGGATGGCTCATTTAGTTAAGCAGCAGATCCTCTTCTTCCTGCCTGGGGATTAGTACCTGGGAATGGTGTTCTGTGAACTCAAGTGGGAAGGCGCTGAGAAGGGATTCCCAGGTTAAAGTGCAGACTTTCACTCGGTTCTACTGTTTTCAGGCAGGTGCCTCATCCCTGTTGTACCTGGGCCCAGTTAGTGCCCCTGAGGTGGAAAGAGTCTCAGTTCAGTTTCCAGAAAATAAATCCCTGGTCGGCCAGTGAGGGACGGCTGGTCACTGGCTTGGAGTGAGAACAGGCAACAGAAGGCACAAATTCTCCTTATACAAAGTTTAAATTAGTTCTCCTAAAGTTTTGTTTTGTTTTCCTTCCAATCTGTATGTGTGTGTGTGTGGTGGGGGGCAGGTTGGGAGGTAAAATACACATAACACCAAATTTGCCATCTGAACCATTTTAAGTGTACAGTTTGAGTAGTATTAAGTACATTCATTTATATTGTCATGCAGTCATTACCACTACCCATTTCCAGAACTCTTTCCATCTTGCAAGACTGAACTTCTATACCCTTTACACAATAACTCCCCATTATTGAGTCTTTTCCTTACATTCTTGGCAGACTCAGCTTGAACATGCAGGGACACTCAAGATCTACCATTTCCCACATCCACCCAAATTCCTACCTTCAGAGACTCCCCATACCTCTATCTCCTAAGATTTTGCAGGGCTCTAAGGCAGGGACTGGCAAACCTTTTCTGTATAAGGGCCAGATACTAAATATTTTAGGCTTTACAGGTAACTACTCACCTCTGCCGCTGTAATATGAAAGCAGCCACAGATGGTATGTAAACAAATGAGTGTGACTGTGCTCCAGAAAAACTTTATTTACAAAAATTAGTTGTGGGCCCAATTTGGCCCGAGGGCTATAGTTTAATGATCTCTACAAATCTAGGGCAAGAATCTGCCTGCTTCTGGTTGTAGAAAGGTTTTTAGCTTTATCTGTTCTGCTATATTAGTTGACTGATTTTCATCTTAAAAAATTCGTGACATCCCTCCTCTGCTGTTATCTTTTCTCCCAATCACCTTGTCCTTTTGGAGTTTATAGCTTTTCTGCACCTCGGTAGTGATTTTCATGGCGTTTTCAGTAGGAGCTGAGATAAAGATATATGTTTATTTGATCCATAATTTTTAAAACTTTTAATTTCAAAATAATTTAAAATTTATAGTAAAGTTGTTGCAAGAATAGTACAAGGAACTCCCATAAACTCTCTACCCAGAGTTACTAATTGCTAATATTTCACTGCATTTCTTTGTAATTCTCTCTCTCCATTTATATATATTATATATACATGTATATATATACATATATACATATGAGATGTATGTATAGTATATGAAATGGAATGAACATTTCGGATGTGACTCCTCAAATCCTTCAGTGTGTATTTTCTAAGATCAAGGATAGTCACTTAGAAAAAAATTCATTCTCAAAATCAAAATATTTTGCACTAATATAACGCTATCATTTATAGACTTTCTTCAAATGTCCCCAATCATATCAATTATATTCTTCATAGAAACGGTTTCTAGTTCAGAATCTAGTCTAAGAGTATCATATGTGTTTTCATGACTCTTCAGTCTCCTTTCACCATGAATGTTTTTACTTGCCTTTCCTTGCCTTTCATGATCCTGACATTTTTGAAAAGTATAGGCAAGTTATTTTGCAGAATATTACTTTAATTGGGTTTTTTCCTGAGGTTTCCTCATGATTAGATTCATATTATGCATTTTTGGCATAAAAGATGTTGTTTCCTTCCAGTGACTCAGGAATTGATCTACAGTTTTCATCCAAAACTGTCCCCCCACACACATTATTTTTAATTCTCCCCGATGTACCTGGAAACTCTCCAGACATTTGTGCAGAAGAACAGCCTTTGTTTTGACTTTTTAAAAGCACATAATTTATTCTAGAGATCACATTATACCCATTCTTTCAGTCTATAAACCTTTCAATAGCTTTTGACTGAAAGCTGAAATCTGAAATCTGTCTAAATTTTGCCCTGCTGAGTTGAACTCAGTGCCTTATTTACTATGTCTAGGTAGATTGTACTTTGAAATATCTAGCACTAGCTTAGATTTCATCTTCTAACACTGGGTGAATGATCTAACCAAGGACGAGGATATTAGGAAACAGGAGTGAGGAGTGAGGTTACCACCTCAGTGCAGTTTTTTTAATACAAAAATGACAGTTTTACTGAGATGTAATTCACATACTATAAAATTCATCCTTTTAAAGTGTACAATTCAGTAGTTTTTAGTGTATTCACAGAGTTATGGTGAGGCAACACACTCCAGAACTCTCGCTTGGAAAATCCCATGGGCGGAGGAGCCTGGCAGGCTGAAGTCCATGGGGTCGCACAGAGTCGGACACGACTGAGCGACTCAGCAGCAGCAGCAGTCATCACCAATATCTGATTTTAGGATGTTTTCATCATCACTGAGTTTGAAGTGTAACAAATTTGAGTCCCTTGGTAATGGCTTCTGTTTGAAAGATTTGGTGAGGGATGGAGGAATCTCACAGACTGCAAGTTTTGGAGTACAGAGATGTCAGAGACTGCAGGGATGAGATCAGGCTTCACTAGGAAGGTGTGGGATTAAAGAACAGTAGGATTTCATATTTGGATGCAGGAGAGCATCCTTTCCAGGTATACTACATAAGCAAAGGTTTGGAGAGGGGACTGAGTTGAATGTTTTTATTAGCCAGGAACGAGCTACCCTCCAGGCATGGAGCTCCACTTAGTAAATCTCAGTCCTCACCATGAAGACCTCTTTATGCGGGTTCAAATTTCACTCAAACTAGTGTTTCTCAGACTGTGTGTTGAAAGACAGGTTTGTAGATCACCAGCCCAGGTTGGATGCGTGAGACAAGTGCTCGGGCCTGGTGCACTGGGAAGACCCAGAGGGATTGGGTAGAGAGGGAAGTGGGAGGGGGGATCGGGATGGGGAATACATGTAACTCCATGGCTGATTCATGTCAATGTATGACAAAAACCACTACAATATTGTAAAGTAATTAGCCTCCAACTAATAAAAATAAATGGGGGGGGGGGGAGACAGGTTTGTTTGCTTTAAAATTTCCCAATTTGTCCTGGACACAACACACGTGTAAAATACAATAACAATGAACTGGTGAAAATATGAAACAAGTTACACAAGGCTTAAGCTTGGGGTTTGTTTGTTTATCGATTCAGTGAGTTTCTGAGAACTTCGGCACCGTTTCTGACCGCGGGCCGCACTTTGAGAGCCCTCTTCCAAAGCAGAGGCGGGCTTAGGAAGGTGCAGAGTCATCCGGGTGGCCCAGGTAACAGGGGCGGAGCGGGACTGAACCCCGGTGGCCCCGCCCGCCCGCTGGGGGGCCGAGCCCGGGCGGGGTCAGCGCAGGGTAGTCACGGAACGCGCGGATCGGGAGCAGGGGAACCCGGAGAGCCGGAGCCAGAGGGACCGCCAAGCCCAGGAGCCAGGGAGCCGACGACCGTAAGCGCTCCGGGGCGTCGTGCGCAGTTTCCCGGGGCCCGGGCGCTCCCAGGGTGCAGGGGCGCAACGCGATCCCGAGGGCTGGGGGACGCTGGCGGCGGGCGCCGTATGGCCAGGGCTCTGGGGAGACTTCCACACAGGCCTCCGCCGCCGCCCCTGCCCCGCCGCCCGCAGCTGGGTCCCAACCGAGGCCTCGCCGCGTGCGGTCCGCAGGCGCTCGGGATTCCGAGAAGAGGCCCGCACGCACTCTGCCAAAGGACTCGGGCGGGCGGGGGAGCGCAGCGGGGCCCCCCTTGCCTGGCTCTCCCGGGGAGTACAGCTTCCAGGGGGCGTCGGGCTCATGCAGTGAAACTGCACTTTGTTCCCGGAGTCCTAAAACCGACCTCAAGTCTTTTAGCTGAGAAGTCCTCTCACCATCTCTAACCGCGGTCCCAGTTTTTCTCTCCCGCTCCCGGCTCTTCTCTCTGGAGAGAAGGCCAACCCCGCCCAGCTCAGAGCCCAGGAGAGGAAACGTGGGTCCGGGAAAGAGAGTTCACCGCGCAGTAGGAGCCCAGGGATGTGACCAGTCTAAGGGCAGCAGAGACCCGAGACTCCTGCAAGCCTCCCTCCCCGGAGGGATGCTGGGGAACTTAAGCCTCTGGCCCCTCACCTGCCCGGCCCTTCTGAAGCCTTCGGGGCGCGGGCTCTGACGATGTTGTGACTCTAATTTTGATTTCTTTTAAAGCCGCGCCTCCCACCCCGTTCACTCTCCTCTACTATATAAACTTCAGGCTCCACAGAGCCTGCGTGGGCCCCTGACGCGGGGATGGGCAGACAGCCCTCTCTTAGCCCTGTCCCCGCCCCGCGGGCTCTGTACAGAGAACAGGAGTGAAAGGTGAGGGGGGACCTCTGCATTCGGCACCTCAGCACCCGGTACATCGGATGTGAGCTGTTGCGGGAAATTGTTGAGAACATTGGGGTTTATGCCTGTTTTAGTGACACTCTGCAGACGCCTCTGAATTCAGCATTAAAAGTTAACACTTAAAAGAAGCGGCCGCAGCCTGGAAAGTTAACACTGTCTTCTGGTGTGGTGGTTGCATCCTTCTGGGAGTAGGGGCTTGAGGACCTTGTGGGGGTCTTTCACTAGCCCTAGTAGGTCTGATTTAGCAAGAAACTCTGGGCTTCCCTGGTGGATCAGGGGTAAAGAATCTGCCTGCAGTGCAGGGGACGCAGGAGATGTATGTTCGATCCGTAGGTCGGGAAGATCCCCTGGAGAAGGGCATGGCAATTCACTCCACTATTCTTGCTTGGAGAGTTTCATGGATAGAGGAGCCTGGTGGGCTACAGTCCATAGGATCTCGAAGAGTCAGAAACGACTGAAGTGGCTTAGCACAGCACTGAGCAGGCTCAGCAGTTTCTCTTTCCCAAATGTCCACACCTAGAAGGGCTTTGTGATGACTTCCTCATGTTTCCCGAGCAAATCCAGAGGACTGACCATGTGTGCAGGCTCTGCCCCGGCCACGGGGGCTCAGCAGGGACCATGTCTTCATAGAGTCTTTAGTTTTGTTGGGGGAAAGATGGACAATACGCAAGATAAATTTGTAAAATATAACGTATGTTAGAAAGCCATGTGTGCCGGGGAGAAAAACAAAGCACTGAAGGGAGAAGTGGGGGGTGGGGTGGGGGAGGTGGAATGAGGGAGTGGCAGGCTGCTCTCTGGAGTGATGGTAGACCGGGTCAAGGACGTGCAAAGGCCCCATGCCCGGCATGTGCCTGGCACGGGTGAACTTTATGTCTGTCTGCTGAGTGTGGGCCAAGCTGCCACCTGCGTCCTTTGGTGTGAGTGATCTACTGGATAAACTGAACTGGCCCAGCCTGAGAACAAGAGGCTCCCCCACCTCCAGTTCCAAGAAAAAGAAAGTCTTCCATGGAAAATAACTGATCAGCAAGGCAGCCAGGATGAACTTCAACACCATCTGCTCCAACCCACATGCTCCCTGTGTGATCCCACCTGCCTCCCAAGCTATGCCTTAAGCACCGTGGCTGGTACAGACTTACAGGAGTGGGAGGTCTGTGGGACATGACGTACTGGGGGCTCTTTGGGCAGAGGGACCCTTAGCGAGAGGGCATCGGATCATTGGAAGAAGTGGGATGCCTCCCCTAGCCCCCTCCTGTGGTGTCCTTGTTTGTGTCTGAGGTCTAAATCCAGCATTAGCTGGAGGTCACAGGGAGCCCCTGTGTTATCACTGCACGGTGACCCACCCATGGACATAACCCAACATGCCCAGACTTGGTCTTTGTGGACTCGCACCTTGACTTTGTTCCCAGCATCCTATCCTGGCCCAGACATGAGAAGGGAGGGGCTGCCCAGGTTCCAGTTCTCCATCCTTGAGCTGAGATATTCAAAGATATGAAACACAAGTGGGTTTAAAAAAACAAGGCAGGGCTAAGTGTGCGCTGCTCGCTGCTGCCAAAGAAAGAGCCCAGTGCAGACCCACTTGGGCTGAAGTGGGCACAGAGCAAGCCTGTGGTGACTTGAGGGGCCTCTAGGATCCCATGCTCAAACCCCACCTCTGATCAAACCCTACATCCCGTCATGAGTGATCTTTTCCTTTGAGAGGTAATCCAGTGCCGTGGAAGAGAAGATCTGGCTGGTGTCTCTACTGTGCCAGTCAGGTCCCCTCTGTGGACCTCATCCATGAAATGAGGTTGGACTTTATAATCTGCAAAGCTTCTTACAACTCTATTATGTGATGATTCTGTGCATAAGAATCCAAAGGGATCTTCAGAAAAGGAAATGGGTTAGTGGGGAATGGTCAGCTTTGAGGGACTGGGGTGGACCTGCAGCCTATGCCAGATCCACTGGGGGCAGTGTCAAATGGAGTGAAGGGCCAGGCCCGGGGTGTGGGCCCGGGACAAAACCCCAGGCAGAGGTTGAGGGCCAAGGGTTAAGGCAGAAGGATCACTTCCCAGCCCAGCTGGCCCTGTGGGTTACCTGTGGGCTGCCTATGGGTAGCTCTTGACCTGAACTCTAGGAGCAGAGGATCCGGGGGCTTGTGATCAGGTAGGGGAGTTGCAGCAGGGAGAAGGCACCCCAGAAGTTCGTCCTAGAGGGAACCGAAGCTTTGCCAGGGAGCCAGTCGCCTCCACCTCCCTCCCTGAGTGGGGAGTGCTGGACGCTCCCTTGCCAAGAAGATAGCTGTGCAGTCCTGCCCTTGCACACTGTATTACTGAACAGGCAATTATACAAACCAAGTTCAAACTGAAACAGTCTCTTGGCATCAAGGGTATATAGCCAGCCCTCTGTAACCCTGGGTTTTGAGGCCATGGATATGGAATCTGCCAAGACAGTGGGCTGACTATATAAGGGACCTGAGCATCCATGGATTTTGGTATTTGGAGGTCCTGGAACCAGTCCCCCATGGATACTGAAGAAATAACTGTTTACATTCCTAAGGGTGGTTTATCCTTTGTCACCAGAGAGCAGCTATTTTCACTCTCTAAAGTCTAGCCGGAGAGCTTATCTCCAGGCAGGCTCCAGGACCTTCAGGGGAGTCTTCCTGTCCACTGGACCCCATTGTCTGTGTCTTGGCTTTGCTGTCAGGCAGTGGACACTTGTCACAAGGACCCAGTTGAGGGCACGGTCCAGCTACTACAAAGCCACATCTGCTAGGCTCTCCATCGCCCGACTGAAAGTGATTGCATTATGGGGAAAAAAAATACTCTTCTGTTTGGGGAGTTTAAGGACTTTCCGGAGGATTCTGTAGCTAACCCACAAACGGAGACCATGGGGCTTGTCCTAAGTCAGGAGCAGGCGTTTTGGCTGCCTTTAACATTTGGGAAGATTCATAAACAGACTGCATTAAAATGCAGTTTTGGCACTTACAAGCTGGGTTAACTTGGACAAACTATTTAACTTGTTGAAGCTTCATTTTTAAATCTCTTCAAAACAGAAAAACAAAAACTATTAACATGACTTACTTCTCGGGGTTATTGTAGAACATGAGATGTTGTGCTTAGAGTCTTCCTACCCCTATGGCCCAGCCCAGGGCTTCTTTGGGCTTCGTCCAGGGAGGTGGTGGCACCCAGATGCATAGTGATGTTCTGGAAGGGTTCTGAGCACCCCCTTACCCCCTATGGGCCCATTGGGCTGGCTCTAGCTGGGCTGTGGTCTGCAGTGTGAGCCGTGAGGGCAATGGGAAGCTGATCAGGAGTGAGCAGGAGGCCAGGTGACTCCGGCTCAGAGACCCCCTACTGCGCTCCTCGCTGGCTGGGCCTGTGCCTCACCCTTCCCCGAGGACCACCACCTCGGAATGTCCACCAGCAGCTCAACCTGGGGCTTGGCTTTTCCTGCGGAATGAGTGACCTTTGCGATACTGGGTGCGGCTTTCCTGTTGTATCACTCTTGTCAGAAGTGGAGAGACTTGGACATTTTGGAAAATAAGAGAAACAGGTTCCAGCGCCAAACTCCATGATTAACCCCATGAGTGCCAAGGGCTCAGGGAAGTCTGACTCTCTTACCAGCTCTTTGGAGGGAAATGGATGGCCTTTCCCGCTTTCCAGTTTTCTCCCTGTGAACCAGGCTGTCCCTGTGAGAAGGCAGGAGAGCAGCCTGGTCGCCAGCTGTGGAGAGGTGGCCCCCTGCCCTCACCCGGTTATGTGCCCCCTTCCCACAGGCAGGTCTCAGGGTCACGGTGATACTGTCAAGGTGGAACATCTTAATTTCCGAGTTGCCTGCTCAACCTTTGGTTGAACACCAGAAGTATTTTTAGCTTTTGTATTTCTTTTTGCAACCTAGACATTTCCACAAGCAGACTGACCCCACCAAGACAGCAGCAATGCAGAATATTCCTCTAAACTCCGACCTGAGTCCTTAGGGCTGCAGTACGTGAGCACAGGGACGCCTTTCTGTGCATTTTAGATAAGAGAGCCAGCTCAGGTGACCGCGCTGTGGCCCAGCCTACAGTGCTATTGTGTTACACACTACTGAGGAAGCGCCCAGACCCAGAGCACACTGCTGAGAAAGCCACCCTGGGGATGGGAGGAAGGGAGAGAGTGTGGTGAATGGTGGGAAGGAAATCCAACAGGTGTATTATATGGCCCACACCTATTATCTCCTGAATAGAAGTCTTTCTCTCTTCAAATAGAAAATGCCACGTATTGAAATTCCAGGAAGGTAATGCTTTTTCCTCATAGGCAGTGAACTGTGTTCCACTTGGGTTTTTCCTTTGGTGATTTGGAACCAACGGACAACTTGACAGGTCTTATTTTAATTGGCAGACGTGAGATGGAAAGGGTTCAAATAAAACTCCCTGAGCGTGAGTGTGTGCACCCTGTGGGGTAGAGAGAGAGCCTGCTCCCCACTTGTGTTGTTTAACTAAAAGTATTGGCTGAAGGTTGAGTGAATGAGTTTGTGGCCACCCCCGCTCCAGGGGTATTTAAAATCTGTGGAGGTTGCCGTCCCCTCCCTGAGGTGCTCTGGGCCAGCCAGCCCACCACATGGCCCCCCTTCACCATTCCAGACTTTCCTGTCAGATACTGAGGCTGCCCCCTCCTTATCCCAGGCTGAATCCTCCTGCCAATGCAGGAGACACGGCTTCAATCTCTGGTCCAGGAATATCCCCTGGAGAAGGAAATGGAAAGAAGCCCACTCTGGTATTCTTGCTGGGACAATTCCATGGACCGAAGAACCTGGCGGTCTATAGTCCACAAGGTTGCAAAGAGTCGGACATGACTGAGTGATTAAACAACATATCCACCCTGGAGCCCCCTGCTCTTCCCTCTCACAGAGAAACCTCCTTAACTTCCCACCTTTGTGCAGGTAGCACTTCCTCAGGGAAGGTTCCCTCAGCTTCAGCCTAGGTCTGTCTCCCCTACCTTAGTGTTCCCAGGATTGAAAAACAAAAAGTGAATGCCCTCTTTTTTTCACAGTCAAAAATTCCCTGTGTGACCACTTTGTTCACTCAGTAGGAGATGTACTTTATTCTGCCCATCTTGCAGACGGGGAGACTGAGGCATGGAGGAATGAAGTCACTGGCCTAAGGTTACCTGGCCTATGGCTGGCAAGTGGTAGAGCCAGGATTCAAAGCAGGCCATTAGTACCTGACCACCAGCCGAGCTGGCACCCTACTCCGTGATTTTCATCGGATCCGTGGTCACTAATTGTATTCTTCCTTTCTATCTATTCAGGTGTGTGTATGCATGTATAGCTGGGGACAGAGGGCAGGGTGACTCTCCAGGGCAGACGGGGATGTGTCTTCCTTCCCTCAGGACCCAGAACAGGGGCTGCCCCATCAGAAGGCTGCCCCCCACACTGTTTATACTTTTTTACATCCCTTTGTTTTTGCCTATAAACTACTTTTTCCTTTCTCCCAGATGCCGGCTCCAGGCTGCTCTCCCAGTTTTGGCTCCAGGTCTTTCAGGGAGATAAACACAGTCCTCACCCTACTGCAGAGGATTCTAATCAGCCCAGCCCAGATGACCTAACCCATGGACCCCGTCCACCTGAGGCCCTGCCGGCCACTGGGGCTCAGGGAGAGGGCTGTGAGTGGACAGTCTGGTCACGCGCTGGGCTGTGCAGAGTCGGGGAGGCACCTGCACCCAGGGCTTTCCCCCACCTACCCTGGGCCTGAGTGCTCTCTGCCACATCGGGTGTCGTGGTTGGGGAGCCCTGGGAGCCCCAGATGTGGCCATCTGTCGGCCTGCATTTGAGGAAGAACGTTCGTGGTTTGTGTTGGCAGGCCAGCCTGAGGTGGAGGGGAGGCTGTCTGTTATCCCCATTCTGCAGGCTGTGCCTCCCCCCACAGAGGAGCAAGGCTGGGTAGGGTGGGGAGGGGCCAAGCCTGCTGAGGCACACAGACCCCCAGCCCCACCTTTCTCTGGCCCGGAGTCTGGGGGCCCACAGCGTACCCCTCTGCCACGCCATTGTTGGCCAGTGGCTGGCTTCTCCCAGAAGGAGCGTGTGGTTCTCATGTCTGAATCCCTGTCAGGAAGACTTAGGACCACAGGGTGGAGTGAGGAATTCCCACATGGAGGCCAGAGCTGGGCCTTCTCCACAGGCTCAGGGCTGTGGCCAACCTTCTCGGGCTCTTCTTGTGAAGGACACTGGGGCTTAGGGTGGAGAGAGGAACTCCCACATGGAGGCCAGAGCTGGGCCTTCTCCACAGGCTCAGGGCTGTGGCCACCTTCTCGGCCTCTTCTTGTGAAGGACATTGGGGCATCTGGCCGAGGGCCAGGTACATGGTGAGCGCTGACTTGGAGTTAGCTGGTAGCTTTCTATAGTTTAGGGAGCATTTTCTAATTGCGAGGTTCTCGCCACCTGCCTGGTTTGAGGAAGGAGAGTCTCCCAGTTCAGGCTGTGCCCCTCCCCACCGTGATCGCCAGGATCCTGAGGCTGATCCTCACCCTCTAGATCTCAATCTTGATTCCAGCTTGTGCTGCATCCAGCCCGGCATTTCTCACCATGTATGCTGCATAGAAGTTAAATAAGCAGGGTGACAACATAGCCTTGACGTACTCCTTTCCCAGTTTGGAACCAGTCCGTTGTTCCATGTCCAGTTCTAACTGTTGCTTCTTGACCTGCATACAGGTTTCTCAGGAGGCAGATAAGGTGGTCTAGTAGTCCCATCTCTTTCAGAATTTTCCACAGTTTGATGTGATCCATACAGTCCAAAACTTTAGTGTAATCAATGAAGCAGAAGTAGATATTTTTCTGGAATTCTCTTGCTTTTTCCATGATCCACTGGATGTTGGCAATTTGATCTCTAGTTCCTCTTCCTTTTCTAAACCCAGCTTGTACGTCTGGAAGCTCTTGGTTAATGTAACGTTGAAGCCCAAAAGTGAAAAGTCGCTCCAAAAAGTGAGAGTCTTGGTTAATGTACTGTTGAAGCCCAAAAGTGAAAAGTCGCTTCCAAAAGTGAAAGAGTCTTGTCAACTCTTTTGCGACCCTGTGGACTATACAGTCCATGGGATTCTCCAGGCCAGAATACTGGAGTGGGTAGCCTTTCCCTTCTCCCTCTTCCCTTTTCCCTTCCCAACCCAGGGATCAAACCCAGGTCTCCTGCATTGCAGGCAGATTCTTTACCAGCTGGGCCACCAGGGAAGCCCAGCTGAAGCCTAGCTTGGAGGATTTTGAGCATGACCTTACCAGCATGTGAAATGAGTGCAATTGTGCAGTAGTTTGAACATTCTTTGGCATCATTTGGGATTGGAATGATAAGTGACCTTTTCCAGTTTTCTTTCCAGTTTTGTCCCCAAAGTAGCAGGAAGCTATTTAGGAGTTTTAACAGGGGCATGATGGGGTCAGATTTGGGTTTCCGGAAGATCGCTCTGGCCGCAGGGCACACTGGAGGAGGCAGAGCAGGGGTGAGTGGACCCAGCTGTAGTCCAGGGAGAGAGGGGCACCACCTGGGCACACGGGCGGGCTGGCGGTGGTGGAGGTGGATTTGTGGTATAATTGGGAGGTGGAGCTTCCGGAAGTCGCCTATAGATTGGATGTGGATGAAATGGAGGATGGGGGGTTTCAAGGCCATCGCCTGGGGTTTTGGCAGTTAGAAGTGGGTACTTCCAGCTACAGGGAGAGGGAACCACAGAAGAAGACAAAGTTTCAGGAGACAAGTGCAACTCAGATGCATTGGAGGAGGCTTTGAGACATTGAGGAACTGTCAAGTTGGCAGGTGGGTGCCTGAGTCTGTTGCTCAGAGCAGGTCTGGGTTGGAGATTCAAGTGTGTGTCCTCTGTCCAGAGGCGGCAGTGGGAACTGCGTGCACAGAAAGGAGTCCCGTTTGGACAGCAGGTCTCCCACAGCCCAGGCAGATTTCTTTACCCCATTTCATATGCTTGCCAGGCCCCCAGCTCTCAGATGCCGGTGGGTTTCCAGGTTTCCAGATTCACCTTTGTCTCAAGGGCTTCTTGGCCACTGGGAAGTCACACCAGCGAGTTTGTGCAGCTCTAGTGCTGTGAGGCGTCTGACTTACTCTTGGAGCAGGATCACAGGGAAGGGTCGCTCTTGTGGTCTTCTATACTTTAGGAAATGCATCATTATTTTATTTGGGGGCAGATAGTTCAGGCATGTGGTAAAAAAGATTTTTTCGACATACAGAAGTCTATTCAGTGAAAGTTTGTTTCCTCCTTGCCGGAGGCCACTGTTGCCAGGGTCTGCATGAACTCTGACGGTCTCCACATGACTCTGTGTGTCCTTTGGTCCACACCAATGTCACCCAGTAATCGTACACACTTTTTTGTACCCTACTTTTTTCACTTACCTATCATGGAGATCTTTTCATTTTAGCATATAGATTTACCTTCTGCACATATTCACTGTATGAATGTCACAGACCATTTCACAGTCCCGGAAGATGGAGTATTTATATTGTTTCGGTCTCCTGCTTTTACCAAAAAAAAAAAAAAAGCTGTAGTGAATATTTTTCTACATACGGCATTTTACTTAAAGGTAAATTCAGTATTTTGGAGGCAGAAATTCCTAGAACTAGAATTGCTGAGTCAAAGGTCATTTGTATCTTACATCTTGACAGGTATTACAAAATTGCTTCTCACCCAGGTTTTTATTTAAAGAAGAGTCTGCATAGTTGGAGTCAAGTGGGACAATATCCTTTTCTGTTCTCAAGAATGATGGCCCCATTCTTGACAATACCACTTTGAGGAGCCACCTACTGTGTTGTGTCTGTCTTTTGAGAACATACCTTTCTGTGACTGGGGCAGCAAGAAAGTGTTTATTTATCATGTTCTATAGCATTGAGATTGTATATAGCATTGAAAATTTTGAAAACTGAGCATTTGTTCTTAAGAGTATGTGCCCTGGAGGACTTGATATATTTTCTTTTCCCCCTGACTTTCTCAATCAGTTAGGATTACTTTAGGCTTTATGTAATAGAAAACTCAAAATAACAACAGCTCAGACAATATAGAAGTTTATTTTTCTGTTATACAAAGGAAGTTTGGAAGTAAGTAGTCCAGAGCTGGACTGGTGGTTCCATGATGAATGCAAGATCCTTCCATCTTTCCCCATCTTCTCTGATTTCCATCCTCAAGATCACTTCATGTTCCAAAATGGCTACCGGAGTCCAGCCATCATGTCTGTGTCCCAGGAAGCATGAAAAAGAAGGGGAAGGGCAGAATGTGCAGCTTTCCAGCTGAGTCAGAGCTCTCTACATAGTCTTCCACACACATACAAGACCAGTACCCTTGTGCAGGTTGTTCACTGGACAAGGAAACCATTCATATCATCATCATCATGGATTTGTATTTTTATTTCCAAGTGCTTTCTAGCAGATGGCAGTGAGGTGTCCTGTAACAAAAGCAGTATATTAGGTTCATTTTCTGACAGTATTTTGAGGAATGGATGTCTTTTCCTAATTCACACGAAGGTTCTGTCTAGATCACAGATGGCTCTGCCTCAAACACACTTCCAGCTCTTTGTCAGCACCTAATCACCCTGTCATACCGAGAGCCAAGAAATGTAGCGTTTAGCTGGGCTTCTCTGACTAACATAAAACTTCCAACGCTGAGAAGGAAGAGGAAAACATAGCTGGCAGTCTGCCACAATATCTCAATCTGGGAGCATGTCTGCTGGAGCAGCCAAATCACTAAGGGCAACTGGGGTGGAATGCTGGGTTTGAGTAATCTCCTGCCTTGGCCACCTTTTTCTCACGCAACCATGAAAGACTTACCTCCCAAGTGTATTTCCTTTCCTTGACCCCCTTGGGATCTAATTCACAGCAGAGTCCTCTGAATTGCAAACACGATTTCTAAGTTAAAACTCCTGAGTCAACTTCATCATGATGAAGTGACAATTTATAAAAGAGATAAGATAGGGACTCCTTTCAGTTAATACAGGAAGAAATTAAATGACTGCACTCCAAAGCTTGTAATCAACTCTTACACTGAACATGGATGTAGATTATTGTGAATCTTTGCTTATATTCCATGCACTTTCTTACTTTCATGTCTTTGCACATGCTCTCTCTCTTTTTTCACTTGTGGATTTTTAAATGCCCAGTGAATTTGTTTATTTATCCTCACTGGGTCTTAGTTGTGGCATGCAGGATTGAGTTGCAGTATGTGGGATTTAGTCCCCTGACCAGGGAATGAACCTGGGCCCCCTGCATTAGGAATGCAGAGTCTTAGTCACTGGACTACCAGGGAAGTCCTTGCACATGCTCTCTTTTCTCCCTTGATGTATCTCCATTCCACCATTATTTTCTGTCTGGTAAACTCCTATACATCCCTAAAAACCCTATTCAATGACCCCCATACTCCATGAAACATTTGTGGCAGGCTTACCACTCTTACCTTTGTACACTTCTCTTCCATCTGTGTAGATATTATTGTATCTATCATTTGAGGGATGTTATTTGTTCATTTGTTTGCCCTTCTAGAGTATGAACTTCAGCAGGCACAAGACTGTGTCTTGTTCCTTATGCCTGCAAAGAAGCCAGCTCATCATCACAGGCAGTGTTTGCCAAACCGCCCTTTGACCCATACTTGCTTTTCCAAGGCACCAATCCAGCTCTCTCATTTTCTTTAAAAGAGCAAAATGACTTCTTGATACTTTATACATTCCAATTGCAAACAGAGTTTTCTTTTGACTTTTAGCATCAATCTCATAGTGAACTGTTTGTTTTAAAACTGGTGTTTCTGCCCCAAGCATAACAGAAATACTTTACATTAAGTGAAATTCTTAGCCTGAGTTTACTTTTAACAATGCTAAAGAGAACTAAGCACCGCTTTTACTTGACCTCCTATATTTAAAATTGTCCTTTGCAAGTCAAACCCAGAAGAACAAAAGAAAAATGAAATAATAAATTGCTCTGTTTGTATATTTTAGGGGTAAAGATCACGATATTGCGCAATTAACTGTTTCAACTTGAACTAATTCCTGATTTTTTCCCAAGTTTCATAAGCTCATGCTCAAAGCTTCGGTACAGAATTTGGGGACTTAAGTTGCATACAATCCCGTTTCTTATCAGGGTAGTCAATTGTTTAGATTTCCCTCCAAGTTCAACATCTTAGAACTAAATGACCACCATCTTCCAGTTATTGTGTCTTTAAAAATATCTGGCTGCTTTGCAACAAAAACTCCATTTTCCTTTTGAGACCAACTAATCATTTTTTAAGGAAGGGTACTGTGACTCCAGGAAAAAAAAAAAAAAATGTTTTCATTCTGAAAGGCTCCTCACTTCCCCAATTCTTTAAGCAAAGTATTTTGCCAGTATTCTGGAAAAGTGCATTACAAGCAAAACAAAACAACAACCTATTAGATTAAATATATTTTTGGAAGCTTTGGAGTAGATGAATTAACCTCCAATTTCAGATGCTAGCCTAATAAAGCAGAGACTCTCATTTCGTGTTGTATTACTTCTGAATTTTTCATAGTATTTCCTAAATATTGATGTTTTTATGTGGATAGACTATTTTCTACACCAGCAGGAGCTGACCACACAGATGAGATAAATATAGCTTTCCTTGGAAACAGGAAGCCTTAGTAAACAGAATTCTACACCCTAATGTAACTTCTCAGAACAGAAAAGAATGGGGACTACCCTCCAGAGACATCTATTGCAAAACACTAGTAGCCAAGCGGTATATAACCTTGCACTTTCCTTAACCTTCAAGTTTGTCTTCGGTGAGAGGAGGCCAGTAGATGACCATGCCATGCACTCTCCTACTCCCAGTCTGCTTATGCAAGTCTTTAGCAGGGTCCTAGGCCTGTCGTCTAACAGGGGTAGGGACAGGGGTCCTCTGGGGTCTCTTGAGGCATGAAAATTCCACGTAGTGATAAAAGCACACATTTGTGGAGTACCTGCTTTGAGCCTGTGAAGTTAACACTATCCCCATTTTACAGATGAGACCACAGATGGTGACTCAGTTGGTAAAGAATCCACCTGTAATGCAGGAGACCACCTGCAATATGCAGGAGACCTGGGTTCGATCCCTGGATTGGGAAGATTCCTTGGAGAAGGAAATAGCAACCCCACCAGTATTCTTGCCTGGGAAATCCTTTGGACAGAGGAGCCTGGCAGGCTACAGTCCATGAGGTCGCAAGAGTTGGACATGACTTAGCAACTAAACCACCACCATCACAGATGCTCAGGGTGGTTTGGGAAGTTGGCCAAAGCCCTTCAACTGGTAAATGGCAGAGCTGGACTTTGAATTACTCAGACAAGGAAGCATGCTAGAAGATCCCTTATTGTAAACTCCCAAATGTTCCAGTTCTTAAAGGTAGTCTGAGTTGCTGTTGGAGGCAAGGGGGTTCCCGTGGAATGAAGGTTCTGCAAGAAAGTCAGGCTGGCTCCTCAAATAGGAGCACCAAAGTGGGCCACTGGGCCTCCCCAAACTCGCAAGTTGTTTGCATTTTCCTTATGTTATGGTGGGACTGAGCGACACTTCATTTCCAGGGACCCAGTGACTAGGTCTGCCCTCTAATGTCCCACCTTCTTCCAGGAATCAAGCTACCAGTGGCTGATTTCTGAGTCAGTTAGTCTTACTGAGTAAAGAAAGCTTGGGTTGGGGTGCCACAGTTGAGGGGTGGCATATAGGCTATGGGGAGGCCTCTGACCATGGCCACCCCAGACTCATTAGAGGGCATCCTGGGGGTGAGTCCTCAGTCACCCTAGATTGGGAAGATTCCCTGGAGAAGGAAATAGCAACCCTACCAGTATTCTTGCCTGGGAAATCCTTTGGACAGAGGAGCCTGGCGGGCTACAGTCCATGAGGTCGCAAGAGTTGGACACGACGGCAGGATCACCCGCTGAACTGCGTCAGTGCAGTTGCCCAAGTCTTGCTCTTCAAGCCTTTCTTTTCTAGACCTGTCTATACACTGCACTCAGTGGAGAGTTTACAATATAGTGCTTGAGTCCAAAGAAAAGCACCGTGCTGAAGTCTCTTATTATAGATCAGTTTTGCTTGTTTTTGTCCTCTATACAAACAGAGTCATATGGTGAGTTCTCTTTTGTGTCTGGCATCTTTGGCCCAGTGCTGTTTGTGGGACAGATCCATGCCACTGTGTGTAATTATAGATTATTTGTTCTCCTTGTAGGGTGTTCCATTGTATCAATAGACCATTAATTGCAGTGGGAGGACATTTGGATTATTTCCAGTTTTGGCTTCTACAGGTCAGACCTGGATCATGTGGCTATGAACATTCTAGGTTGTGATTTTTGGTAAACATGTGAACACGTGGACACATTTTGGTTGGATCTATACTTAGGAGTGAATTGCTGAGTCATAGAGTTGGTATCCGCCCAGTTTTAGTCGATCTGCTAAACAGGCTTCCAGAGTGACTGTTTGAGTCTCTTGTTACATGTTTTTATAGTGATTAACAATTTTTATTATTTTTTTATATTTATTTCTCTGGCTGCATCAGGTCTTAGTTGTAGCACTCAGGATCTTCTGTTGCTGTGCACCACTTCTCTAGTTGTGGGGTGTGAGCTCCATAACACATAGGCTCAGTAACTGTGGCTTAGTTGCTCCGAGGCATGTAGGATCTTAGTTCCACAACCAAGGATTGAACCTTTGTTCCCTGCATTGCAAGATGGATTCTTAACCACTGGACCACCAGGGAAGTCCCTCCTGTTCCATTTTAATTCATCCTAGTTTCTCTCTAGGACTGTTACCTCAATTCCAGTTTTGATGGGACCCTCCACCTACCCTTCCACCTTCAAGGTCAATGTCTTATCTGTGTCCAGTTGTCAGACTGAGGCCCACCAGCCAGAAGTGGGCCTGAAACCCCAAACCCCCCAGCTTCAAGCATGTGTTTGCACTGACTTGGAGGGGACAGAAGAAACAGAAGCTGGAGGCTGGGGGAAGACAGGAAAGACTCCTGCAAGGAAGGTGACTTGGACAGTATGCCAGCATTGCCCCAGCTTCTTTCCAAGCTTTCCGAGGTCCCACTGCCCCCATAGTTGCAGACTGTAAGAAGGAGAGGTTATGGAATTTCTCCCCACCAGGAGAATAAAGTTGGTAAAACATGAGAGTTGGGCTGCTGAGACTTTCACGGGTCTGGCTGGGGGGCGGCAGGGTCCTCTGGAGCTGTCACATTTAGTTTACATTTAGTTCTTCTGGGATCTTGGACTCTGTGGATGTGGAGTCATGGTTCCACCCTTCCTCCATAACAGGAGGGTACTTGGATCCAGCTTTCTGCATGGGACCAGTTTACCAGTCTGTGCACAGAGAGAGGCTCTGCGATGCTCACCTGTTACCTTCAAGACGATATTTTCTCTTTGCTTCTTGATTCTGTAGAAGGGTCACAGTCCCTCCTACCTTGGTCAGACCCAAGTGTTTATTCAGTAACTGTTGGTGAGATTCCTGTATCTGCCAGAACTGGGTTCAGTGTTCACTGGAATACCTTGGGGAGCAAGACAGATGGCCAGCCTTCTTCGAGTTTATAATCCAGTCTAGAATCCAGGGGTTCTCAAAGTGTGGTCCATGGACCATAGGCAGCAGCACTGCTTGGGAATTAGTTAGAAATGTAGATTCTCTGGCCATACCCCAGATCCCTTGAATTGTTCAACAAGCTCCTCAGATGATCCAACACATGATAAAGTTGAATCACTGACCTGCAGTGTGGGTTCTCCACTCTATTGAGGGCAATTTCTCCCCCAGGGAACACTTGGCAATATCTGGAGACATGTAATGTCATCCCACATTGGGAAGGAGGTGGTATTACTGGCTAGAGGCCAGAGATGCTGTTACATTGCACAGGCTGTGGCTCAGATGGTAAAGCATCTGCCTGCAATGCGGGAGACCCGGGTTCTATCCCTGGATCTCCTGGAGAAGGAAATGGCAACCCACTCCAGTACTCTTGCCTGAAAAACTCCACGGACAGAGGAGCCTGGTAGCTGACAGTTCATGGAGTCGCAAAGAGTCGGACACGACTGAGTGACTTCACTTTCACTCTTCACTAAGAATTATCTGATCCAAAATGTCAATTGTGCCAAGGTGGAGAAACCTTGCCCTGCACCAGTTACAATAGAGCGCAGGAGTGCAGTGGTCCTTTTCTCCTTTTTTTTTTCCGGATGTGCTGCTCCCTGGCCTCATGGCTTTGGGTGAGTTATGGCCACCTCTGGACTCAGTTTCCCCAGCTATGAAGTAAAGGGGCTGGACTCGGGTTGCTGAGTTCCTCTTCAGCTCGGCTGTTCAATGGCTCCAAACTAGCGACTGGCCGGCCCAGAGAAGCTGGGCTGATGCAGCCCCTCTCTTCCCCTGGAGGTGGGGATAGGCGGTTGGAGTAGGGAGCTGTGTCACCTGCCTGGAGCCACCCCCTCCCCCAACCTAGGCTGCGACAGCCAGAGTGCAGTTGGCCTTGGATTTCCCGGTGAACAGTGCTCTTCCCCCTTGTGGGCGATGTTGCTTCAACCGGCCCAACCCCAAAGAGTCCGCTCTTGGGAGAAGAGCCATCAGCTGGCTCCACGCCATCGCCTACTTTGTGCAAGGAATTGGGCAGGCAGAGTGGCGCCGTCTCTCCTGAGCCTCAGACTTCCACTTTCCTCATACTCTAAATAAAGCAGCAGCCCTAAGCAGGGAGATCCGGAGGTCTGAAAGCCGCCGCGGGACTCCGAGACCCTCCACGTCCCCGGCGGTGAGCGTCTGTCTAGGCTTTCACTGACTGGCCTGAGAGCGTGGGGGCGGAGTTAAGCCTAAGGATGGAGGGGCTGAACTCTGATTGGTCTGACTCAGAGGTCCCGCCTCTTCTCGGAGTTCTCGGACCAACCACCTCTTTCCTTATGGACCCGCAGCTCCAGTGAACAGGGAAGGGGAAGAGCTTGTTTATTATTATCTAATTTGGGGGGAAAAATATTCTGACCTGAGAGAGGCCTCCCGTGCAGTCGTGGCTCGCCTGTGCTCTGACTGGGACCCAAAGGGCAGGTATGCAGGCTTGAGGCTGGAAACAGATGCTGAGAGGAAATAAGATGGGGTGGGTAGGTCGGGGAGGCAGGAGCAACATACCCAGCGACAGACCGGGAATGAATGCTTTGACGACAGATTCTAATCCTCCAAAGTGCGATGTGATTTGGGGCCAGTCCCTTGCCTGCCCTGGTTCTTACCTTAAGTGATAAAGAAAGGTCAGTGAAATTTGGCTCCTTAGTGGGTGGATTTGCATGGGCCGTGGTTTATCACATCCCTTGAAAACCCACCAGCAGACAGTCAATACCTGTTACACCGGGCTAACCTTGAGCGCCTTGCTTCATGTGCATTTAATACCTGCTAATAAATAAAGGGTAGTTGCTGCTGCTGCTGCTGCTAAGTCACTTCAGTCGTGTCCGACTCTGTGTGACCCCATAGACGTCAGCCCACCAGGCTCCCCTGTCCCTGGGATTCTCCAGGCAAGACCACTGGAGTGGGTTGCCATTTCCTTCTCCAATGCGTGAAAGTGAAAAGGGTAGTTAATAGGTGGCAAATTAACACACTGCAGTAAAGCTTGCTTTGTAATCTGAGATCAATAGCACTAAAGCACCATCCTTGAACCAAGAACTAATATTCTTATTATCTTAATTACGGTGCAAGAGAAAGGGCTTTAAACTTTCTCCTTGAATCTGTCACTTTGCCCTGGGCTATGCCAGCATGGCCCATCATGGTGCCCCTTGTCCAGGTCCCCAGAGTTTAGATACAGTGCTTGAATATTGATCATTTCAACACTGTAGCTCATGGTTCTGTTTGTTGTCGAAGTCCAGGGGAGATAACTGTCTGCACACATATCAGATCTGCTAGGTTGGTAGCACCCAGCAATTGTTAAAAGGCAGTAGAGGGTGAAGGTGGCAACTGCAGGCCCCTAGCATGGATCTGGGTGCAGTATTTCATAACTCTGTTTCCCTGGCTGCTTCCCAAGGAGCTGCTCAGAGGATGAGAACTCAGAGTTCACATGGACAAGTGAAAGCCCTGGGATAATTCAACACAGAAAAGGGACAGTAGGGCATTTATAACCCAGTGGAAAATGACAACCATGCTCTTGACCTCTCTGTGCTGAAGTCAGGTAAGGAGGGTGATGTGTATCATTCACTTGGGAGAATAAAGTTAACCCCTCTTGTTCATTATGACTGCAGCTCCCTTGACAACATCCTGCAACATCTTATTTGCATCCACTGTATATGTTGATCGCACACATACTGGCAAAGTGCCTTTCTGTGCCAGACATTATGCTGGGCACTGTGGTCAGGGCAGGGGCTAGGATAGACACAGTTCTTGTCTTCCCAGCTCCAGACTCTTACGTTGTGACCCACCCGACAGGTGAACCATGTCTGTCTCTTCCTGCTGCCAAGGGCAGCTCTGCTCTCTGCTTTCTGTCTTTTCCCACACGCTCCCCAGCACCTCACAGCCCCTGCCTTCGAATACCACAAAGACTAGCAGCTGGCTCTTCTCAAAGGGGAGGGGTTTCCCTGGCAGAGACAGAGCATCTCTTTGTGGGAAGTGGGAGAAGCCTGTGCATGTTTTCTTGGCAGAGCAAACCGCAGGGCCTTGGCAAGCCCCCAGCAGTGGATCGAGGGCACACTGGGGTGGGTTTGCTAGCGGCATCCTCCCCCTGCCCCAGGTTTCCAGGGGAGAGTTGGGCTGGGCCTGGGAGGTAGCTCTGCCGAGGTCTCTGGCCTGAGGATGGCGCCCATATTCACGCACATTTCTCTGACTGTGAACCTTCAGGGGAGGGGGGTTACTTCCTTGGAAATGTGCAAAATGAATAGCTAGATAATAATGCCGAGCCATTGTCCGCCTGGTATTGGTTTGCAGGCACTAAGCTCTTCTTTCTTCCCCTTTTGCGAAAAAAGTAGGGGAGTCAGACAAATGATTAAAACATCTGAATTTATGTGAAATGTAATAGGCAAGTCTGTAGACAGAAGGTAGATTAGTGGCTGCTTAGGGCCGGGGTGGTGTGGGGGACAAGTGCCAGTAATAGTTAAAGGGTACAGGGTTCCTTTTTGTTGTGATGAAAATGTTCTAGAATTGTGAATATGGTTGCATGTATCTGTGAATATACTGAAAACCACTAGATTACATGGTATGTGAATTAAATCACAATAAAACTGTTGACAACCAGCTGAGATATATGGCCACATTTGGGCCACTGAACACTCCACCAACCTCGGATGCACTTAAACTCCCAACTCTTCAGACCTCCCCCCTTGCCCTGTATGTACACCCTGAGGAGAGGCCCCTCTCAGGGAGAGACAGCAAGGGGCAAGCATGACTCCATCTCCTCTCCTGAGCCCATTGCTCAGAGATGTCCCTGCTCGTCCTGTGAGGGAGGGGACGTCACAACAGTGGAGAGAAGCTTCTCAGAAGTGTCTGGAGGAAGAGACCCCTCAGAGAACCACGAGGCCTCAGACATGCAGAGCCCACCACCCAAGGCTATGCAGACGCCAACCCAGCTTCATCTTTTCTAAATCTGATTAATGAATTCCATAGCTTGGTAGGATTATGGTGATTTTTGTGGCTTTCCCTATTGTTTTCCAATTTTTCGATACTATGCTTATGTTGGGCTTCCCTGGTGGCTCACCAGTGAAGAATCCGCCTGCCAGTGCAGGAGATCTCGGTTTGATCCCTGAGTCGGAAGGTCCCCTGGAGAAGGAAAAGGCAACCCTCTCCAGTATTCTTGTCTGGAAAATCCCATGGACAGAGGGGCCTGGCGGGCTGCAGTCCATGGGGTGGCAGGAATTGGACAGGACTTAGCAACTAAACAACAACAAATGCTGATATTTTTTTCATGTCAAAAGTACACAAAATCGAGGGTTGGGTGGGAAAGAAGTCAGGATTCTGGCATTTCCAGCCAGAGGTCAAGGGCTATCTGGCAGACTGTTGTTGATGGGCTGTTGCTTTTGCAGGAGTCATGTGGCTGGAAATACTCCTCGCCTCAGTGCTGGGCTTTGTCATCTACTGGTTTGTCTCCAAGGGCAAGGAGGAGACTTTGCCCCTTGAAGATGGATGGTGGGGGCCTGGGGTGAGGCCCACAGCTGAGGAGGATAAGAGCATCCGCCCATTCAAGGTGGAAACATCAGATGAGGAGATCAACGTAAGGCACCTCTTTCCCGGTGGCTGAGCAGAGGGGAGGGCGGTGAGGGCCGGGAGGCCCCATCTGGGGTTGGGCCTCAGGCTAGCCCTGGCACCAAGGAGGGTCTTCCGAAGTGGTCCCTCTAGGGCTGTTTTCTGCCTGCTTTTCTCCCACTGGACTCACCTACTCTGCCCACCCATCCCTTCTGCGCCTTCCCCCTCCTCTGTCTCCACGTTCCCGGTTCTTAAGGCCCAGCAGTGCCCGCACGAGGAAAGGAATGCCAGCTGAATCCAGCTACCTGCATTAAGGGTCACAGAGAGCAGCTGTTTCTGCCTCCTCTGTGCCCCACCTGAAACCCTGGGAATGAGCTTGAAGGCAGAAGTGAGGCCCTTCTTGGAGCCTGGGTGGAGATCATGAGTGAAAACAAGCCTGTGGTGACATAAACTGCAGCAGCACAGAGAACCTGGCTCAGGGCCAGCTGTGGCCAGGCACCTGCTGTGTCTTTAGCCCCTCGTGATCACGTGCAGTGACTGCGGTCATGTAGAAACTGAAGCTTAGAGAGGCAAAGCAGTTGATGCACAAGTGACTGAGATAATAAGCTGGAGGATTTAGACTCAGATCTGTCTAATGCCAAAGCCTGGGCCCCATCCTGTGCACACGGCTGGAATCACGGGGATAGGTGTGACCCTGGAGTGGGCTAAGCAAGGCTTGAACAGGACCGGGAGGGTGGGTGGGACCCGGGACATCCCTCCCCATTGTTTCTTTCATTCTGTGGGTATGGGAGCACCTACTATGTGCAGACCTAGTGCCGAGTACTTGGAAGAAGAGAGAGAGCCTTCCCTCAAAGAGCTTCTCGTCCAGCAGTTGAGAAGAGGAGCAGACAGTGAAGAATCCCCCTTGCAATGCAGGAGACCCGGGTTTGATCCCTGGGAAGATCCCCTGGAGAAGGAAATGGCAACCCACTGCAGTGTTCTTGCCTGGAGAGTCCCATGGACAGAGGAGCCTGGCGGGCTACAGTCCATCGGGTCACAAAGAGTCAGACATAAATAACTAAGTGACTAACACACACATACTCACATATAGTGTATCACTTAACACTGTGTATCAGAGTCAGCAAACCTATTCTGCTACCTTCTTTTTAAAATTTAATTTTTATTTTACATTGGAGTATAGTTGATTTACAATGCTGTATTAGTTTCAGATGTACAGCAAAGTGAATCAGTTATAAATATTACATATATCCATTCTTTTTCAGATTGGAACCTGCCTGCAATGTGGGAGACCTGGGTTCGATCCCTGGGATGGGAAGATCCCCTGGAGAATGGAAAGGCTACCCACTCCAGTATTCTGGCCTGGAGAATTCCATTGACTGTATAGTCCATGGGGTTGCAAAGAGTCAGACACAACTGAGCAACTATCACTTTTCCATACAGGTTATTACAGAGTATTGAATAGAGTTCCCTGTGCTGTAGTGTAGGTCCTTGTTGGTTATATATTTTATGATTAATAGTCTGCCACCTGCTTTTGTACAGCTCCCATACTAAGAATAATTTTTACACCTTTAAATGGTTGGGAGAAAATCAAAAGAAGAATAATACTTTGTAACATGGAAATTACCTGGCATTCAAATTTCAGTGCCCATAAGTAAAGTTTTATTGGAACACAGTCACTCCCATTTGTCCACGTACCATCTACGACTTTTTCCATCCTGTAAGAACTGAGCAGGTTAGCTGCGGCTCAGAAAACCTAAGCTACTTATGATCTGGCCCTTTTGAAAAAAGTTGACCAAATGAAAACAAAAACAAAGACGTTGGCCACCCCCTGCCGTCTGTGTGCTGTGTGCTTCGTCGCTGAGCTGTGTCCCACCCTTTGTGACCCCAGGGACGATAGCGACCAGGCTCCTCTGTCCATGGGATTTTCCAAGCAATAATACTGGAGTGGGTTGCTATTTCTTCCTCCAGGGGATCTTCCCAACCCAGGGATCAAATCCTCATCTCCTGCGTCTCCTGCATTGGCAGTCAGATTCTTTACCACTGAGCCACCTGGGAAGCATCCCTTGCTGAATATAAGCCTCAAGAAATTAAAGACGCATTTTGTTCATACATTTAAAAACAAAAATGAGATGTAATCTGAAGTTGAAAGTGAAAAAAGTATGTATGGGGAACAGCCACCATTGGGAAGCCAGGAGCTTTCTTCTGGGATAAACCTGATGACCCAGAGCACAAGTCTGCAGGCCAGGGGCCTCCTCACCCCGTCTGGTGAAACTTTGCTTTGCCTTTACTGTAGCAGGGGGTCTGGTGGCTGCAGGGTTTTCTCTGCCTTCTGGAAGCAAACTTTCTCTTGTGCTCTGCGGCACTCACCTTCTCTCCTTGGGGTCTCACATTTTGCTCCAGGACTTACATCAGAGGATCGACAGGGTCCGTTTAACTTCACCTTTGGAGGACAGTCGTTTCCACTATGGTTTCAACTCCAACTATTTGAAGAAAATCATCTCCTACTGGAGGAATCAATTTGACTGGAGGAAGCAGGTGGAGATTCTCAACAAATACCCTCACTTCAAGACTAAGATTGAAGGTATGTTTTCAAAGCACCAGCTAGAGAGGGATGTGTATGACAGAAACGACCTTCATAGACACTTAAATAAGGCTGGGACTTAAAGAAAGCTGGGAGACCCAGAATTCGATTATTGGTCAATGAGATGTATTTGGAAGATATAACCCCACTCGGATGCAAAACTAATGCAAACTCCCAACAAGTCCAATGGTCTTTTGAGCTAAATGGGAAAACATAAACAAATTAAAAACCAAAGAAATGCACAATTCAGTTAAATGATGGAACAATCTTTGAGAGGATGGAGATGAGACCTAGATCTGGGCATGGCCTCAGTCAACTCAGCCCCTCCTTGAGGCTTTGGAGTCTATGATATTGTGACTGCTCAAGGGTGCTCAAGCTGTCAGTCAAGGTTCAAATAAAAACTGTCTGGTCTCTGCAGCTTTAGACCTCCTGTCCAAACAGTATCATAGGTTGTCACCCAACTTCACCTGGAAGAGAAGCTAGCTTCAGAATGTTCTTGGAAAGGTAACCTAAATTAATTTGGGATAGTAGTTTCCATAGTGGAAAAGTATTTTTTTAGCCCAACACAGATTTAGAATAGATATAGAAATGTTTAAGAAAATCAAGCTCATGCTGTTAATTTGTACAAATTTATCTATTTGTTTTTAATTATAGTAAAATATTCCCCTGGAGTGGGAAATGGCAACCCACTCTGGTATTCTTGCCTGGAAAATCCCATGGACAGAGGAGCCTGGAAGGCTATTGTCCATAGGGTCACAAAGAGCCAGACTCAACTGAGCATACACACATAGTAAAATACACATAACATAAAGTTGACCATTGAAAGCATTAAGTGTACATAAGTCACAGTGGATTAAGTGCTTTTATATTGTTATCCAGCCAGCACCTCCATCTATCTTCAGAACTTTTTTTATTTTGCAAAAACTGAAACTCTGTCATTCAACTCTAACTCATGTTTCTCTCCCTCTCCCTAACTTCTGGAAACTACCATTCTGCTTCCTGTCTCTGTAAACTTAAATATGAATTCTGAATCTAAGGACCTTGTATGAGTGGAATCATATGATATTTCTCCTTTTTACTGGCTTATTGCACTTAGCATAATGTCCTCAAGGTTCATCCGTATTGTAACATGTGTCAGAATTTCGTAAGGCTGAATAATGGTACATTTTGAATAATGGCACACATTGTTATCCATCAGTGGACACTTCGGTTGCTTCTGCTTTTTAGCTATTGTGAAAAATATTGCTGTGATTATGAATGTACAAATATCTATTTATGTTCCTGTTTTCTGTTCTTTGGGTATATGCCCAGAAGTGAAGTTGCTGAGTCAACTAGTAATTCTATGCTTAATATTAGAGGGAACTATAATACTGTTTTCCATAGCAGTTGTACCATATAAGTTTATCTTTAAAAAAAAATATTCAGAGAAGTTAAATTTACCTTCCCAAGGGTGAAAAGGGTCGAAATTGCCCAGGTTCCTAATTTTCCACCCCAGGAATACATATAAATTGAAAATTCTAACTGCTCGCATATGTATTGTATGTATGTGTGTGTGTGTCAGTATGTCTCTGTTCCTGGCTCCCTGGCCTGAAATTTGCCCAAGAGGACCTCCCTTCTCACTCTCTCTGCTACCATCCTCCTCCCTCACGTTTAGGCCTTTTCAGGGTCCTTTCTGCTCCCGCACTGACCCTTATGCTCCCGGCTGCTCACGGCTCAATCTGTGACCTTTCCTGGACGTTCTCTCCTCATCCCCACTAGCCTCCTTATTCGGCCTTCTTGTCCCCGCCACTTCCCTGTTCTGTGATGAGCTTCTGACTCCAGGCCATGTCCGGGACGTCCTGCTACAGATCAGTCTTTGTTCTCAGAGAGTCTGAGACATGCAGGGGATTTGGGGGCTTCCCAGGTGGTACTAGTGATAAAGAATCCACCTGCCAATGCAGGAGGCATAAGAGACTCGGGTTTGATCCCTGGGTCAGGAAGATCCCCTGGAGGAGGGCATGGCAACCCACTCCAGTATTCTTGCCTGGAGAATCTCATGGACAGAGAAGCCTGGCAGGCTACAGCCATAGGGTTGCAAAAAGTCAGACACAACCAAAGTGCCTTGTGTGCGCGCGTGCACACACACACACACACACGTGTGTGCACAGAGGCCTCCAGGGAGCCCAGCACCTCCCAGCGGGAGCAGGGAGTCTCCTGAGTCACAGGGAAGTGGAGGTTCAGGGCTGGAACCCAGCTGTCTGGTCTCCCGGCCTGTCCCCTCCTCCTTCACCTGTGGCCACTATTTCGGCACTGGCCCTCGGCTGTGACCAACCACTCCCCACTGCGCTCTCCCCTCACCAAGCTCGTGGCTGCCCTCTGAACCCAATTTGTCTCCTCAGTTCTGACCCAGCACCTGGGCACAGAGATCCTACAGGCACCACAGATCCATCGGGCGACCAGGAGAGCATCTCACCGCGAAGAGAAGGAGGACCCGTAGGGCAAATTTTAACTTTTTTTTCTTTTTTTAGTTTTTAAAATTTCAGTATTTAAAATTTGAAAAGTACAGAAGGAGACACAGTCTCCCTCTCGTCCCTTCCCAGGGACAGCATCTGCTTCTGTTAAATAACGTACTTCCAGGGATTGCCTGCGTATACGCTGCTATACAGAATGGATGTATATGTGTGTTTTTTCTAATTTTAAACTCAAATGATAATGGGATAAAATTTGAATCAAAAATAATCTCACACCATGCTGTGTGTTCCAAAGGAGTTAACATTAACTACTAAAATCAACTTTAGGAGTAAATTTAGCAGCATAGAAGGACACCCAGGATATATTGTTAAGTGGAAAAAAAAAAAATCAGGTTCCAAAATAGAATGTATGTAGGGTTCTATTTTTGTTAAAGGAAAGTTATGTTCTCTGTTTTTAAAAACGTATGAAACTGTCACAGCCAAAGAGGAGCCTGAGGAGACATGACAGCTAAGTGGAACGTGGTGTCCTGGATAGGATCCTGGAATAGAAAAGGACACTGGGTAAAAACTAAGGAAATCTGAGTAATATTCCATTGTACGTGTGTATGTACCAGTATTATTCAGTCTTTAAAAGGAAAGAAATCTTATAAGATGTGATGACTTGGACGAACCTCGAGGACGTTACGATAAGTGAAATAAGCCAATCACAGAAGGGGCAAAGGTTGCACGATTCCACTGATATGAAGTATCTAAAATTGTCGCGCTCATAGAAGCAGAGAGTAGGATGGTGGCTGCCAAGGGCTGGGAGGTGGGGAACTATAGAATCACTAATTACCGGGTGTAAAGTTTCAGTTATCCAAGACGAGTAAGTTCTAAGGATGGAGAAGGAAATGGCAACCCATGGACAGAGGAACCTGGCGGGCTACAGTCCATGGGGTCTCAAAAGAGTTGGATACAACTCAGTGACTGGAAACACACACACACACACAACACACACACAAGTTCTCAGGATCCACTGAATGACCTATAAGGATCCACTGAATTGTACCTATAGATAGCAATACTGTACACTGCACAACACACTTAAAACTTTGTGGGAAAAAAAGGCAAAAAAAAACTTTGTGAAGACAATAGGTCTCATGTTAACTGTTCTTACCACCATAACATTTATGTTTTTATTTATTTATTTTTTTTTTCCACCATAGCATTTAAAAACTTAAAACTTTTTTTTTTTAACTAAGGAAATCTGAATACATAAAGTATGAACTTTTAGTTATTAATGTATCAGTGCTGGTTCATGCATTATAATAAATGTGCATCCTAACACGAGATGTTAATAGTGGAGGAGACTAAGTATGGGTATATGGGAACTTCCAGTACTAGCTCCACTATTTTTCTGCACTTCTAAAATTGTCCCCAAATAAAAAAATTATTTTAAAAAGTTGGACGGGTAACACAATGTTTTCTTCAGATCATGAGATTACATGTGATTCCCTCCCCACCCCCCCCGGCTTTTGATTTATCTTTTGTTTTCTGTTTTCTACAGAAAACACGTATTATTTGTATAGTGAATAAACCACAGACCTTGCTGTCAATGCCAGCCCTCATGGTGGAGGTGTGACCGCCTCCCTGGCCGTGTTTGCTATGAACACCTACTTGCTTGGGTTGACAGACTGTTCTCAAAGGGACTCCGGGGGGCCCTGGAATCCATTCACCCATCCTTGGCCAGCGTGCTGTTTCAATGCCCAGCACTCTACCTTAAAAAAATTGTCTCCACTTTAAAAAATAGTTATGCATATGTCCATCATAGTAAAATTTTACAGTTCATACAACCACAAAAAAGACAATAATTTGCTTGAAATTCTATTGCTCAGAAAGGACTACTTTTCACATTTTTGTAGCTTATCCAAGTACTAACCAGGCCCGACCCTGCTTAGCTTCCGAGATCAGACGAGATCAGGCGCATTCAGGGTGGCATGGCCGTAGACGTAGTTTATCTTTTCAGACTTTAAAATTCCTATACACACCATATAAATATATGCCTACGTGTAACTATTTACAGAAATTGGGTCATACAATGGATCTGGCCTCATAGTTTGCTTTTACCACTTAGCAGCATATACAGGACTGATTTCCATATTCAATGCACATGGACGCTGTCGTTTTAGATGACTCTATTGTATTACGGTGACTCTACTGTATTTCAGTGTACTGTGTGATCATAGCTCAGTCATGTCTGGCTCTCTGCAACCCCGTGGACTGTGGCCCACAGGCTCCTCTGTCCATGGGATTTTTCCAGGCAAGAATACTGGAGTGGGGTGCCATTTTCTCCTCCAGGGGATCTTCCTGACCCATGTCTCTTGCATCTCCTGCGTTGGCAGGCAGATTCTTTATCACTAGCGTCACCTGGGAAGTCCCTTATAGTTAAACCATAATTTGTTTCATTCTCTACTGCTGGATATATATGGCTTCCCCACCCCCCACCCCCAGTTTGTAAATTATTAAACAGTGAATATGTTGAGCGTTGCCATGAGCTAGGACCGGTTCTGGGCTCTGGGAATACAGCAGTTTGAGAGCATCCTGGCCCAGCCTCACAGATGGCTCACGTTCTCACCTTCAGGGGCACAGCAGTCCATTGCTTGCAGGTGGCTGTGAAGGCGGCGTAAGCCCCCGGGGGGATCTGGAGCTCGGTGTAAGCGCTTAGCCAGCGCTGCTGGTGGTGACTGTGGTCAGTACCATGGGGCACCCGGGGCAGCAGCACCATGGTCCGCTCAGATGGGTGCAAAGCCTGACTGGCTACCCCGAGAGCTGTGACTTCGGCCTCTCCCACCACAGGGCCTTCTCCCCCAGCCCTGACTGTGTTCTGTCCCCCCAGGGCTGGACATCCACTTCATCCACGTGAAGCCCACCAACCTCCCCTCCGGCCAAACCCCAAAGCCCTTGCTGATGGTACACGGCTGGCCTGGCTCCTTCTACGAGTTTTATAAGATCATCCCGCTCCTGACTGACCCCAAGAACCACGGCCTGAGTGATGAGCATGTTTTTGAAGTCATCTGTCCATCCATTCCTGGCTACGGCTTCTCTGAGGCATCCTCCAAGAAGGGTGCGGGGCTGCTGTGGGCCGGGCACCTGCCCCAGGGTGGGGAGCCGGCTTCCTTCAGAGCCTGAGGGAGCTAGGGGGCGGGGAGGGTCTGAGACCTGAAGAAAGAGAAGCAATGGGGACGATTTGGTTGTCAAAGGGCCAGTGTGTCTTCTCAGGATTTGAGGGGCATGGTGGGGCGAGGACCGGGCAGAGTCATGACTGTCCAGAGTGGGCTCAGGGCCTGGATTCCCGTGTCCTTGGGAACTACCCACTCGGGGCGGGTCCACATCTGGACTCTGTTATTCTGGGCCAGCAAGGCTGACTAAGCGCTGCGCACAGTGTGGACCCACGGACCCTCAGCAGGGCTGGCCTCACTGTCTCCTGCACCAGCTGCACTGCCTCTGGGCACTGGGAACCCCACCCTCGGGCCCCAGGATTCCTTCTCACCCACTCCAAGCTGGTCTCCCCTCAGCCTAGGGCGGGGCAGGGGCAGGATGAGAAATCGCAAGGATCCCTGGCAGGACCAAAGGCGTGACCTCCTATGATTCTTCTCTCCCCTTAACCACCAGGCTTCAACTCAGTGGCCACTGCCAGGATCTTTTATAAGCTGATGCTGCGGTTGGGCTTCCAGAAATTCTATATTCAAGGCGGGGACTGGGGGGCCCTGATCTGCACCAACATGGCCCAGCTGGTGCCCAGGTGAGGGCGGCTGTCAGACGCTGTGTGTATCTGTGCGGGTGTGTGTGCACAGCCCGTGCGAGGTGAATGTCTGCGTAGGGAGGAAGGTTGGGCATAGTGTCTGAGGCTTGGCACAGGGGCCACGCGGGCAGGAGGTTTGTGGGCCCAGGGGAGATAAGGGAGGGTCCCTATCACTCAGCTCTGCCTGGGGCAGTTCGACATGGATCCTTCCCCCCTTTTGGACTGGTGACTCTGGGCCAATTGCCCAGGCAGGGAGGGCCAGCTAGAGGAGGGGCAAGGTCAGGGAGTAGACCTTTCTGATGGACCAAGTCCTGGGAGAGAGCTGACCAGAATTTTGTAGAACCTGTATTTTCTCCCCAGCCTGCTCCTTCACCTCATGTAGTCACCCGAGGGGGCAGATGCTGATGGGGGCTGGCCCTCTTCCTCCTCCATCTCCCCGCCCCCCCGACTTCCCCACCCTTGATGGCACCCAGGCTTACCTGGCTCTTCTCTGCCCCCAGCCACATCAAGGGCCTGCACTTGAACATGGCTTTGATTTTAAGAAATTTCTACACCATGACCCTTCCTCTGGGACGGCGTTTCGGGGGGCTTTTCGGTTATACCGAGAGAGACATGGAGCTGATATACCCCTTTAAGAAAATCTTCTTCAGCTTACTGAGGGAGAGCGGCTACATGCACATCCAGAGCACCAAGCCGGACACCGTGGGTGAGTGCTCAGACGGAAGGCACCTGGCTCAGCGGTGGGGGGTGAGGTTACATCCAGTCCATTCAGCAAGGCTCCCAACCAGCAGGGGAAGCCTCGCCTACCCTGCGAACACTGCTCATGGGGTGAAAAGCTCTTGTGAGGGACTCAGAGCTCTTTCCACCCTTACGCTGCCTGGCCATCAAATTCCTGAACATCTCCACTGAGCAGAGTCAGTGTTCCTAGTGACTTTGACCCCTGGTCCCTCCACCCATGAATCCCACAGGGAGAAGCATAGAGATGGACAGAGGAGGGGGTAAGACAAAGCCTAGTGTTTATCAGTTCTGGGACTGTGGAAAGAGAGGGGTGCCCCAGGGCCTGGGGGAGCTCCCCGATTCAGTGAGGGAAGACAGCACGGATGGAGCTTCTGCCATCAGGGCCCTGTTAAGGGATAATATTTTTTTTAAGGCATCAATCATATAGCTGTACTTTTTTGGAGGGGCATACTATGTATCTTTGTCAATAAAGTAATTTCCAAATTCTAAAAAAAAAAAAGCATTTTTAAAGATAAAATCATAAAAATAAAAAATGAACACATGTCAAAATTTTATTTAACACATTAACTAAAGCAACTAGTAAAATGTAAAATAGAACAGTTCAAAGGCATTTAAGAACACTAAAATAAATTTGCTAATAGATACAAAACTTATAAAAATCTACAGGGCAATAATCAAGTAAATCCCCACTGGACTCAGGTTTATTGAGATATAATTGACATACAACACTATATACATTTAAGGTTTACAACATAATGATTTGACTTACATCTGCTGTAAAATGATTGCCACAATAAGTTAACATCCAACATCTCATATAGATTAAAAAAACTTTAAAAATGCTTTAACCTTGGGAAGAGAATCTGTAGGATCTACCCTCTGGACAAAATTCACTTGCTTCTCTATGAACCAGAATCACTTGCATTGCTATTAGTTTTCAACAATTTGTAGACCTCTAAAATATCTGTAAGACAAGGGAAGAAAGGCCCCCTTTACAGTCATATGACATCAGAAGGGTCCACTAGAAACTCCTTGAACCCCACTCAAAGGACACCCAGGAATTGTTTTGCCCATGGTCTTTTAGAGTTTCCATGGCAGTCCATACAACCGGCATTCATTTAAGAAACAGAGCGTGACCCACCAGCCCAGAAGCCCCCTGCACCCTCTTCTGGGTACTGCCCCGCATGCCCAGGGCAGCCACCCTCCTGGCCTGACAGATAGATTGCTTTTGCTGGTTTTTATACTTGATATGCATTAGAATCCTCCAATAGGTGCTCTTTTGAGTCTGGCTTCTTTAGCTGAATATTTTGCTTGTGAGATCCATCCATGCCATTTTTAAAAAGGATTTCTTTTTTAAAAACAATTTTATTTATTTTTGGCTGTGCTGGGTCCTCGTTGCTGTGAGGGCTTTTCTCTAGCTGCGGCAAGCGGGGGCTCCTCTCTAGTTGCGGTGTGCAGGCTTGTTCCGGTGGCTCCTCTTATTACGGAGCACAGGCTCTAGGACATGTGGGCTTCCGTAGCTGTGACTCGTGGGCTCAGAAGCTGCAGCTTCCAGGCTCTAGAGCACAGGCTCAGTAGTTGTGGCGCACAGGCTTAGCTGCTCCTTGGCATGTGGGATCTTCCTGGACCAAGGATGGAACCCGTGTCTCCCGCATTGGCAGGCGGATTCTTCACCATTCAGGGAAGCCCCCATCCATCCCACATTTAATGCTTGCTTTATTGTTGGGCCTATGAGTGGACCAATATTTATTTATAACTGATTCCCTATTTTGGACTTTTAGGTTGTTTCTAATTTTTCACTAATCACAGAATAGAAACAAAAAAAAAACCCACTTTTTAAAAACAGCATTCATATATATTTCTCATTTGGATCCTACAAAACCTGGAGTCGTAGCCTCTTTAGTTTGAAGGAAGCTGCCCATATAGCATATGGATGTCAATGAAGTAGTGGGCAAGGTGTTATCCCTTTTTGTCAGGTAAGGATTCCAAGACCCAGGGTCAAGGAAGTGAGGTGCAGGAGCACCCCAAGAGTCAGGGCAGAGCTGTGCTCCGACACGGGCTTCCTGTCCACACAGCTGTTCTGTGGGGCCGGCACCACCTCTTTTGCTGGCCAGCTCCCTGGTCCCAGGCCTGAGTCACGCCCTTGCTTCTTCCCACACCAGGCTGTGCTCTGAATGACTCTCCCGTGGGACTGGCCGCCTATATTCTAGAGAAGTTTTCTACCTGGACCAATTCGGAATTCCGAGACTTGGAGGATGGAGGCCTAGAGAGGTAAGACCCTATCCTCCCCTGCCTGCTGTCGGCTCACCTTCCTCACCCACCTCCCTCCTCGCCATCTTCATCTCTGGTTGCTCTGAGTGCAATGGTCGGCAAGTTCCATCTTTTATAGGATGTCCCACAGATCCTTAGCCTGTGACCAACCTAGCCCCAGTTTTTGGATGAGGAAGCTGAGGCCCAGAGAGGTCTAGCCACGCAGTGGAGATATAAAAAATAGGATGCAGGGCTCAAGACGTTGCCGTTTGCTAAACAGCCTCCTTCTGGGATCAAGGAGCCCAGAGGGCGGCAAGAGCCTCTTTGTCACTAAGACATGAGAGCAGCCCACGGACCCTCCCTCCCGACTCCCGGAAGAGCCTGACATCATGGCCGTATGACTGCATCGTTTTTGGAAGCTGGCCCTACAGGCTGGCTACAGAAAGTGTGGGGAGGCCGTCCTGTCTCCTGGAAAGTTAATGTCTGCAGCCTCTACAGCGCATGATTCCCAGGTCCCTGGCCTGATTAGAGCTTCATCAAGGTTGACCCTGACCCACCTGCTCCAGGGCCCAGCCCTTTCTTTATTCCTTCAGAGATACTCAGAGCACCAGTGTCTAATATGTGAGAAGGAGTGTATGGATCTGGCCCCGGAAGTAGGGACTTGGTCTAAGCCATGCCCAGCACCTAAAATAACACTGAGCATGTACTAAGTGAGGTGAAGTGAAGTGAAAGTCACCCAGTCATGTCCAACTCTTTGAGACTCCATGGACTGTAGCCTGCCAGGTTCCTCTGCCCATGGAAATTTCCAGGCAAGAATACTGGAGTGGGTTGCCATTTCCTTCTCCAAAGGATCTTGCTGACCCAGGGATCAAACCCAGGTCTCCTGCATCGCAGGCAGGTTCTTTACCATTTCAGCCACCAGGTGGTAAAGGTGGGCATAGAGTAGGTGCTCCACAAATAGTTGTCTGATGAAATGAGCTCTAAAGATCCATGCAAAGGACTGTGGGGGCACAGAGAAAGGGGGATTCGCTTTGTTTAAGAGACAGGGAGAGGAAATGACTGGGAGAATCTGTTTGATCTGGGCCTTAAAGGATGAATAGGAGTTTGCCATGGAAAGGATGGAAGAAGGGAATATAGGCAAAGAGAAAAGCAGAAGCAGAGGGTGGCTTGATTAAAATGCATGGTGTACTTGGAAGGGGTAATTTGTCCCCAGGCTGGAGCAAATACAATGGGGCCAGACCTACAGATGGATCCTCGAAGAGCCTCTCATGGGATCTTTGTCCCCAGTCCCACGCTGGGCAGCACCCAAGGGTTGATGGAATGCCACTAAGAGCACCTTGCCAAGGGCTCTGGCCCTGTTCCTTGCACACAAATACCTGGAACCAGGTGTGAGGCCAACCAGATGGCCCACAGGCTGCCCCCTGCAGCTTCTGCCCACTTGCATGCCTAGAGCACCAAAGCTTTGAGCAGCGGACAGATGTGATCAGATCTGTGTTCTAGAAAGATCGCTAGCTGCAGGAGGGTAGAAATGGTTGCTATGGTAGTTTTCAAGCTGTGGTTGGAGCTGCAGGGGAGGTGGAAGCACTTGGCCAACTCGCTAAAAGCCAGTTCCCAAGTGTAAGTGCTTCTTGTAACTGTTCCGCTTTCATTGACAGGTTTTAATTTTGTTATCAAAACTGCGTTTTAAAAATGTTTATTTTATCTCTATCCCTGCTCCATGCTGCTGTGGCTGGAGATCTAGGATTTCAGAGATGAGGGACTGAGGGCTAAGAGAAATATAATCCCTGAATACGAAGGTGTCTTATGAAGATATTCTTTATCTCTGAGAAGGCTCTTTTCTTACTGTATTTTCATATTTAACATTAATACCTTCTTCTGTCCCCCTCCTGTGCCCCTCAGATTCTCCTTTCTCTGTTCCTGTCTCAGGCTGCACTAGTTGGGAGAAGGGCAGAGGTGAATTGAACATTCCTTAGATTGCAGTTCTGAGGATAAAAATATGATTGACCAACTGCATCTAAATAGCTGAAGTAAACAAGTACATTTAGCCAACTGACCTTTGACCGTTTTTGGCAAATTGGCTTCTGCTGAATCAACTCAGCTCATTGCCTGGAGCTGAGGAGCCTTGCAGACGGAGCAGCAAATGTTCTTTACTCCAGGCATTGAGGATGGGGTGGATATGCAGGACCAAAGGCAGTGGGCTTGGAAGGGATGCCAAGAGGCTGAGCTGGTTTCTGTCACGGACAGGCCGAGTGGGAGATGCTGGCAGGATGCCTGGGCAGGGGTGTCCACTTGGTAGCTGGGCTCACAGATACGGAGCTTTATGTGAGGGGTCGAATTGGAGCAGTTCTTTCCACTGTTCTCAGTGAGTTAGTAGTTGGAATCACGGGGAGGATCTCCTCAAGACAGAGCACAGCAGAGCAGCGTCCAGGGGTGCTGGGAGGAGCCTTACTGGCTCCAGAAGAGAGCGTCTGGGAGGACAGACCTAGGGAGAAGACCCTCCCCACGAGGCCTGGGCGGCAAGGATAGTTCGGTGTGCAGGGTGAGGAGGCGTGGGAGAGAGAGCAGGGGAGGGAGGGAGGAGGCAGGGGCAGGGAGGGAGGGAAGGCCTGGGGACAATGTGGGAGGTGACTGGCTTTTGGGCCTGAAGAGGCAGATGGAGGGATTTAGGACTCAGGACAAGGGGGCAACAGCTCCCCCTGAGCCCCGAATCTGGAATCAACCAGGGAACGGGCCGGGACTGGACGGCTGCTCCATGAACTTAGACTTCCTCACAGAGGAAGGTGGGTGGGCGGGAGGCTGTGGGTGGGCACACGGCTGTCGGGACCGCCTGAGGACGTGGCAGCTGAGGTTGGCGAGCATGATTGTCAGGAGTGCTGGCGTCCCCTTGGGTCTGTGGGCTGTTGGGGGGCTCAAGGTGGCAGAGGGCCCCCAGGATGAGGGCACCGAAGGGGTGAGGGCATGTCAGGGAAGCTAGAGGGGCTGGGGGGTGGTGGGCGGTTATTCCAGGAGACAAGGACAGAGTCTGGTGAGTGGAAGCTGAGTTGGGGAGAACAGTGAGGAAATGGAGGCCCAGGAGACACGGCCCATGGGTGGCAGCTGCTGCCATGGGCAGAGGGGGAGGCTGTGGAGGGTTCTGGGCTCTGGATGCAGGCTGAGCACCAATAGGAGAGGGTGAGGGCCCAAGGGGCAGGCGGGCCGGGAGGGTGTATTGCTCTTTCCAGAGTCCACAGGCCACGTGCTCCAACGTGAGGTACCAAATGATTATTTCCTCCCGGAGTGTGGGGCCCTACAGTCTGGGTGGGCTTCACCTGCTCAGCAGTTCCCAGGCTGGAGAAGAAAAGGGGTGTCCTGTGCTGAGCATGTGGGGGAGGGTCTCTGCAGGGCCCACGGCTCCTTCCTGGGATGACACAGGTTTGGCAAGAGGCAAGCTGGGGGCTGGTGAATACAAATGCCCCAGCAGCTGCTGACCCTGCCCGCTTCTCCTGGTGCCAGGGTCCCAAAGGCTGCCCAGAGACCAGGTTCTGCTCAGGACTGGGCAGGGGTGGGCTGAGCAGAGGCTGCAGCACCCTCCCCACAGACCACCCAGTGGTGACCAGCCAAGCCCCTAGCTTGTTGACCACACCTGCTTCCTCCCATCTGGCCCGAACCTTTGCAGGCAGGTCAGGGACGGGGTAGGCTGACACCACCCAGGATGACTGCCTGCCTTGTACATGGTCATCATGCTACATTACCCGTTGTCATGGTAACTGGTGACCCTGGGCCAGGCCTGCCTGTGGCACGGGGAGAAATAAGATTGCTGAGCGGGCAGTGAGGCCCGAGGAGGGGTGCCAGGTGGGGACAGTACCCGGCACACAGCTTGAAAGTGGCAGCTCTCAGGTGCACCAGGCACTGAGAGTGGCCTTCTGGTCTGCTTTCCCAGGAAGTTCTCCCTGGACGACCTGCTGACGGGCATCATGCTCTACTGGACAACGGGCACCATCACCTCCTCCCAGCGCTTCTACAAGGAGAACCTGGGACAGGTCAATAAGCATGAGACGTAAGTCCAGCTGGGCCTGGAGTGGGGCTTCTGGGGAGGGTACCTCTGAGACAGAGAGCAGGGGGATGGCCTACTTGGACTCAAAGGAGGACATTTGATACGGAAAAGTACAGCCAAGCCTTGGGTGCACACCAGGAGTGTAGAATAGGAACACAATTTAAAGGAGGTCAGGGGTGTTGGGCCTCTCTTTAGAATTAGCTCACAGAAGCTAATGAAGGGAGACAGCAGCTCCCTTTGCTGCCAGGCCTAGTCCCCAAACATCCCCAGGGGCTCCCCGAGGGCCAAGGCTAGCCTTAGGTGGCACAATGGTTCTGGAACTTCCCTGGACCCCTTTCCAGATCTCATAGGGAGACCCTCAGGCAGCAGCAAAGATAAAAGGGAGCAAACCAGAGCTGGTGCACTGGGAAGACCCAGAGGGATGGGATGGGGAGGGAGGCAGGAGGGGGGATCGGGATGGGGAACACATGTAAATCCATGCCTGATTCATGTCAATGTATGGCAAAAACCACTACAATATTGTAAAGTAATTAGCCTCCAACTAATAAAAATAAATGAAAGAAAAAAAACAAAGAAAAGGGAGCAAAGGTGGGAGTTGGAGACTGTTCCCACCTCGACCACACTTTCCAGCTGGGGCAGCCCTTCCAGAAAAGAGGGCCCTTATGGGGTTGGAGCTGAGGTGGGTGCTTAAAACCTAGGTCTGTCCGTTTATAGATCCATGTGGCTGAGCGAATCTGACCCCCCCACCCCAGCTCCCTGAACCCCTGCTGTGCAGGAGTGCTGGCCCTGCCCGCTCCTCAGTGAGATCTCCGTCTCTTCCAGGTTGAAGGTGTATGTGCCCACGGGCTTTGCTGCCTTCCCCTGTGAGCTGATACACTTTCCAGAAAAGTGGGTGAAGTCCAAGTACCCGAAACTCATCTCTTATTCCTACATGCCCCGTGGGGGCCACTTTGCCGCCTTTGAGGAGCCAGAGCTGCTCGCCCAGGACATCCGCAAGTTCGTGGGGCTGCAGGAGCGGCAGTGACCCCGGCGGGGACTAGCTGTCACCTCCCGGCAGCCCCTGCCCTAGCATGGCAGGCTCCCTCCTGACACCCGCCCTTTTGCAGAGAAGCCCCTGGTCTTGCAGCCCAGCTCCCAGTAGCAGTGGGGCTGGCAGGGAGACCACCCCCATCTCTGGTCCTCTGTGGGGAGAGATGCCTCTTTTCCCAGGAATGTGTTTGCTGCCATCCCCTGCCTGTGCTCGGACCCCGGGCTCACCCTTCCACCCGAACTCCCCACACACTTGCTAAGCAACACGGCTTTGATAATAAATGATTTTTCTTCTAAGAGTGTTTGGGACAAGTGACATGCTGAGCCCTGATCCCACGTAGGGTGCCCCTTCCCACCAAGCTGGCAGGCCTGCCACCTGTGTTGGGGCGGTGTCCTGTTCCACTCTTGCTGGGAAGTTGGACTGTTGGGGGCACCAAGAGGCCACTCTGCCCATCCGGGTCCCTGCCAGGGGCAGCTTGGAGGAGAGGCAGCGAGGCCAAGTGACTACTGAGGACCCTCACTGCCTCGCTTCAGTCGACTGGAGGCAGCCTCCCAGGTCTGCCCAGACGCACCCATCATGCAGGCTTGTGCCTCTGGCGCCCCCTGGAGGCAGTCAGGAGGCAGCTTCTCCAACAAGTGCCCAAAGAAGCATTGCAGCCATGGGGTCCAGTTGGGAGAAAAAAGGCAAGAGGGCTGCGCTCCTCCTTCTGTGGCTATAGTTCTCTCTTGGCTTCAAAGAGGCCCCGAGCTCTGTTCCCTCTGGAGGGAACAGACAGATGGAATCAAGGGCTGGAGATGGAGCCCCATGCACTGGACATGAACAGGCGGGGAAGGCTGAATCTCTGCAGCCTGGCTGAGTGGGCACTTTATTAGTGGTCCTCATTGTCCCTGCCACTGCAGGTGACCCCGACCCAGCCACCATGTCACTGGCAACATGAAAGAAAAAAAAAACGACCCTGGTGGGGATGTGGAGGAACCTGCTGCAGCCTGGCGCTGGCCCACACCCCTCCTGCTTCCTGCAACTCACTCCCAGGGTGGGGGCGGGGTGGGGGCGGGGGTGGGAAGGGCCCAGTACCCTCGAGGGGAAGCTGGGATGGACCTGGACCACCATCAGGAACCCATCTCAGGCCTGTGGCTGCTGCAGCCTCTTTGGTTATCGGTGGTATGTGTGTGGCCCAGAGAGGGGTGGGCAGTGTCTGAATGCTCAGAGGGAGAAAGTCTTCCAAACGGTGCAGCCCCTTCTTGCTGGATTCTGTCACCACACTGATGGGTTGGAGGGATATGGTTCCAACACACAATCCTGCTAAAAATCACTGGGGACATCATCCCAGCCACAGAACTGGGCGCTTGTGCAGGAGAAAGGGGACTTGGAAATAAATAGAGCCTCAGGCGAGCGAGTGAGAGTCCAGGGCTGCACTTGCTCCCAAAAGAACCCCACCTGATGGCGGTCCCACCCTCCCTGCTCAGCCAAGGGCCAGAGCCCCTTTCTGCTTTCATCTCTTTAGAGTGGCTGTGCTTAAAACAGGTGGAAAGAAGTCGTGAATTTGGTTGAGCTCGAGGGCCAGCCGCCTCTCCACCTGTGTCTCTTCACCTCCTGACTCCCCAGGGCCCCGAGCCTGGACCAGCCTGGCAGTTCCCCAGCCCTCAGTCCTCCTGGTAGGTGGCTGCCACACTGTCCTCCGAGCTCTGTGCCAGACACTGCCCCCCAACAGTCCTGCTGATGTTGTTGATGGTGCCGTAGGTCTGCTGCTGCGGAGACAGGGCTGTTTTCTCCGAGGACAAGCCGTTCAGAATCCGGGGCACGTAGGGCTGCCAACAAATGGGGGTGTTAGTGCTTGGGAGGGCTGGGCACAAGATTCCAGACCCCATTCTCCCCCTACTGTCCCAACTCCCTCCAGCAGGAAGACACACAGAATTCTCACGAAGAACACATAAAAGAAACAACATCAGCTTAGGACATGAGGACCTAAAGGGCAGCAACTGGCACATTCTCCCAGCAGCCAGAGCAAATCAGAAAGCACAGCCACATAGTTCTCACGGTCCTAGAGAAGAAAGCACACCTCTTTCTCAGAGGAGACAAAACGTCCTCAATTCCAGAGGAACTTTTTGAAGGAATCAGGTCTATCGACACAGGACAGGTTTAGAATGCTGTCAGTGGGATTTCTGAGTAGCTGAGCGAATCCGTGTAGGCTGTGCTTCCTCTCAATCCCAGACTCCGGCTGCCGACCCCAAACCAGGCTGAGAATGAGGGGTTTACATCCGCCACCTGCTGTGTCTGGCAGGCACACTCAGAGTGGTGCCTCTGGGCAATGAATTTTCCTGAAACCACCAGGGCTGGTCCAAGGACAGACACTGATAAGAGTGCCTGACACGTGGAGGGAGCTGCCGGAAAGAACAGCGCTACTGACCCAGATCGGCACTGTCCTAGCCCTGTCGGTCAGTCCCAGCCCGATCCGTCAGGCCGGCGGTCACAGCTCTGGGAGCTTGGGGCTCCATTCTCCTTTCCCAAGCCCACCGTAGGAGCAGGACCCTGGAGACCAGAAATGGGGAGAACCAGGAAGGATAGGACTCCTGGTATCTTTCTAACACGGTGCCCTCCTCCAAAGCAGGTGCCATGCTCATCTACTGAATTCAGAGAGGAGTTAGTGTGACACCCTCTTAATGCCTCGTGAAGCAGCTCCCACAGGCAAGTGCTGGTGAAATGCTCTGATAAACCTTCATCAAACCACAGGGCCTTGCGAAATGGCTTTGGTAAAGGCCCAAACTCCCCAAGCATTAAACACACAGAGGTGGAAAGAGATGAGGGGTGGGAGGGCGGCTCCAGAGGGTGGGGGTATATATATACTTATAGCTGATGCACACTGTTGTCCAGCAGAAACTAACACAACATTGTAAAGTAATGATCCTCCAGTTGAAAAAACAACAGCAGCAACAAAATCTCACCAAGCATTAAATATGCAGAGAAGGAAAGTGAGCAGGGAACTGAAACCAAGGGGGATGGGTGTGTATCATGGTAAAACTAATTATCTTCTCGGTGATGGATGTGGCTTCACACATGCGAGAGAAAACATCCGGAGGGACCTGGGATTCCTTCTCAAATGACATTAATTCAGAAACCCTCCTGCCACATGATCAGGGGACTTCTGTCTTAAGAGAGAAGATCGAAGCGTGTTGGCAGGGCCCATCTGGCTGGGCCTGTGCAGGTGCTCAGCGCTCGGTTAAGAAAGACACTTACTATGAACGGTGAAGGTACGTGGGCCCCCGCCTCATTGCCTTTGTCACTCGCCGATTCTTCTGTCTGCAGATAACAGCAAAAACTTGCGATGATAAACAAAACTGATCTTTCTGAACTAACACCCTCTAAACAAACAGACTATTAACACCCAGAATAATAGTACCAGCTGGCACAAAGCTACCAGCAGCAGCCCAAGAGAGGATGGGGTGGCGGAGGGGAAGGCAGCGTAGGGAGCAGGGAAGGGGGAGGGAGGGGAAGCTACACATCATAGCCAACTACCCACGCCTTCCCCATGGATAAATAAAATCTGGAGAGGGCTGCTGATCTGTTGATATGGGAAGAGGTGGAGGAGGGCTGGAGGATGAACCCAACCACCTTCTGCCAGACTCTGGCGGGGCAGCGATCAGGGAGGGGCCCTTTACCTTGTAGTTGAGAGGGCTGAGGTGCTTGAAGCATCCAAAGCAGGTGTATGCCAGGCAGACCAGGATGGTGAGCAGCAGCACCAGGAAGGTGAACAGGGTGAGGGGAGCCTTCAGACCTGGGGACAAAGGGATGCCAGCCTTGATGGAGGGAGGTCATACCTGCTGCACGAACTGTTGTGTGGCTTCTCCCTCAGGCCAAAAATAAAAGAGAAGACATCATCCCCGCCCCCTTCCCACCATCTCCAGCAGCTGGGATGCTGTCTTCACCCCCAGGGGGCACACAGAGTGACGCGCTGAATTGCTGCCATTATCCCGAGTCAATTTCAGACACTGGGGCACTGAGTCAATAGCTAGAGGCCAACCTCCTTGCTGGGTTGATTCCCTCCAGTCTCCAGTGCCCTGGGCCGAGTCAGGCATCTCTTCTGCATTTTCCTTTTTCCCAAGATTAGCAGTTTTCCTTCCTGCCTGCCCCTACCTCCTCCACACTGTGATGTGTGAGGACCTGGACCCATCCACACCCTAAAAGAATCACGCGGGCAAATTTCCCTCTCTCCTCTGGTCCAGTCCCTTCATCTTCCCTGTAAGGCTGTCTGGGGCAATGGACCTGGCTTTCACCAGCTTACAGATGACCTCAGGAGCTTGGAACTGGGTTGTCAGTGCTGCACCCAATCAGCCATCACCCTGGGGTACCACCTTCTGATTGGACACCAAGCTGATGCTCTTACGGCAGTGAGAGATTTGACTGGCTGGTGTTGGCATGGGGATGGGAGGCTGGGGGTGGCCTCCGGCCCTCCACCCCCGCCCTAGTTGGCAGGGCCCCTTACCCAGGCGCAGAAAGGAGAAGAAGTAGAGCCAGAAGAGGCACAGGATGGGAGCGGCCAGGGCCTGGTTCACGGCCGCGAAGTGGATCCTCTTCTCCAGCTTGGCCGGCAGGTAGGCGAAGTAGAGGTTGTGCCGGTCCACCATGTGCTTGAGCAGGATGTAGATGAGGCCTGCAGAGTCAAGGCTGTGAGCCGGATCTCGGCTGGGCCCAGGGGCCGCTCTGCCCCCTTCCTCCTGGAGGCATTTTTGGTGCCGGAGCTGGAGCCAAGGCTGCTGCTGGGCTCCATGCATACCTGCATCTCCTGGCTCTCCCTGACCCCGCCTTCCCCTTCTCTCCTCTCCCCTCTTCCCCTTCCCTAGCCTCTTTCTGACCCCAGGGAATAGAGGTTTCTGTGTATCCTCAAGGATCACTGCAGTTCTAGGGCCATTTTGGGGAAAGGTGAGATTTTACACCCAGATGCCTGGCCTCAATTTCCTCCCACACTGAGCAACCCCCCCCACCAGGCTGAGCCCCTCCCCTTACCCCTCAATGCTCCCACTCTCCTCTCCTTTTCCCACCCAAGCCGACCCCCTGCACGACGGTGTCAACAGATGCCCAAGGGTCTAAACCCAGGGATGGCACAGAAGGTATGCAGGTGCTGCTTTTTCTATTATGTCAGGTTCTTAAAAAAAAAATTTTTTTTGTTGTTGCTTTGAAAGAGTAATACTACTGTAGATCTTTAAAATAGTACAAGAGATTATACAGAGAAAATGAAAACTTCCTCCTCTCCCTAAACCTCAGCCAACAGTCTCCTGGGTGTTCTGTTTCCTTCCAGAGCCTTCCATTTGTTGCCAGCTCCTGAGGGTGTATTTGCAAGACCTTGGCCTTTTAAGTCAAGGAGACCTTGGCCTTCAAAGTCCTAAGTTCAAATCCTGCCTCCAACGCCTCACTAACACAGTGTTAAATGCTTCATCTGTGGAAAGGGTGCAGAAACAAGACCTGCTTTGAAGGATTGTGAGAGAGTGAAGTGTGGTAATCCACGTGGAGGGCGACAGTGGCGGCCACAGTGACAAATACGAGGGCCTCCCCCAGCGCTGCCAGAGAACCAGCCGAGAAGGAAGCACTCAGCCAGGCCATCAGAGTGGAGGAGGACTCAGAGAGGTCTCAGTTTGGAAGGCCAGTGGCGGCAGTCCATGAGAAGTGAAATTATATTTGGTGTGGCTGTGGCTATGAGCCACAAGCTGTGGCTCCTTGTGGTTCTCAGGGTTACAAGAGGCCCTCTGTCTGGGGCGCTCCATGACATCCTGGGGAACTCTGCGGAATCAGCCACCCGCCTACCCTGGGACCCACCCCAGGGCCGCTCACCGAATGGCACAATGAGGGGGCAGGTGATGCTGTAGGCCATGATGACGGTGAAGACGCACAGCATCCAGGCATACATGGCTCCAAACTCGAACTCGAAGGCCTGGTTCTGGGAGGGGGAGATGGTGAGGAACTCAGGGGTTTGGTCCACCCCAACCCACCTCCATGCTCTCTTAGGTGGTCAGGGAGAACACACTGGGGAGGACTTTGGAAATGGGAGACTCACAGCAAGCCCCACCTCTCAAGGAAGGCCCTTTCTGCCCCTCCACAAGCCTCCTCCAGCTTCACTTAGCTCACACCCAGCGCTCTCAAGGCATGATGACTCATGTTTTCATAGTGTTTTTCTTGTTCTAACTGTGTCTACCCAATGGCCTATGAGCCTCCAAAGACAGAGGGGGTATGTCTGACTGTAGAACGATCCTCCAAGACTCTGGTGTCAGACCCAAGGTCAGCTCTGCCCCTTCGAGCCGTGTGCCTCAGCCAAGCATTCGGCCGCCATGTGGCCCAGTCCTTGCGTCTGCAAGGTGAGCTCCAGTAGGGCCCATCTCACAGGGGCTCTGAAGATTCAGTGACAGGATGCAGGGCCTCTCCTCTCATGGTTCCCACAACAGCAAAGGAGAGTAAAAGAGAACCCCACGCACCCAATTTAGAGTCTTAAAACAAATGCCATCAGTCCCAAATGCCTTTGACTTCTGGGGTAACCTAAAAATTTATGCAAATGGAGGACTATGGGAAAGGAATGTATAGATCTTAGTTGTGTGAATGTGTGTGTGTGTGTGTGTGTGTGTGTGTGATCAGGCCAGTTAAAATGCAAAACTCCCCACTCTCTCCTCTGCCCGAGACAGAGTGGATGGAGGATGATGTAGCCAGGCCACCTTCACACAGGTTCCTCACACCTCCACTCCCCGCAGTGGGGCCCTGGGCCAAACTAAGAGGCCCTGAGCATGGTGCCTGGCACTCTGCTAGGTAAACATGGTTGGTGGGGAGGCTCTAGAAGAAGGCAGCACCCACATCTACCCCCCGTACCTGCTTGACGTTCCTGCGGTCGGCCGCGGTCTTGGCCATGACCATGCGGAAGGTGTAGAGAATGAGGCCGGGCAGCCGCAGTAGCTCCATGCCGTTGCCGATGAAGGCCGAGGCGATGACATAGTTCACAAAGAAGGCGCCCTGGTCGGGCAGGAAGACGCACCTGGGGAACCAGCGGGTGTGCGAGCTGAGCACCCAGGAAGGGAGAGGAGCCCGCAGCTGGGCAGACGAGGGACTGAGAACTGACCATGGATTTGGCCATCTGGCTATCACTGTCAACCTAGACCTGAGCTGGTTGGGTGTGAGTTTGTCTGTGGCTGCCAGCTCCCAAGTCCTCAGTTCACCCAGCGTGAACTTAAGAAAATTCACTCTCTCTTTTCAGATAGGCATGGCCAGGCCTCCCTGTGAACACTCCCTTAGAAAAGTTTATCTTGAACCTTAGGGTCTATGTCAGGACCTACAGTGTAGTACAAGAGGGGCTGGGCTGTATCCCAGCTCTGTCTCTTAACTGCCTGGGTAGCTTTGGGCAAGTTCTTCAACACCTCTGGGCCTCAGTCTCCTCATCCGTAAAATAGAAATAGTCATCATTTCTGCCTCATAGCTTGTTGTGAAGATTCAATGAGAAACAGAATAAAGCATTTAGCAGAGCATCTTCTTAAATAACAGGAATTATTATTAAAAGGGTGTGGTATAAGCTGAAAATACTAACAAGGACACACATTTAGAAATAAATGTAACTCCACTCTCATAGCAAAAATAACTCGGGACCAGACAGTTATTCTGGTTGCAGTGTTAATTACTATTCCCCTTTCCCTTCCCTGGCACCCCTGAGACCTAGCAGTTCCCTCTCCCCAAGCAGTTCTGTTCTCAGTAAGTACGTTTCAAAGGATGAAGGAGACTGTCACTAATTGAGTTTTAACCTAAAAGATTAACCACATTTCTGCACATGTAGCACAAAGTGGGTCAGTTCCCAGGGTGCAGCCCAGCCAGGAAGCTGGAGGGGTGATGGGGAGGCTACAAGCAAGCTGAAGCACAGACTACCCTCCCCCTCTGTCGCCCGAGCCCCAGCCCCTGGGGGACATTCACCTGGGACCTAGAGCCAGAACTCAACATAGCCGATACTTACTCCAACCTGATAGAGGCCTCTGAGGACGTTTTATCAAAGAGCCACCGGAAGAAAAAGTCCAAACTGAAAGAAAAATAAATCCTGTAAGAATTTATTTCCAATACTCCATGTGATCATACCTATATTCTTTTTTCTTTTTTTTGCTTTCTGCTTTTTTTGATTGTTGTTTGTTTTGTAAAAGGCCTAATCTCAAGATCTACATTGGCTTTCTACATTGCATGCACACTGGTTACTTATTACACCATAACTTATCAGGGCCTGCTTTCACAAAAGCTTCCTTCCACAGAATAACCAAAGCCATGATTAGACTCACTCCCTAAGTGGAAGGTCCATGATACGTTTCATTTTCAAGCATTTTTGTTTTTAAGGCAGAAAGAGCCTATCTCTGGAAGTATCAGTGGGCCAGCACAACTGCATTCCAAGAGGGTGTGACAGGTTTAAATGTTGTTAAGGAATTTGCATCCACTTCCAAACCATTTGCACTTTCTGGGAGACAGCGTTCTCTGGATGTGATCTTGGTTCTGAACTTAGAGCAGGAGGTGGTAATGTGTACCTGGTGAGGCCAAGGGAGGGCAGGATCAGCACCATGAAGATCAAGAATATGTAGACCTTGGTCATCATGATCCGGTTCTCTCCTGACCTGCAGGAAGTCAGACGTGAGCCCTTGCAGTCCCTCAGACGCCCCAGGTATTCCCAGGAAGGCCCCTGCTGTGTGCCCATCACGCTGGTAGGCTGAGGGGCCAGACACCCCCTCCCTCAGGGGTGAGTCTCGGAGAACTCACTTGGTCCAGTGAGATTCCAGCAGCGTAGAGTAGTAGACGATGGTGGGGAGCAGGGCAGAGAAGGACCACAGGAGGAGGGTTGGGAAGAACTGGCTGATGATGGGATCCTAGAAAACAGTCCATAGCAGAGAGAGCTGTGAGCCTGGGCGATCTGGGTCATGACCTGTTGGCATGGTGACTCAGTGAACGCGGGGGTTTTGGTCATACTTGTCCCCGAGAACCAATGCTGTGCCTGGTACAGGGGAGATATTCCATAACGTTGGCTGAACAGATGATAACAGCACCCGACATTTGTACACCTCTTTTTTTTTTTTTTTAATTTTGTCCATGCCACATAGCATGTGGCATCTTAGTTCCCTGACCAGGGATTGAACCCACGCCCCTACAGTGAAAGCGCCAAGTCTTAACCCCTGGACCTCCAGGCAAGCCCCTGTATAGCGTTTAGAGGGGCAAAAGCAACTTCACATACAACTGAACTCCACTTATCTTCCTGGCCAGATAGAGAACCTCTTCTGTTCCCTATAAAAAGCCAACAGCAGACACCAAAGGAAGATGTAGCACTGATGGCCGCCCCCCCCCCCCCCCCCCCGGCCTCCTGCCCACTCAGCTCCCACTGGTCCACTCATAGCTCCCCAAAACTGTTCCATGTTAGTTCCCAATCTGGTCTATGCCTGTTGTTATTGCAGTTTCATGGTTCAATTAACTTATTACCTTCTCTGACAAAATGAGCCTTGTAACAATAGAAGATTTCTTTGAAAACTAGGTTGGACACTTTGGAAAGACTTGATAAAGGTGAATTTCTGAAAAGGTGAATTTCTCCTGTTGAACTTAAGAGTAAATTAACTGAAAAAGAGCAAGGAAAATGAAATCTAGGATTCTGTACTGTGAATCACTTTCTGCAAGTATCTTTAAGTTCTTGCTTTACTGTAAGAAACCAAAACTAGAATCACAAACAATGAAATAAGGGTGTGTTTTATGTAAAATAGACAAAGGAGATTTCTAATCAGCAGATCCTTCCTCAAAAGAACAGGCCTTGACCATACACTATTGTTGTTTAGTTATTAAGTCAAGTCCAACTCTTTTGGGACCACATGGACTGTAGCCCACCAGGTTCCTCTGTCCATGGTATTTCCCAGGCAAGAATACTGGAGTGGGTTGCCATTTCCTACTCCAGGGGATCTTCCCAACTGAGGGATTGAACCTGCATCTCCTGCATTGGTAGGCGGATACTTTACCACTGAGCCACCTGGAAAGCCCAACCATACATTCAGTCCGTTCAGTCGCTAAGTCATTTCCGACTCTTTGTGACCCCATGGACAGCAGCACACCAGGCTTCCCTGTCCATCACCAACTCCCAGAGCTTGCTCAAACTCATGTCCATGGAGTTGGTGATGCCATCCAACCATCTCATCCTCTGTCATCCCCTTCTCCTCCTGCCTTCAATCTTTCCCAGCATCAGGGTCTTTTCTAATGAGTCAGTTCTTCACATCAGGTGGTCAAAGTATTGGACCTTCAGCTTCAGCATCAGTCCTTCCAATGAATATTCAGGACTGATTTCCTTTAGGATTGACTGGTCTGATCTCCTTGCTGTCCAAGGAACTCTCAACAGTCTTCTCCAACACCACAGTTCAAAAAGCATCAATTCTTCAATGACATGCTGAAAATCTCAACAAAACTTATGCCTTTTTTTTATTATCTATTGAGCCATTTATCATAATAGCCCCATGAGTATATCATGGCAGCATGTTATAGAAGAAAAATCAGTCTTTAGAGGAAAAAGCAAGGCTCAGAATTCATCGGTTAGGGAATGGCACAGTTAGGACCAGGCCCTCAGGCCCTCTGTCCACTGTGTGTCTCCCAGGGTATGATTAACCAAATGCTAAGTGGAACTGAAAAAAACAAGGCTGAGGATGATATTTCAGCAAAGCCAATTATGGGAAACCAAGTAGATGCCATTCTAGGGAATGTTTAGTTGTTATCAATTCATGTAAAATTTTTTAAAAAACCATTCATTAGCTATCTAGAGTAAATAACTTTACAAGACTACCAGAAACTAAAATGTAAAAAAAAACAACAATAATAATTGATTCATGATCCTGCAATCCCAGAGAGCAAAAGACTTTTCATTCTTTGCTAGCCACACCCCACAGCAGCACACTTCACTGGCCATCACTATGACCACTGCTGAGAGACAGTGTTATATCCTGCTTTTATCATAAGCTCCCCATGTCTGCCACAAAGTCTATATAATTTTTTAATGAATGCTTAACGGTCTATCAGACTGAATACACCTCATTCAACTCAAATTTCCCCTATTGTTGAACGTTTAGATTGAGTCCATTAGAGTTTTATCTATGCTTTTATAGTAACACACATACACATACATATACATGCATGCACACACACACATATATATACACATAACATTACTATAAACACATTGTAATAAATGCTGGCATATATGCCCAGGGCTGAAAAACACAGACATGAGTCAAGTGGTTCAGTTTGAAACTAAACTCCTGGTTCAGTTTGACCCCCACCCTGCCGCCTCAGCCCTTGGCTTCATCCCTCCGCCTCCCACTCCCCGCTCTTATCGCCAGCCCCCCAGGAGGGGCCTTGCAGAACGGTCACTCACGTTCAGGGCGTGGATGGGTTTGGTGACGTTGAACTTGTCCATGGTGGACAGGATGATGGAGGGTGTGGTCAGGAAAAACAGGCCCACGAAGAGGACGAAGTTGATGCCCAGCCATTGGAACCACCAGCGAAAGCCCTGAATGGAGAGGTTCTTCCTGCAAAGAGGAGGACACGGGCCCTGGAGGCTTATCTCTCAGGCTCTGGTCACCTAAGACACCAACAGTGCACTTGGCTAAGGTGGATCAGAAGGTCAGATTCAGGCAAGGCAAGTGACAAGACCGAGGGCTCCAGCTGAGGGCTCGTTCTGACCTCAGGAGCACAGGCAAGCATCCTGCACTGACCTTCAGCTCCAAGAAGGTCAAACTTGGGGTCCCTGTGAGCTCAGGGGGGGAAACAAGTTATTTGCTGCTAACATGGCTCCTCAGCTAAAGTCTGGGGCCAGAACCTACCTGAAGAGACGCCATGAGCCCCCAAGCAGACCAAACAAGGCTTCAACGTGGCATTTCTCAGACACACAAGAGACACATGACTCCCGAGGGGCCCATGAGCTGGGGTGTGAGGAGGAAGGAGGCAGGGGACAAAGGCGAAAGGCCCATCTGGAAATTCCCTGGCTTCTTGCCCCCACCAAGAGCAGAGTGATAACCAGTCCCGAGTTTAGAAAGGTCAGCAACCCAAGAGCAGAGCTGCTGGGGCTGACGCACAGCCGGCAGGGGTGAGGGCCCAAAGCTTGCCCTGGACAAGGAACTGAGGTCAGGCTGGACGGTGAGTCGAGCTGGGGCCTCTGCCGGGCCGTCCTCGCCCTGGGCATCGTGCCTCAGGCTCCCGTGGACACAGCTCAGGTCACCAGCTTGTGCCCCAGGCCAGAGGCAGCTGGCACTAAATGCAAGGCTGCCCCGTCTGTTAACAGTAGCCTCGAGTCACAGGTGGCTGCTGAGTGCTGACATGCGGCTGGTCTGGACAGAGATGTGCCAGAAATGTTAAATACATGCTGGATTTCAAAGACCACAGCATATGAAAAGGAGACTGTAAAACCTTTCAATATTTAAAAATTGATTACATGTTGACATGATAACATTATAGATAGATAGACAGATAGATAGATAGATAGGAAGAATTCTTATGAGAGTTAATTTTAACATTTTTTTTAGACCTGTTCTTGAATTTTATTTTTTGGGTTTTTTTGGCCACACCACATGGCTTGCAGGATCTCAGTTCCCTGACAAGGGACTGAAACCAGGCCACGGTAGCGAAAGCCTGGAATCCTAACCATTAGGCCAGCAGACACCTCCCCAGTTTCTTTTACTTTTTATAATGTGGCTAAAAGGAAATGTAAAATCACACACACAGCTCCTATTATAATCCTACTGGACACCGCTGATGCCAGGGAGAAACACTGGAGTGAAGCCCTGGATGTGGATAGGCGCCCCCATCATGCCCCCCACCCCCGGCCCAGAGGGGTGCAGGAGAGCGTGCGTCTCCCTGAGTGCTAGGTCACACCTGTGCTTCCAGGTGACTTGGGCGGCCCCACAGGACACCCCGGCCTCTTTCTCACCCCTTCCTGGCTGTGGGCTCACCAGCAGATGTCCTCGGGGTAAGCGGCGAAGGTGACCGTCCACCTGGAGATGCCGAGCTCTCTGCCATGGGACGACGGCTGTGGCTCACCTTTGCACTGCAGGCCCTGACACTTCCAGGCGTTGAAGTCCTTCAGGATGCTGCCAGGAAATGCAGAAGTGGCCAGGGTCCAGACCCCTCAGGGTACCATGTCCACATGTGGCAAATAGAACCATGCGAGAGTGGAAACCCTGTGGCACCGGACTTCTGCTTTATCATTCTCTTACTATAATTAACGCTATGAAAGAGACGCCATTCTCAGCACGCTGTGTGCAGAACTTTGTTCAATCCTTAGAACAAGCCTGCTAGTCAGGGGTTACTGTGACTACTTTACAGCCTAGGAAATGCAGGCGCTGAGAGTGAGGTTTGCGTCCCAGCTGTCTGACTACAGCTCCTGTACTGTTCCCATCACCCAACACAGGGGGCGCCTCCTTGCGTGCTGCCCCCCTGATACACGCTGCCTGTTAAGCTGGGTTCTGGTTGCAACCCCCTGCCGGGGCCACGGCCTCACCCTTTCACTCCCTCACCTCCCCCCAGACCCCCTAGAAGCATTAGACTGCATTACTTACGACCCCAAGATACCCCTCCCTAGGACTCCCACCTCCACCTTCACCCCTCTTTCCCCCTTTCGTCTCCCTAAAGAACCCACCAGCCCCACTACTCCCATCTCAGAACACCCTTCCCCTTCTCACTGGCCTTCCCCCTACTCCGCCTCACTTCAGGGTCTGCAGGGCACATCCAGGGGGTTTGTTCCCAGGGTTCACGCTGCCCGGGGCAGGGAAGGCAGGGGGAGGGGCATTTGCTGGGTCACCTCCCTTCCGCGTCCCTCTCCTGCCCTCATCCCCTGCTGCCCGCAGCCCAGGGTGACATGGGGATCCCAGGCATGAGAGCGTTTTAGGAGCTAGAGCCCATGCCGAGGTGAAAACCCACTGCCGTGGGCCAGGCTCCTGTCCACAATGAGCATTCCGCCCCCAGCGGTGCCTCTGGAGGGAGCTGGGAAGGACATACATGGAAGGAGAGTCTGATTCCAGAGTGGAAATATAAAGGAGGTGGGGGTACACGCCACCAGGGAAAATGCTAGGCCACAGGGGCAAGAGGATCCCTGGGCACCTGGTGAGAGCCGGCAGGGGGGCGAGGCTACGGCAACCAGAGAGGGGCTCGGCTGCAAACACTCGAGCCCAGCCGTCACACCAACACAGGCTAGGCTCACCGAGGGAGTGAGTGCAGTGGGTGGCTGCCCCCCCAACGCCAGCCACACCCGGAGGAGGAGATGCAGATGCCACAAACAAACCCCAGCGATGGTGGTCCAGCAGGACCATCTCAACCCGAGAGGAACAGCAAATTGTCTGGAAGCAAAGAACACACATGCACTCACTAGGTGGCCATGGACTTCTCCTGGAAGGTGACGAAGGCCATTCCCAGGGGCTGGTCCTGGACCCTGCATTCCTCCTCTGTGATCCTCTCCATCAGCCTGTCCTTCATGCGTGTGTAGTAGGAGATGGCGTCCTCCTATCAGAGGACACAACCCCTTGTGATGACGTGGCCTTGTGCGGGTGTCAGGGGGCCCAGCACCCATGCCCTGGTGGGGTGTGGGCCCTCACCCACTCACAACCCCGCACTTCACAGCAGCAGAACTGGCCACAAGCCTTGGGGTTGATGAAGGTCTGCTGGCCTGTCTTCACCTGCAGGTTTGTGTAGTAGGTCAGGCTCTTCTCAGTCTTTTTTCTGTAATGGGAGGGACACATGTCAGACTTGCAGTCCTGTGGTGTGACACACAGCCTCCACACCCGTCATCACCCACTGGTCACCACCAGCTTTCTAAGCAAGAAAAGGGCAGAGCCACCCTCCTCCCATCCTCGCTGGGGGAGCCGAGGCCAGCAAGGAAGGCAGGTGGGCATCTCAGAGGGAAGGGGTCAGAAAGCTGCAGGCCAGCTCTGCCCATGTCCACCGCCCCGCCAGCCCTCCCTTACCTCTCTCTGCACAGGTGAATCAGCTTGGCCACATTGTAGCACAACTGGACCTCCACCACTTCACACGTGGGATATGCATCCCTGTGACCCAGAAGCAAAAGACCATTGGGAAACAGAACCCCTGCCCCTGGCAGGGGAGACCCCGAAGACTCCGGGGTGTCAGAGCACCTACGTTTTCATTTCTGCACCAGTGGAGACCTCTTTCCTCTTTGTCTTTTACCAAACAGGGAAATTTTGAAATATAATACAAAAAGGTCCTTTTTAATCGCAAGAAAGTAACTGCCTGAAACTGACAAGTTTACATCTACTTAGCTTTAAATCAGCACTTCTCCTGGAGAAAAAAATAACACTATCCATTGCCTCCTCTACCCACACAAGGGAATAAATTTGTTGTTTGCTCCAGGTCATATCTACCTTAGACCATCACTGAAATCCTATTCAGTTTGTGACCCTTTTGAAGATCACAGGTCTAATGAAAGCAAAGGACCCTTAGCCCAGTAAATGCATTCACAAATCATAGTAAAATACTGTATGTATACTTATTCTTGGCCAGGTAAACTGTTAGAACATTAACTTATCTGATCCTCACCATGACCTGTGAGGTTTTGGGGCCCACTTTACAGATGAAGAAAATAAATGCCAGAGAGGTAAAATGACTTGTGATCAAGATCACACAACCAGTGCAAGTCTAAGCCAGGAAGGGAATTCAGGTGGCCCAGGTCCAGGACCCACACCTGTATCCACCATACGATGCTCCCTCACCATATACACATAATCATATGTACAACTCCTGGGCATTTCTGAACCATGTAAATCCCTATCTGCTTCACACCAGGCACCAGGTCCTGGGCGTGGAGCCTGGAAAAGTTTACATTTTAGTGAGAGAGAGACAGCCTGAAATTGTCACAATTTCAGGTCCCAATAGGAGGTTTGAGGAAGAGAACAACAGTGAAAGCATCCCTGCTACAAGGCTGATTCACACATCAATCCCCACGGATTGCATCAGTGTGCACTAGAAGGGCTCCCTAAAAGAGGAGAAAGCGTGACTCAGTGTTTGTAATGGGAATGCAAGGACTTTTTTTTTAATTCTCTTTTAGGTAATACATTAAATGGAGCTACTGTTTCCGAAGAGCTTCCCTGGTGGCTCAGTGGTAAAGAACCCGCCTGCTGATATAGGACATGCGAGTTAGATCCCTGGGTTGAGAAGACACCCTGGAGGAGGAAAGGGCAACTCACTCCAGTATTCTTGCCTGGGAAATCCCACGGACAGAGGAGCCTGGCAGGCTACAGTCCATGGGGTCACAAAGAGTCGGACACGACTGGGCACGTCCACATGCACTGTTTCCAGATGTTGCCTAACCCGACACTTCGGGGAGCTGTTTCAAGGAATCAGGAAAAATGATTCCAGTATCCAGTGTTTACATAGAGAAAAATATTTCTAAAATGCTTTGAGTTTCTGAAAGAGAGGTTAGTCAATAAATTTTAAACATCTAATTTTACAATTCTGTTTACACTAGTAATTTGAGGCCTGGCGTGCTGTGGTTCATAGGGTTACAAAGAGTCGGACACGACTGAGTGAGTGAACTTGAACTTGAGCAATTTGTTTAGAAAGTGTTCTTCATAAATAAGGCAAAGCTAAGCCATGCTGTTGTTTAGTTGCATTCGAAGAACACACAGTTGTGTTCTGTGTGACACTATGGACTTTAGCCCACCAGGCTCCTCTGTCCACGGGATTCTCCAGGCAGGAATACTGGAGTGGGTTGCCATGCCCTCCTCCAGGGGATCTTCCTAACCAAGGGATCTTCCCAACCCAGGGATCATACCTGGGTCTCCTGCATTGCAGGCAGATTCTTTACCACTGAGCCACCAGGGAAGCCCAAGCTAAGCCACAGCCAACCCCTAATCCATACTACCAATTATTGACTGCTGATGAGGAAGGAACATAGACTGAAACCTCAGCTCCCTGGCTGGGAGCCTTCGGGCCTGCTCTGCCCGCACCACCGCCTTTCCTGGTGTGCCATATGATGCTCTGCATTCACAGCACTGGACACACATAATTTCCTTCTCACAGGAAAGCCCTTCTCCAGCCTCCCTCTGCAGGAATCCCTGTGCAGGTGCTCAGAGGAGGCTGCTGGAAAGGAGTTTCTGGTGGGAGGGCTGTGAGTGAGCTCTGTGAGGACAGAGCTCTGGACAGAGCTCTGGACACAAAGTGCTCACTCAGGAAACACACACTGATCGGAAGAATGGACCATGAAATGCAGGTCCAGGTCCCTCCCCTCCAAGACTTCTCTCTCTCAGGTATCTCATCTTCTGCAAAGTTGACACGGAGAAGCCCAGGGTGAATCCCTTTTTTTTTTGGTGGGGAGGGAGGGTTTCCTATGAATCCTTTTCTTTCCCCACTGGCTCTCAAGATGTTTCTCTGTTCCCACACGCTGGCCTGTACTCTGGCTACTGCAGTCATGTGGCTTCTGGCAGAGGTTGCACTACCCCAGCCCAGGCCCTTGCAGCCCCAGCAGAGCTTGCCCACAGTAGCATCCAAGGCTCTGAGGCTGGGGCAGGCACTCCGAGGGTTTCTGTGGGTGCCCAAGCTCATCTAAGGTGCCCGTCCCACCCAGAGGGTGACCCCACTCCCCTTCCCTCCCAGCGGAAATGGCTCTGCTCACCGGAAGTGGCTCTCCACCGTCTCCTTCTTGGCATCTCTGGGGAGTCCCGTGACAAACAGGGTCCTCCTCACCTGCCAGAGAAACACACTAGTGAGAAAAATCACCAGGGCAAGCCAGTCTGCAGGAGGACACCCTGTTCAATCTGTTCACCCTGTTTTCCTCCCCAAGGAAAACAATGGGGGCTTAGGGGCTTAGAGGCTCATCTTCCAAGCCTGACAGAGCCTTGAAGTCTGTTATTTACATAGCATCTTTTCTAGGCAGTCAAAAATACATTTCCAGGGGATTCCCTGGTGGTACAGAGGTTAGGGCTCTGTGTTTCCACTGCAGGGGCATGAGTTCAATCCCTGGTTGAGGAACTAAAATCCCGCATGTCACATAGTGGCACAACCAAGAAGAATACATTTCCAAAGCAATTTCTATGAACCTCCTTTGCAGGACAAGAGACTGAGAAAGAACCCTGAGAGGGGAGGTGACTCAAAAGAGGTCACACAGCAGATCAGAGTAAGACCCAAGAGCCAACTCATTGGAAAAGACCCTGATGCTTGGAAAGATTGAGGGTAGAAGAAGGGGGCCAACAGAGGATGAGATGGTTGGATGGCAACATCAACTCAGTGGACATGAGTTTGAGCAAACTCCAGGAGATGATGAAGGACAAGGAAGCCTGGTATGCTGTAGTCTGCAGTTCATGGGGTCACAAAGGGTCAGACATGACTGAGTGACTCAATAACAACAGAAACTTCCCCTACCCCCATCAAGTTGTGGGCTGCAAAGAGAGAAGGAGCTGCTCTCAATTCAAACTTCTTGAAAGTTACTTAGAATCAGTAACTACAAGCCCAAAGCCCACAAATCTAAAGGCTAGTTGGCAAAATGGTGGGTAATAGCCAAATCCTAAAACAATCTATCCAAAAAAAAAAATTCTAAATGCCAAAATTTTGAGCACACACATGCAAGCCGGAGGCCCCCTTGCACTCACTGCCACTGTGGGGCTGGGGAATAATCATTGTGCCACTCCTCTCTGGCTCCCACACCAGACCCTCCCCAGCACATGCCCAGACCACCCCCTACTCACCAGGCTCTCCTCCTTGTACTTGATGGACTGGGTGTGGTGTCTCATGAAGACCACAGTGAGGATGAGGTAAAGGATAGCAAAGACAGTATGCAGCCAAAGGAGGTTGTCGCTGTGGGGAGAGGGTAACACCATCTGTCATCAAGGCTGGGCCCCCAGGCAGGGGCTGGGCTTGGTTAACTTCATGGCCCTGAGCTGAAGGCCAAAGGCTTCATCAAAGCAGATTCCTCCGACGGAGGTGGCATGGCCAGTGCCCCTTTATAGAGGGCACTGTGCTGGCAAATGAACCCCAGCCCCATGTGACACCCCCGGGTCTCCTAAGACCCACTGCAAAACAACAGCAGCCTGGGGCATGTCCACGCCCATAGCCCAGTGAGGTGCTAGCAGCAGAGGAGCTTTAGGACATTAACCCTCTCGCTCTGACCTCTCTGGCCACCCTCTCCTCGGTCTCACCCATCAGCACCCTCATGTCCGCCCGGCCCCCCTGGACTCACTCAGTCTCCAGGTTTGCAATTGTTGTCCTCCCAAAGCTGTAAGGGTCTTTGACTGCAGAGAAGCACAGATACTCAGGGTCACACTAGAGACATGCGGGGGGTAGGGGGAGGCAACCTTGGTTTGTGGAGCTCTGAGAAGGGGAAGGATAAGACATCCAGACCAGTCCAAGGATGGTGACGCTTGTCCAGTCTTCAGACCTACACCACCCAAGGCCTTTGCTTTACTCCAAGATGCTCCTGACAACGTCTTCTCAAGCTACCTGAAGTCAAAATTTGACTTCATCTTGCTTTGAGATCCTCGTGGCATCCCTTTGGAAATCTAGAAACATCCTAAGCTGTTCCCAAAACCAAAGCTGGGAATCACTGGGTATAAGAAGTGGGTTCATGGGACTTCCCTGGTGGTTCAGTGGTTAGGAATCCACCTTCGAATGCATGGGGTGTGGATCTGATCCCTTGTTGGGGAGTTATTAATAAGATCCCACATGCCTCACAACCAAAAAAAAAGAAACATAAAACAGAAGAAATACTGTAAACAAATTCAATACAGATTTTTTAAAAAAAGGTCCACATCAAAAACCCTTAAAAAAAAAAGAAGTGGATTCATGATGGTGTTTTGGATGCTGGATTCCTGCAGGTGACTGGAAATAGAATTCCACGTTCTGATTTTCACTCTGAGCATCACAGCCATCTTCCAGATCCACTAACTGTGGCCACCTGATTTGGGTGGCGGCAGGAAGCTATAAAACACACTCTGAAAGCTCCGATCTTACAAATCTTGAGGTCTTCCTCCTACTTAGCTATTAGAGTCCCCAACTCTTGGCCCAGGTTTGGGGTGGATTCTCCACCAGACCTTTAATCAAATGGGCCAGCTCAGAAAGTCACCCTGAGACCTTCTCACATCTGAGTGTTCAGCAGGAATCCCAGAGCTCTGACCTAGCACCATGAGGCCCTTTCCCCAGGGCTGATGCTCTGCCTGGGGCCCAATGCAGGCAAGACGAGGAGTCCTTACCCAGCAAGTCCCCTGAAAGGTTGACAGGCAGGATGATGCACAGTGACAAGCAGCTGACCACCACCAGCAGGAAGATGATGTGTCTCTGGAAGGACAAGTAGTGGAAGGCATCCTCCCCGCACCACTCCAGGATCTGGTCATCGCTGGCCAAGACACACACAGAATCCTAATGAGTAGTGGTACTGGGCCAGGCCCTTGGGGCCTCTCGCGGATTATCTCATTGAATCCTCATGACCGTCCAGGAGGTAGGTCCCAATCTGACCCCCATATTACATGTGAGGAAACAGGAACAGAAAAATCACATTAACTTCTACAATCTGGGACTTCCCTGGTGGTACAGTGGCTAAGACTCCAAACTCCTAATGCAGGGGGGCCAGGTTTGATCCCTGGTCAGGGAACTAGATGCCACAGCCAAGGCCCAACACAGTCAAATAAATAATAAATAAACATTTTAAAAAAATAAACCTTTTACAGTCACCCAGCCTGTAATAGCAGAGCTATGACGTGAACTCCAGAGCCTGCCTCTCAGCCCCCACCCCGTTCTCCTGGATGAAAGAACCTGCCACCACTCCACTTACTGTCTCTAGAAACATCTGTGCCTACATTTGTATGGGAGTGAGGTGTGTAAGTACAATTATCCCTCAGCCCTTTCCTGCATCCATGAATAAGCAGAGCCACTGATAAGAGGGCTGCTGGGAACCTTCTGAGCAAAGCTGTCTGTGTCAGGCTCACCGCCCTCACCCTTTCTCCTGTCTCCTTCAGACAAACTGGGAAAGAGAGGTGAGGCCACTGCTTTAAACACTGCAAGACTCTGTCCACCTGACCAGTCCTGCCTCCTCCTCGTGTCCCTGCTGTGGCCCCAGAGGTTGAGGGGGGTGGTGGGGATGGCAACCTGCTCCGCCCCTTCCCACCCTCAGTGCTGTATCTGGAGGCTCTGGGTCACCTGGGGACTCAGAAAATTAAAATTCTGGTTTCTCACAGCCAGACTTTCCTGCTACAGAGGAAGAAGGCATGGGGGCTATTTCATGAAGGTATCCTGAGGGTCTTGGTCTCAGAAGGCCAGGAAAGCACTGCACTGGGAAGAAGGAACTCAAGGAGGGACTACCCTGGGGGTCCAGAGGTTAAGAATCTGCCCTCCGATGCAGGGGACTGTGAGTGCGATCCCTGTTACGGGAACTAAGATCCCACAGGCTGTGGAACAAGCTACAACTAGAGAAGCCCGCACACTGAAACAAGAGAAGCCTGGGCACCACCACGAAGACCCAGTGCAGCCAAAACAAAAGAAACAGCGCAGTAAGAAGGGCTACAGCAAATTGCCAACATCCACTGGATCATAGAAAAGGCACGAGAGTTCCAGAAAAACATCCACTTCTGCTTTATTGACTACACCAAAGCCTTTGACTGGGTGGATCACAACAAACTGTAGAAAATTATTCAAGAGGTGGGAATACCAGAGCACCTGACCTGCCTCCTGAGAAACCTGTATGCAGGTCAAGAAGCAACAGTAAGAACTGGACATGGAACAACAGACTGGTTCCAAATTGGGAAAGGAGTGCGTCAAGGCTGTACATTGTCACCCTGCTTATTTAACTTATAGGCAAAGTATACCATGCGAAATGCCAGGCTGGATAAAGCACAAGCTGGAATCAAGATTGCTGGGAGAAATATCAATAACCTCAGATATGTAGATGACACCACCCTTATGCAGAAAGTGAAGAGGAACTAAACAGCCTCTTGATGAAAGTGAAAGAGGAGAGTGAAAAAGCTGGCTTAAAATGAAGATCATGGCATCTGGTCCCAACACTTCATAGCAAATAGATAGGGAAACAATGGAAACAGTGACAGACTTTATTTTCTTGGGCTACAAAATCACTGCAGATGGTAACTGCAGCCGTGAAATTAAAAGATGCTTACTCCTTGGAAGAAAAGCTATGAATAACCTAGACGGCATATTAAAAAGCAGAGACATTACTTTGATGACAAAGGTCTAGTCAAAGCTGTGGTTTTTCCAGTAGTCATGCATGGATGTGAGAGTTGGACCATAAGGAAAGCTGAGTGCCAAAGAATTGATGCTTTTGAACTGTGGTGTTGGAGAAGACTCTTGAGAGTCCCTTGGACTGCAAGGAGATCCAACCAGTCCATCCTAAAGGAAATCAGTCCTGAATATTCATTGGAAGGACTGATGCTAAAACTGAAGCTCCAATAATTTGACCACCTGATGCGAAGAACTGACTCATTAGAAAAGACCCTCAACGGTGAAACAGACCACCAGCCCAGGTTGGATGCATGAGACAAGTGCTCAGGGCTGGTGCACTGGGAAGACCCAGAGGGATGGGATGGAGAGGGAGGCGGGAGGGGGGATCGGGATGGGGAACACATGTAAATACATGGCTGATTCATGTCAATGTATGGCAAAAACCACTACGATAGTGTAAAGTAATTAGCCTCCAACTAATAAAAATAAATGGAAAAAAAAGAAAAGACCCTGATGCTGGGAAACATTGAAGGCAGGAGGAGAAGGGGACATTAAAGTATAAGATGGCTGGATGGCATCATCAACTCGATGGACATGAATTTGAGCAAGCTCTGGGAAATGGTGATGGACAGGGAGGCCTGACATGCTACAGTCCATGGGGTTGCAAAGAGTCAGACACGACTGAGCAACTGAACTGAACAGCATAAAAAGGCAGGTCTGAAAGGTGTGGTGAGTGGGCTCTGCAGCCACACAGACAGACCACAGTAGAATCCAGCTACACCGCCTCCAGAGAGGGTCACAGGATCCACAGGAGGCTGGGACCTAAAGCAGAGAGGCTGCTACCTGCTGGCTAACTGGCCACTCAGCAGGCACACAAGGGGCATTGAGGATCCAGGCTTTATGCCTGCCTGGCATTGGGTGGGGATGCTTGCTAAGATCCCTCCTTTTTACTGCCTAGCTGGAGGAAAAATATTGCAACTGATTACACTGTGTTCACTTCTAAATAAACTACCAAAATGCATATACTTTGCCATAACATGTGCTTACTCAACAAATACTTTGGCCACCTGATTGGAAGAGCCAACTCATTGGAAAAGACCTGATGCTGGGAAAGACTGACGGCAGGAGGAGAAGGGGGTGACAGAGGACGAGATGGTTGGATGGTATCATTGACTCAATGGACATGAATTTGAGCAACCTCCAAAAGATAATAAAGGACAGGGAAGCCTGGTGTGCTGCAGTCCATGGGGTTACAAAAAGTCAGACATGACTGAGCAACTGAACAACAACTCAACAAATACTGGTGGAAATGATTACAACTAATAAATAAGCAATTTTCATCAATCTTTTTTTTTTTCTTGAGCTGCACCTCTGATTTCCCTGTCTTGCTGGGGAAAGGCAATTTGGAAGGAAACTGAAAGGCCTCTTTAAACATCAGTTGTAATGTTTGGGCATGAGCAGCTGTTAAAATTTAATTGCAGCCTTTAAAAAAAGTCAAAGGGTAGTCCTTTCTGACACAGGAAGAAAAGAGAAAAAAAGCAGTGGGAGTTGAAAGAGAAAAATATGTCTGATATAGCATTAAAAGAGCCGACTTATTGAAGAAGACCCTGATGCTGGGGGAAATTGAAAGCAAAAGGAGAAGGCAGGGATAGAGGACGAGATGGTTAGATAGCATAACTGACTCAATGGACACAAATTAGAGCAAACTCCAGGAGATGGTGGAGGACAGAGGAGCCTGGTGTGCTGCAGTCCACAGGGTCAGAGTCGGACACAACTTAGCAACTGAACAACAAATAGCATTAATATGGCAAAGCAGAATACACAGTTGTATAAGTTACTGCCCCACTCAGTGAGAGGCGAGGTCTACGCTGAAAGGGGACGTGGAAAGATGGAAACCGTAGGTGTGGACTACAGGGCTAACTGTAAGCAGTCTTTTCTAGTCACCAAGAAGATAATGAGTCAAAATTTCTGTTCTGCTCCACCCGATCCAGGCAGAGAGTTGGGGCCACAGTCCAGGGTAGGGATCACCTGAGCCCCAACCAGCAGTGATATGGAGGGTGGAGGAGCAGAAGAAAACGCACCAGAGGTAGGTACCTTTCAGAGGCAGGGCTAGGGGGTGACTTAAATTTCTTCTCGCTGATTCTTTTCTGTCTGTAACAGACTTACTACACAAAGTGTGACAACTTCCAATGCAAAGAGGAAACACTGACATGATTTCATAATGGGCAGGGATGGGAGAGGCAAGCAAATCCACCCTTCCTGACCTCAGTCCTCTCCTCCCCACCAGAAATCTCTTCTCCTGCTTCCTCTGGCTTCAGAACAGACTTCCTTGCTTTATTCTGCACAGACTGCCTCCTGCCAGTTCCCCTGGGAACAACCCTCACCAACCTCGGCTCTTTATAACATGGTCTCACACATATGAATGCCCCTGAATTAGGCAGAGCAGCTGTTGCGCTCACTCTTTTTTTTTTTTTTTGTGAGGGCGGAGAGAGTACAAATGCTTTATGTTGTGTTTCTCAGCCTGCTTTTATAGTTGAGAAAACCGTAGGCCAGAGAGGATTTACCCAATGTCCTGGAACTACCACATTTCATCAGCTCTAGGATAACCTTTTCATATTTCAACATCTCTGAAATGGGGTGGGATCATAGCTGATCACAGCATAATAGAAAGCATTTTCTCATTCTCGGGGCTGTGTAAAAGAGTGTGCATCTTACAACACTGATCTCTCAGATAGGATAGAACACACCACAGGCAGCAGAGCCGAGCCTCATATCATGACTCTGCCAATCACATGCTAGGTGACTAAATGGCCCCCACGCACCTCTTTCTCTCCAAGGGGCCCAAGTTTTGAAAAACAGCAAGCCTTTAACCAAATGAGCCGAATATATTAAACAATCATTATTTCTCCGTTGTTCACAATTCAAACACATATGATGCTGCCTAGAAGAGCTTCCATGCAAAGATTTCAGTGATAAATAGTAAGTAGACAGAAAAGCAAAAAATTAGTTTTAATTAGCTTGCATAGAGGCTGCCTGGGCCACTTTAATTCTCTGCCCCCACATACTGTTTTGGGCCTGAAAAGTATCTAAGAGACTCCAGCTCAGGATCAGCACCTTGGCTCTCTCCTCCTGATTAGCCAAACACCCAAACAAACCCACCCAAACAAGCCATCCCCAGCCACCCACGCTGTACTCACTGCAGGCGGAAGATTGCGGTCAGCCAGGGGCAACATCCCTGGGAATGGAGAACAGGGGTTAGCTTCCAATAATCTCTGTGTTTTGGAGTCAGATATAATCATCAGCTTTGACACTGAACAACCATCTAACCTCCCGTTTTATATAAAAGCAAACAACAAACTGCTTCTGTCCCCAGTTCAGCAAGCAACACTCTTGTCCAAATACGACAGCGTCTGCGTGCTCCCAGTCCTTTGTAACGTGCATCCTAGGCCTGAAAATCTTGGGAAAACCTCTCAAGTGTTGACAGTTTGTGGAATTATGCAGGCTGCTGGGTCAAATGGTGAAATGCAAATCAAGAGCTGGTGAAAGTTCAGCGCCACTTTGGAGAAGTTGATAAGGGCTTCTGTTCATTTCAAAGTGACTGAATGAGATGCAAGGCAAAGCCAAGGAAACAAGCCTGCTTAACTGGACGGTTCCCTGGAGGGGGGTTTAGAGAGGGACAGGGTGTCATGGGTTTTATTGTCCAACACATCTCTTAAACTTAGCTTGCCTTAAAGTTGGATTGTCACCCAGCTGGGAAAGACAAATATTTGCTCGTCATTCATTCGACAGTTACTTAGGACCTACTGGGTGTCAGGAGATGGGGAACAGAGCTGAATAAGACTTGGTTCCTTCCTGCAGCTGACTCATAAACCAGCAGGCAAGTTAATAATTAACTGTCACACAAAGTCATAAATACGATAACACAGACAAGTGCTGTAGCCTTGTGCCTGAGAATCAGTCAAGTCTCCCGATCCTGGGTCACTCAGCCGCCATTTGTGCCTTAGTAATCCTCAAGTTCAGGTGCCTTTGTCAAAGCAGAGAAGCACTGTCACCAGCATTTGCCACTCAAGGTCAAGGGTGCGAAGTTAGCAGCGCATCAGGAGTACAACTGCCCTCTCACTGACAGTTCAGTCCTGCCAACCCATGCAACGCCCTGCCTCCCAGCCACAACCACACCAGCCCCTTAAACACCAACCAGCTCGCTTTCAAAGTCCTGCTGCCCTGAAGAGGAAGATGACAGTCTCCGGAATCTGGACTCACTAGAAACACAAGAGGGAAAAATGACAGATCATTATTTTAAAACGTTTAAAAACTTGTGTCTAGGGACTTCCCTGGTGGTCCAGTGGCTAAGACTCTGTGCTCCCAAGGCAGGGGGCACAGGTTCGATCCCGGGTTGGGGAACTGGATCTCACATGCTGCAACTAAGAGTTTGCATGGAACTCAACTAAGAAATCCCACATGCTGCAACTAAGAAAGACGCAGTGTATCCAAATAAATGCAAATAAATGTTTAAAAAATAAATAAATAAAAACTTGTGTCTAGTATCTTGCTCCCTCTTGGAGCTCAGGACCAAAGTTACTAGCCTTCATAAAAATATAGGCAAAGACACTGACCACTCCAAGGGATCGTGAGAATAGAAACTCTGTTATGTGTGATGAATAACAGGGGCCCAGGGTGTCAATGGACCATCCTGCGTTCCGCACCCTTGAATCTCAGCCCCATGACTGATATATGGAAAGTGACTTCAAAGCATTGCCTGTTTACAATGTATGTTCCAATATAGCAAGTAAAACTTGGAATAAATACTGTCTTATCAAATCTAAGACAGCTCTGGTTGTAAATGGCACAATTATTTTTTGAATGCCTAAGAAGGAAAGGATGCTGTCAGTTAAATTATGACCACCATTGATAATAGGTTGCACCTAATTTCATAGATGAGAAAATGTCCAAAACACATATTTTGGACTTGACAAACTGGGGCATTTTACACTGTTAATTTGGGCATATCCTTTCTTCTGAGTAACCCATAAAAGCTTTCCAGGCACTGAGGATTTGAGGTGCTTGCAACATGCTGTTTTGTTTCTGTTTTCCTGCTCCTGGCTTCACTATCCCACTTCTAATAGCACAAGGCCTGGTGAAACTCAACTGTCAAAGCCTTTCCAGAGAACTGCTTTGTATGACCTTCCCAGTAACCCTCCAGGCAAGAAAGGGCCAGAGGAAACAATCCAATGAGCTCAAGTTCAGGGTCCCGACCAAGATGACACAGCCATGGAAGTGGGGGTGTCTGCTGATTTCCAGGTGCTCTATTCTGCTGTAGCACTCAGCAGTACTGGTGGCTCAGTGGCAAAGAATCTGCCTGCAGTGCAGAAGACCCAGGTTTGATCCCTGGGTCGGGAAGATCCCCCGGAGAAGGGAATGGCAACCCACCCCAGTATTCTTACCTGGAGAATCCCATGGACAGAGAAGCCCAGTGGGCTATATAGTCCATGGGATTGCAAAGAGTTGGACACAACCGAGCAAGTAGGCACACACGCATGCAGGCACTCAGTCCTCCTGAGGGTGAATGTGCCAAAAATGTACCAGGTGTTTCAAAAGTTCCCCTAAATGGTCCAAGGCTCACATACAGCTGAAGCAAGAGGCCCCACAGCCTAACCCTCGGGCTTCTGCAAAACTAGAGTGGAGACTGTGGGGAAAGAAGATGCATCGCTAGACAACCCCCGTCGACCCTCCTGCACAGACCACATTTCAACAGAGGAGCCGCCTGTGGAGCAAGAGTGGGGGCCTGCCTGGGGAACCCCTGGGGAGGCTGAGGGCAGGGAGCTGGGGCCTGTCCTTGTTTCCCCACTCACTTCCTATTTCGGCATCTGACACAAAATCCTGGGGTGAGGGGGAGCAGCTGGAGCTGGAAATTCCAGTTGTGCAGACCTAGAACTCTTTCTCCCCCTTCAGGTGACATGCGCAGAGAGCCAGCAGAGCCCAGGGTGGAGGTGTAAGGACCTGAGTCCTGGCCAAAGCAGTCTGTGCTCTGACACAGGCCCTCTGAAGCTGGTGGATTCGGGCCACAGGCGGACCCTGCTCCGGGGATGGGAGCAGTTCACCTGCAGCCCTGCTGCCCTTCCCAACCCACCTCTCCTTGTCCCCGGCCCCGAACTAATCAATCTCAAAGAAAATACACTTGGAAATGTTCAAGGCAAGGAAGAAAGCAGGCATCCTTCTTTGATGATGAAAGCCTTAAGCATCTGAAGCAACTAGATTCCTTCCGTAGTCTGACGCAGAAGGTTCATGGCCATGGCCAGCCCCAAGCCCCAAGGGAGAGCTGGGAGTGCAGGCCTTGGTTTTCTCACCACCACAAAGAAGGTACCGAGGCTAACCTCACGGCTCTGTGGTAAAGAGCAGAGACAACAGTTTCTGGTACAGGCCTGGCAGACATACTAATGAGCACAATCTAACACTGGCAACATGTGTGGGCTACGCGTGGTGGGCTTCACAAGCCCTTCCCAGCCTCTCGCGCTTTCTCTCCCCATCCCGCCACCTACACACACACACACACACACACACACACACACACACTTGAAATAATGAGTCTTTTTACCTGTTTCCTTCTGACACCAGGGCAATGCGGCCATAATCCCAGAATTTTCTTCTTATGATGGTAAATACTGCTATTAAAAACTAAAAGTAGAAAAGAAACCAAGTAAAATCTGATCAGATGGCTTTTAGTTAGAAGAGACAGCTGTCTTCGGGGCACAGGCCACCCGCCTAGACTCAGGAGGGCAAGAAGACCAGAGAGGGCACTGAACTGCCCGAGGCCACACAGCTCAAGAGCTCAATATTGCGTTCACCCCCTTCACCAGCTCCCGTCCCCATCAATGCTGACACTGAGCTTGCCCTGGTGGCCTCCCAGTCAAGCTCCCAGGGCCTATCCTTTGCTCTCAAGGCAGCTCCTTTCCATATCAGCCACAACCTTCCTCAGCCCTGGTCTGCCTGCAGGGGCCCCTGAGCAGGAAGGCCCTCACAGCATCCCTGGGGACCAGCTCCCGCCTCCACATCAGGTTGCATTTTTAATCACAGAACCACGATAGCAGAGCCCCCCACCCACAGACTGAGCTAGAAGTGGTCAGATCTTTACTTTGAGTTTGGTTCTCCAGGAGGCAAGCCCTGGGGATGCCTGGTACAGAGCATGTGGGGGCAATGCCCACCAAAGACCTAGTGCTGGCTGGCTTGGCTTCCACAAGCCGGGGCCATCTGCAGCCCTGCATGCCCAATGGCAATGGAAGGGGTTGGACTCAAGTCTAACCCCATTTACACTCTAAAAACCCATGGATTCTAGACTTTCTCCTCCCCTCCTTTGCAGGTCCTCTGCCCTACTCCTGCCTCTCTCCCCACCCTGGGCAGGCTCCCTCTCTTCAAAATCCAGGGAGGTAGAAAGACACATTTTAATCAGCATATCCCTGAGTGCCCTGGTCAGGGACTGCAGTTTTTAAATGTGGGCTTTGGACCCCAGAGTGGCTAAGTTCCAGCAGAATTTTCTCAAGGTGAAGGTGGAAGTTGTGACATAGTTTCAAGGGCAGGTGAGTCTCGCCATCAGAAAAATAAGAAAGCTACTCAATGAGCGCCAGCCCTCTGCCCTGGCTGCTGCCTTGGCTCAAGGGCTGTGGATGTTTCCCACGCCTCGATGTCTTTCAGGCTCCTCTGGCTCCAATCCCCAAATCTTCTTGCAATAAAAATCTACCACAACAGCACACTCCACCAGAGAGTGACTCTCTTCTCATCAAACCCTGTTCAAGACAGACCCACCCAGCCTGTGTCTCCTGACTTCTCTCCCTGGCCCAGACTCTCCCCTCCCTGAAGACGCTGGATAACAGCTCCAGAACTACCCTCCTCCATTAACCTCACCAACCCTGAAATCCATCACCACACTCCCGCCTACACCCCCCTCCCCCAGCCCAACCAAGCCTGGTAGAGAGGACTGTTCTCAACCTATCAATGGGTTTTGGCTCCAAGAGGTAGGTTACTTGACACTCAAAGAGCCCTTTATGGTAAAAGAAACCTGAGTAGCACACAGGTTTCCATATCTGCCAATAGAAGATCAACAACGTATCAAAACTCTAAGGCAACAATTTAGACCTTAATTCTAGGGAGGAAAATGGAAACAGGAGTGAAAACTCCCTTCCTCTCTTCCTATGAACATTTTTCCTGCAAATAAACTTGGGTTGCATAGCCACCTCCTTTGGGGCATGGGGCCCTCAAGTGACTTAGCATGCACCTTAGGCTACCCTAACTCCCCTCTCCCAGGTTCCCACCAAAGCCTAGCCTCTGGTCCAAAGCAGTCCAAGGGGTCCACTCCCTCCGCCCCTTCTTACCCCGGTTACCCAGATGGTCTCCACTACATGTGAAGAGAAGGTGACAAGAGGGACCAACCATCCCATGGACACTTTTGAAAAGAAGGTGCCCTAGCACCCCAGTAAATCACACCTAGCAAGTTTGAGCCAGTCTAGGGGGGAAGACGGCATATTTCAAATTGGGTGATGGTGGTGGGGGTCTTTGGAAACAAGGAGGTCTGAATTAACAAAAGTCCACTGTGAGGAGCACTGCTAATAAAGTGTACTCTTCTCCCAGTTCTCACCTTTTCTCCACGTCTGACCCTCTAAAGGCCCAGGGATCCCAGTGGGGAACAGGGGTGGCATCTATAAATTGGGAATGGCAGCTGCTCTAATTCTCATCCACATTCTCCAGTCACATCTCTCATCCCAGCAGACTGACCCTTCCTAAGGGCCTTAGACACATGATGGGCTGACAACTTGGTAACAATGGTAATAAACAAAAGAGCAGTAATGTACATTCCTTACATGCTTTGCCTTATTTAACCTTCTCCAAGAACCTCCAAGATAAGAATTATTACCTCCCTTTCACAGAGCAAAAACCTGAGGCCCCAATAAGCTATGTAATATGCCCAAGGTTACAGAGCCAGGAAGCAGCAGAACTGGGACTTAAACCCAGGGAAGTCTGGCTCCTCACCTGAGTTTCCCAGAAAGCCCTGTGGCGGGGGAGGGGGTTGGTGTTAAACAAGTAACTGACGTGATCCCCGGGGGTCTCACCAGGAAGCAGCTGACGTCTATGAACAGGACAGTGGGGATGCCCCCGAAGGTGACGCCCTGGAGCACGGTGCTGTTTTTGGCCGAGTTGTAGCAGTAGGAATCATTGGGCTGGTCCCCGATGCCCAGCCGCTCATGGGAGGCCACTGCTCTGTACTGCCACAGCTCCAGGAGAGGGGAGTTGGTCATCACGCTGGTCCTCCCTGGAGAAGGAGACCCAACAGAGGATCAGGGCACCAACTCCCCCGGGGTTTCTGCAGCCAGCGCTGGCAGAGCCAAGGGCAGTTGTCTCCACCAGGGGCTGCTGGCGCACAGGGATCCGGGAGAGGCGGACACCGGCCCTGAGTGCCCGGCAGCGTCTACAGAGAATAGCTCCATTGTGCATGCAGCCCAAGGGTCAGATGGACGGGGCAGATGGCTCATCGAGGACACAGCTGGCCACCTCCCCAAGGGCGGGGATGAACAGGAGGAAAGGGAAGGACAGGAGTCTGCCTAAGGAGTGCCAAGTTCCTCCAGCCTCAGGGATGACTGTCAGGAAGTCATTCCTGCGGGGTGGGGGGTGGGGGTGTCTCTGGGAGGTCTGGAGTGCAGGCAGGGGACAGGATGGGGCAGAGGAATCAACAGAGGAGGAAGAGTGTACCAATGCAACAACTGCTGATCATCTGAGCCATGGACAAGAGCTCATGAGATGTCAGGCTGGGACCTCAGAGATATGCCCACTCCTTACACTTAGAAACTGAGGCTCAGGGCCTTAAGAGTTCCATTAAGATTAAAGAGCTGGTCAGGGCAGAATCGAGTCTCAGACCCAGTCTCCTGGGTCTCAGATGCCAGTTCCCTTTCTGCTATGCCACATTCCCTCTGCAGCTGACTACCCACACCTGTTTGGTGAGAGATTAAAAAGCAGAGAAGGAGACTTCCCTGGTGGCCGAGTAGATATGAATCCACCTTACAATGCAGGGGATGTGAGCTTCATCCCTGGGCAGGAAACTAAGATCGCATATGCCCTGGAGCACCTAAACCCGTGAGCCACACCCAGAGAATCCGTGTACCAGAACGAACATCCCACATGATGCAACTAAGACCCAATGCAGCCAAATATATATTTTTTAAAAAGAGAGAAAGATTTAAAAAAAAAAAAAAAGCCAGGGGAAGAGCAGCAGAGAGGAGGAGACAGAGAAGGCAAAGGGGGAGGAGGTAGACTACGGGCGGAGGACAGGGCCCCAAGCCTCCTCAGGGACCCCTGAGTCACCCACTGTGCATCACTGGAGCGCTCCCCGGGCTCTGCCCTCTCATTCTTACACTCCTGGCCTTTTTGGAAGGTCCAGCATTTCCAAAGCAAATATTGCTCCAGGCTGGTTGTTGACCTTTCCTTGCAGAGATGCCTGGTAACTGCAGGTGAAACTAATGGAAATCTCCAAACTCCTAAGGCCCCAGCATTAGTGCCCAGGTTCTGGCCTGCCTTCACACTGTGTGCAGCTGAAGAGCCTGGAAAAATGCCCAGCATCCCTTCCTCTCAAGATCCCATCTTCTTAAATCTAGTTAGACCAGATTCTCAGGGGACCTCGGCTAAGTCTGGTCTTCCTACCTGTAAGAGGGGCAAAAATCTGGGAGAGAAGAAATAGTATAGAGAACAGACAGATATTTGGACTATGCAGTAATACAGTCTGGGTGTGTGTTGGGGAGCCAGTGATTTCCAATTCTGGCCGCTGGGACGGCTCTTCTGGGACAATCTCACGCACACATGGCAGGAAGTACAGGAGGGGTGGGGGGGGCAGTAGGTGGGGGGGGGGGCATGGGAGGACTCCCCAAGAGGCCAAGTCATTCTGTCATCCCTATTAGAGATTTTGTAGTGGCTGGAGGGTGTGATGGCAGAGCCATGGAGTTGCTGGCCCTACGCAGAGTCACAAAAGCTGCCTCTGGCAAACAGATGGTCTTAGTTTCCCTCCTTTAAACTCAGTGGCACCGCCCCAGTGCAACACCCAGTCAGAGGCTGGCTGGCAAAGGCCTGCCCCTCCTTCCTGTCCCCACACTTACCAGATGCTGGGGAAGGAAGTGTGGATGTGTCCCCTGGAGAGGGCCTCAGTTGGCGCTGGCAAAGGCAGCGATGGCCCTGGCCACCTCCCAAGCTGCCTCAGGTCCGCTGCTCATTTCCTGCTGGGCTTTCCTGATGGGGGTCATGGGGCACCAACCTTTGAAGACTTCCCTGAAGGAACACAGGAGATAACCAGAGACACGTGGGAGCTGTCCTTTTCCCAGGCCGGGGGTTCTGGCGTGAAACCCTTCAGCACACAATCCCTGCACTCATGCTTGCCTGGTGTCTTGGAACTCAAACGCTCGTCCAGAGCCTCTGGTTCTTCCCAACGGGGTCCCTCCTGTCCTGGCTCTCTTTCCAGGCACCTAGTGCTATGAAGGGGCCACCCTCCTCTGTGCGCCCTGTTCCTCTCCTCTCTCTTCCCCAGCATCACCTAAAGCTCCAGTCTCTCCCCTCTTACCCTTAAGGCCCTGGTGAGCCCAGGGCAGTGGGACTCCCCCCACAGAAGCACTGGCAGCTGTAGGCTCTGGGAAAACGGAGTCCAGGACCTCACAAAGGCCCCAAGGGTAGCTGGGAAGGCTTCTCCAGGTCCCCCAAAGACTAGACTCAGGAAGAAAAAAAAGAAAAGCAAGAGAACTAACAAGGAAGGCCTGAACAGTGAAGTGGGGGGAAAAAAATCCCCATAAAATGGTCACAGAGGGAGCACTGTCAAGAGCAAGGGGTGCTGCTGCGGTGGTGGGGAGGAGGGTGTGGGCCTCACCAATTCCGCTTTGTGTGGAGCTTTGAGAGAGCAGAGGCCTAATGGGAGGCAGGGACCTAGGCTCCTCCCCATCTTTCCCGCCCCAGTCATGCCTCTAAGTCAAACAGGCTCCCCTGGGTGGTTTAACAAGGTTTGATAAGAAGGATTCAGTGAGGTCAGCCAGCCAGCCAGCCTGGGATGAAACCCCAGGACTCTTCAGAGGTGGCCTGTCCCGTCTGTGCCCTCCAGGTGCGGGCATGGCTTTGGGGGCCCGCAGTGTCTCTCAGACCTTTCTGCGTAGTTGAGGTCTGTCCCCGCCTGTTACAAGTCTGCAAGACTGCGGAACCATCACAGTCCCTCCAGGGCCAGCCACCTGCATCCTCCCCAACGGGCATGCTGAGAGGGCAGCTGGCAACATATGGACCACAGGGCAGCCCCCACCCCCACCCCCAGGCTCAGGAGGAGCAGGATGGGGAGAGAAGGAGACTCAGCTGGTGGCGACTCGGAGAGAGCTGGCTCAGTGGCTGAAAGACTGATGGCGATGGGCAGGGGCCAAACCAGCAATTAGGCCCTGTGGCCACGGGTGCCCTGCCTGGTCATGTTCAGTCACCCCTTATTTGTCAGACACACATTGTGAATGCTGGGTCTTATCCATCCCTTTTCTAGGGAGCTCTGTGCTCATCATCTCATTCAGGAAAGCCAAGATATACTGCTGAGGCCCTGGGGTCAGGTGAGCAGCAGGTGACTCAGGACCCAACTCAAAGTTCAACCCACATACATCCCAGAGACTGGTTGTGGCCAGGGGACAGAGGGCTCAATGCAATGGCCATTCCCCAAACAGCCAAAGAAGTCAGCCACCCATGCTAACTAACCCCCTGCCCACTCAAGCTGGCAGCAGCTGGCCCCTGTAGCACACCAGAAGATCTCTGTGCCTCCCTGCCACAAACAGGAGCAGAATGTGTGAGCATCATCAGCTCTTGCAAATTCAGGGTATTTTTATCATCACCAAATCTTCTGACTTTGTTACTACAATGGCAGGACGACAAACAGTTCCAGGCCCTCTGCTATAAGAGAAGACTCTGATGTTCTAGATGGCAGGTTGCAAACTTCTCCTTAAAGCCCCACCAAACAGGGTCCAGGACCCTGGACAACCCTTCACCTCCACAGACACCAGCAGGGGAACACTAGGGAAGTGGCACAGAAGCCCGCTGCAGTGGAAGCAGGGCAGCCAGCAGTCCCCTGAGCAGGCTCTGGAGTGAGGCTCCCAGCACCACCTGGCTTCACCACTCTGTGCCTTGGCTTCCTTCTCTGTAAAATGGAGACAATGATGTTCTTCCTGCAGGGTGAGTGGGGGGCAATGCCCATAAAGCATTGAGCCCTCATGGGCACTCCAAATCTGCTTTTAAGTCACCTCTCCAGACAATGGGAAACATGATAGCAAAACCCCATCTGACATTTTTCCTGTTAGAGCACAATGAACACCCAAGGGAGATCTTTGCCCATAAACTAAACAAACAAGAGGTGACGTGAAGTGAAAGTTGCTCAGTCGAGTCTGACTCTTTGTGACCCCATGGGCTATATAGCCTGCCAAGCTCCTCTGTCCATGGGAGTCTCCAGGCCAGAATACTGGAGTGGGTAGCCTTTCCCTTCTCCAGGGGATCTTCCCAACCCAGGGATCGAACCCAGGTCTCCCGCACTGCAGGTGGATTCTTTACCATCTGAGCTACCAGGGAAGCCCAGACAAGAGGTGTGTGAAGGCAGAAAGAAGCCTCTCCTTCTGTACACTCCACCTCAAGACAGCAGCAGACTCAGGACTCTCTGACAGGCGTCAGAGGAAGGAAGTAGAAAGACAAGCATGGAGGAGGAGAGGGGGAATACGGGTTGTTTCTCCAGTAAGAGATGACCTGAAGTCTTTCCTCATCCCCAACAACAGTCCACAACTCTGCTTGAGCCAGGGCCCAAGAAGGTCCTCAGGATGCCCCCACCCACAGCCCCTTTGTACACACTAGGCCTGGACTGGTGAGCACAATCCACTGGCTTAACCTCAAACCTTCCACACTCCAGGGGCCGGATACGCCCACACAACTTCAGCACAGAAGGAAGCAAAGGGGGAAAGGGTGTCATTCTGCATACCCCTGTGGTCTCCTGTTTTTCAGAAAGAACACCGACTGAGCTGAAAGAGGCCACCCCAGAGGCTCAGGTAGCCAGGCTTATCAGGTACTGGAACCTCTACGTTTTTGGTTTCTTAGCAGAGCTCTCCTCTTCCCCCTATCCTCCAAAACCCCTAGCTTCCCTCCTCAGGACTCCACAGAGGGTGGTTTCTACCTTCCCTGGGGCAGGGGACTCAGGGAACCCAGACCTGCCTCGCATATCTCGCTTAGAGAAGAAAGCGCCCCCGGGCTGAGATCCCCGGGCTAGGCTGGGAGGTCGATTCCAGCTGACCAATCTCCAGAGAGAGGGTGGGAAGAGAAAGGGATCAGCCATAAAAGCGAAAAGTTGGAGCCTTGGATTGGGAAGTAGCGTAAAGCCATCAGGCGCGGCGCTGGAAGCGGGGTGCGAGGTCTGAGCGGCCCGGGGACAGACCCTGTCCTCCCAGCCACTCGGTCACCCCTGCTGCGGAGGCAGGGGGGCCGAACCCCGGAACCAGACACTAGACGTGGCACCCTGGCGTAGACCCCGGGTCCTGCCCGTCTCGGGAAGAAGGCGACATCCCCCCTCTCAACGCCCCTTCCCCTTTACCTGCGGCGGCGGCGCAGCGACCCGGGCAGACCAGAAGTTGTGTGGCTCCACCTGGTCGGGCGGGGCTGCGTCCTGACCACTTAAAAGTTACAAAGTGAAACTCCCGCTCTCCTGCACATGCGCAGAGCCGCGTCCTCGGCTTGCCCAATTTGCAGCTACGCCCGAGTGGGCGTCAGCTCAGCCGCCGCCTCCCGCCCCCGACGCCGTGCGCCCCTCGGCGATCCTCAGTCCAGGCGCGGCCGCGGGGCCCCTGCTCAGAGCGCGCAGCTCCTCCCTGCCGTCTGCAGGCCCCGGCCCGGCCGGCTCGCGTCCTGGGACCGAGGAGAGTGCCGCCAAGGCTGATTCCTCTCCCCGGCCCCTCGGCGCGTCCCCCTTCCCCCGACAGACACCTTGGCGAGCCCCAGGCCTAGTACAGGGTGGTCGCATCTGTGGGAGGCGGAGGCAGCGCATTGGCGAAAGTTCTTGATTTTTCTGTAGTGCACTGAATTTCCTAGACCAGCTCTTAGGCCCGCCTGTATCGGGGCGGGGTAGGGGGGGATAGGGAAATCGGGTGAGCTCAGCCCGCACCTCGGCTCCACGTAGTCCGTCTTCACCTGGTCCCGGTGCGGGAGACTGCGGCTTCGCTATCGCTCTGAATAGCCTGACAGTGAAAGCCCTGGGGCTGGGGGGCCGCGGGGTTCCTACATTTAGCCCCAAATAGAAGTCGCAGTGTTTTCGGTGTTTTGGTGCCCTGGAGCCAAAGCCGGAACTGCCAATACCGGGCCGCCAGGGTCACCGCTCTAGCTCGCTGAGCTCTGGGTCCCAGGGAGTTCCCTATGAGCAGCAGCCCCCGCAGCTGGACTGTAAGCTCCCCGAGGCGCCAGGTGTGCTCTGCGCAACACACAGGTCGGCGTTCAATGAGGACCTCGCCCCCAATGAAACCGAAGAGCACAGCCCACCGGCTGCAGCAAACTGCCCTCCTCCTCAGGCCTCCGTTTCCGCGGGGGTTTGGACCAAAGCTTTCTCTCAGGTCCCTTCCAGCACTAAAAATCTGTGAATCCTGAACTGCTTGGCAGTCTGTACATGCACAGCTTTGCAGGGCCCTGACCTCTCTTCCATTTCTGGGCTTTCATCTTTTGTTGTCATGGTAAAAGTATTCACCTTACCTCCCTCCCTAGCCAGCCTGGGGATCTCTGGAGGGAGCCGGGCGGGGGTGTCTCCTGCTTTTCTAGCAGTGCTTTTCTGACCCATTTGCTGGCTTCCTCCTTCTCCCCAGCCCCCAGTCACTAGTTATTTCCAGAGTTTGCCCTTGACCTCTGCGCTCAGCGCAGCCCTTGTCCTACCCCCGCAAGCCCTGGCCATCTCTCCTCCTGCAGTTCCCTCCAGCGGTCAAGGAACCCACAACTGACCTCCAGCAGGTGCCTGTGTGCGGCCACTGGGCTTCCCCCGGCGCCTCAGACGGACTCTGTCCACTCTCTTCCCCCCATATCCTCCACCTTCTGTCCTTATTCCTCCCCTGCCTCAATGAATGGAGTCACCCGTGGTCTGGGCTGTACACAGGTTCTAACCTGTGCAGGGAAGTGCAAGGCTCTAACCCCAGTGATTACATTGGTGGAAACACTGACGAAAGGAAAAGTTAGGATCCTTGATTTCAGAGAGGGAAGGGATTTCTAAATTGACTTTCAGTAGGTTGTTTCAAAATCAAGAGAAGGTTAGACAGATCAGCATGTGAGGTAAGATAACCATAGCCCCACTATGTGTCAGGCAGCATGTGGAGTGCTTGTAAAAACACTATTTCCTTAAATTTCAAGTAGAAGTACAGAGAAGTCAAGGATTGTTCGTATCTGATAGAGAAGAAAATGGAAATTTAGAGGATGTAGAATTTACAGTTAATTTGAGCTGTAAAGATAAGCAACGAATCCAAGACAACCATGCCCCAGGCCTGAACCCCATATCAAACTCAGTTTAAAGCCAGTGTAATCTTGGCATTCTAAAATCTTACATCAGCATTTTATCATTTGCTCCCTTTATCTGCCCTCAAATCTAAAGGAGTGATTCACATTCTTGTAGATGATGATTTTGATCACAGATTTTAAAATTTTTGTATCAATTAGAATTGAAATAAAGCCCCACTCCCTGTGCCCAGAAAAGTAAAAATATCAACAGCAATGACAAAAAGTGTTCTGCCTCAATCTTAAGAAGACAGGCACATTAGAATCAATGCATTCCAATCCTAGCATCCTGTATCACTTAACTGAGACCTTGAACAAGTCTTTTAAAGTCTTTTCCTTCATTTTCTAATCTGGTTGACCTAATTCCTATAGAACTTTCAGTTCTATCACAATTTGCAGGGTTCTGGGAAAAACAGAATAAAATGTATTTTGTTTGTTTCTTGCAGAATGCACTTATTATTTGAGTTAGGAATGCACAGCCTCTGCTTAAGCCCAGAGCAGCAACTGTATCTCCCAGCCATACCATGGAGCTCAGCCCAGGTCCAATAAGAGGACAAGGAAACAATGGCAAATTGGGGTTTCTCTTCTTGGGTTACAAAATCTACACAGGTAAGTGCTTAGGATACAGTGCAGTGAAAAATGTTGAAGAGAGAAGACTGGGCAGGGGCTCCCAGTGTCCAGGGAGTCTTGTTCCTGAGAAACAAAAATCAGAAGGCGAGCTGACTGGTCAGAACTCAGTATGAAGCGCTGGTCAGAACTCAGCACGAGCAGCATGTGCCATCATCAGTTCAGTCATCCCCATCTCTTCTGGTGCCCGGAACACTTTCAACACACACATAAGCCAAGTCCTCGATGACTACACCCCACACCTATGGCTCCAACTTCCTTGGCACAAGCACCCCGTCCCAGGCACAGCTGCACGTCTGCACCCTCATGTTGGGCAGGCTGACCACCTGGGGCTGGAGTTGGCCTCCCTCCTGGATGCTGACAATCACGGGCAGCGAGGTCGTCTCCGAGGCGATGCACTGTCGAGGCCCCAGAAACGGCCACTTGAAGTTCAGGGACTCTGGGGGCTGCTGGCAGGTGCCCACACACTCATAGGCCAGGAAGCCTGGGGGCTCCAGGACCCAGTTCTCAGCCCACTTCATCCCCTGCAGGTCAATGTACATCTCCTGGCGGCAGCAGCGGGCACCCTCTGTCACCGGTGCCTTAGGATCACAGTTTCCCTGAGCTCTGCGGGTGGCAAAGAGAGGCAGAGTCAGAGGTCAGCTGGGAGGGCAGGGGTCATGGGGCCCAGGGTGGGACCTAGTGGGACACCTGAAAAGATTTATGATCCATCTCTCATTATGTTCAAAATGTTGGATATTTGTGATAAGGATAAATAACTAAAAATAACCCCCCAAATGATCATTAGAGCTGACATTACTCCCAAGAGTGGAAGGAGATATTTTATATATTCATTCATTCCCACAGCACCCTGTAAAATTGCCCATTTCAAAACAGGTTCACCCGCAGTGACCCACAGCACCTACCCGTAATCCCTGAGGTCCAGGGTCTGCAGCTCCAGCTGGGGCTCCCCCTGCCGGCCACCCGACGGCCCCTGGGGGGCGAAGCGGACCAGCCTGTGGGCGCTGGAGGCCAGCGGGCCCAGGTGCTCCCGCTGCACCGACACCTGCAGGAGCAGCGGCGGCCGGGGGCTGCGCAGCTGCTGCCAGAAGTTCACCGCCTCGGTCACGTCCAGGGCCTTCCAGCCGCTCTCGTGGATGGACACCAGCCTGCGACACCGCACGGAGGGAGACACAGGCCCGCGCTCAGGGGTGGGGACTGGGACTGCCCGGGGTGGCCCCGGGGGCACCTCTCCCTCCCGCTCCCGGGTGTCCCCGCCGGGACCGAGCCGCCCCTCCTCCCGCCCCGGGCCCAGCCCCTCTTCCCTCCCCCGAGCCCCACGCCGCCGCAGCCGCGACCTCCGCACCTGGAGTCGATGAGGGCGGTGCGGTTGGAGCCGTCGTCGCGGGCGTGCAGCCACTGGACGGTGACCCGGGCGCGGTCGCTGCGCGGGAAGAGGCGCTCGTGTCTGCGGAGCGCGGCCCTGGGCACCGGCTCCTGGAAGAGGCGCAGCACGGCCTGCACCAGCTCGCTGTGCGGCGGCAGCCGCTGCTCCATGTCGAACACCAGCAAATGCGAGGACGCCTCGGACGCCAGGAACCTGCCGACCACCTCTGGGGACAGGAGCGGGGTCAGCGGGGCCCCTCGGGGCACCAGGCGAGCTCTGAGGGTGAGGGGCCACTGAGGTGGTGGCCAGGCTGGGAGAGACCAGCCCCTGTTCTGTCCCCCTGGGCCAAGCCCAGTTACCTGAAAATCCATCATGTTTTTAACAACCTCGGCCCAGCGGGAAGGCTGGCGGGGCTGACCCGGCTGCCTCAGCTGAGATGCTGAACACTAGACTCCTCCCCTGGCCTTGGGTGTAGCTCTGGGCACTGAAGAAGTGAGCCCAGGGAGATAAGAGGCTGAGTAGGACTCAGCCAGAGGGCCCAGCATCCCTGACAGCTGAGTAGCTCCCTGTCACATTTTAGTGTTGTTCCTACACCTTTCCCTCCACAATAATATTTCCCTCCACTTTAATATTCACATTGCTGCGAGATGTGCTGCGAGTCACACCAATGTTCCAGAGGAGCAAACAGAAAAGAAAACTGTGATTGTGTCAGGCTACTAGTATCAGGGTGAAAAGGGAACCTGAGAAGCCCTGACTCTACCACAGCTCTCTGAGGCTTCCCGGTCAGGGTTCTTGCCCCACCCACCGTCTCCCTTTGGCTCTGCTTTCTCTTCTCCATCCTCATCTTCTCTGATGCCTTGTCTTTGGCAGCCGGTCCAGCCCGGCCCAGCTCTTCCTGGCCCTGAGAGGCGGGGTCCTCAGTGCAGACAGAGACCAGGGGCCCAGGCCCGCCATCCTCACAGGTCATGGTCCCCCCTCACCGCCCCGTGGACCCTGCACCCCAGACAGCCCCCCAACCCCCCCCCCAACCCCCACCACCACGAGGACCAGGCTGCGGCAGGAGGGCGGGCCTCACCTCGGAAGTTCTGGCTGAACCTCTTCCCCCGGGAGCGCGCCCCGTGGCCGCGCTGCAGCAGGGCCACGTACTGGGCCCTCACGTGGGCCGGGATGACGAGCCCCTCCACGGCGGCCTTGTCCACGATGGGAACCTCGCTGAGGTGCAGCTGCTGCAGCAGGCTGTCCAGGATCCGCTCCTCGGTCAGGGCCGCCCCGGGGCCGGCCAGGGGCAGCGCCCAGAGGGCCCAGCAGAGCCACAGGGGCCGCATGACACTGCTCGGGAGAAGGAGGGGCAGAGTGGACGTGTCCCCGGAGGAGGCTCCAGGAGGGTCCCAGCAGCGGGGTGTGCTGAGAGCCAGGCTGGGCCAGCTTTATAGCAGCCCTGGGCTGGGCCAGGGTGGTGGGAGGGAGGAGAGGCCCGGAGGAAGGGAGGTCACACCCCTCAGACCTCCTGGGAGCTCAGCATCCAGACAGGTCCCTGAGCCCGAGGAGGGGGCTGTCTAGACTATGGACAGATGGTATTATTGTGGTCAGGTGCCTCTACCTTGGCTGGGGTTGCCGCACCAGTTAAATTAAAAAGCTTGTTCCCTGAAGAAGAGTCAAGGATCTCTATCTGCTCACTTCCTTGTCCTTCAGTCACAGAGCAAACTCCGGTCCCTGGTGTGGATTTAGAGTCCTGATTCTTGCAATAGCTACTGTGTGTGCACACCCAACACCAGAGCTCTCTGGCTAAGGACGGATTCTGCCTACAAAGATGAGCATCTGAGCCTGGGGCTCAAAGGACTCCTGGGGCTGCTGAGCTCCTGGGATGTCCACAGTTGGAAAACCCAATGTTTTTCCCAGTGCTTGGTGGGGAAGTTGCGACCTTCCTAGACAAGGGAGCCTGGGGTAGTTTAGTACGAATGGGAGTTTGTCCAATAAGGAACCTCATCCTCTCCTTCTCCCTGGCTGTTCACGGATGCAGAGATTGGAGTTGAAAAAACCATCCAGCCCATTCCCTCCACCAATTTTTGAGCTAAGAAAACCAAGGCTCAGAGAGGCAACAATACCCCTAACTCACAACAGTTAATGGTGGATGCCTGCATGAAGTCAAGTCTGATTCCTAACCCACAGCTCTTTCCACAACCTCCAACTGTTTCCAGCCAGAGTCCTTGTTCAATCCCCTGAGGCAGCCAAGTGGACTCAACCCAGGTGACCGGGGGCTCGGTGTGGGTAGGGGGCATGTCCTTCAATTTCCTGAGCTTCACCAAGTGAATGTGGATTTGCATGGTAGAGGAGTTTTAGTGGGGAAGTAAAACAATTGGGCAATCAGCCAGGGGTAGGGCTGCCAGATAAAATACAGAACACAACTTGGGACATACTTTAGCACATCATTTGTTGTTTATCTGAAATTCAAATTTCACCTTTCACCAGGAGTCCTATATTTTTAATTGCTAAATCTGGCAACCCTAGCCAGAGGCCAAAGAGAAAAAGCCAGTGTGGATTGGGAGACTTCTGACAATGGGCTAATTAGCTGTCAGGCGGGGAAGGCAGCCCCCACCCTTTGTCATGCAGAAGAAGGAGCCAGGCTTTCCCCACTTCCACCCTCACCTGTGTCTGGCCCAACACCCTGCCAGGTCAGGTTGGCTGGAGATGCTTCAGTGGCCCCTGAGTTAGATCTTCTGTCTGGAGGGAGGAAAGGGGTCAAGAAAATAGAGGGTTTGGGTTTTCCTGGTGGCTCAGACGGTGGTAAAGAATCTGCCTGCAATGGGGGAGACCCAAGTCCAATCCCTGGGTCAGGAACGGTCAGGAAGATTCCCTGGAGAAGGGCATACTCCAGTATTCTTGCATGGAGAATTCCATGCACAGGGGAACTTGATGGGCTACAGTCCATGGAGTTGCAAGAGTTGGTTACAACTGAGCAACTAACACTTTTACTTTCACCCCGTGAAGGACCAATTTGGACCTTGCCCAGAGCTAAGGGTAGCATGGAGGGCAATGGGCCGGCTGTCTTGAGGTGTGGGCCGCAGACCTGGCCCCAGAGAGTCCTGGAAAGATGGGTGACAGGGACTGAGGCAGGAGGGCAGGTAAGGAGCAGGGCCAGGTGCCCATGACCACCCTTGTATCTCTTACAGGCTGGTTTTGATCCCAGCCGGAGTCCAGACTGCCAGCTGAAGGCTGTGAGAAAATGTGAGGTCAGAGGTCATCCTGCAGACTCTGTGGATGGGGACAAACTGGACCAGAGCCTAGGCTTGGAACCAAGGGAGCTGCGAGGTTGGTGAAGACTGGAGTCTGACAGCGGGTTCACTTCTGGATTAGAGCCCAGCATCTGAGGGGGAAGGGACTCCTATCCCCTTCCTGATAGGGAGGCACTGCTGTGGTGCTCCAGAAACAAGCCAAGCCCCAGTCCCAGGTGCCCTGGGCTGCCCCAATCCTGCACCCATCAGCCTACCAACCCAAGACCTGGGAGCCCATGTGGCTCCTTGGGATCTCCAGACATGACCCTGGGTGGGCAATGGGCCCTCCTTGTCCTCCAAAGCAACGTGGCCTTGGTGTCAGCTGGGCCAGCACTTCCCAGGGGTTCCCTGGGCTAAGGAGGGGTGGGGACAGGGAAGGACTAAGGACCCAGGTTTCAGTTCATCCACGCCTTCCAGCTGAGGATGGGTCCTGGGTTCAGTCCTTGCTGTGCCACTCATCAACTGTGTGGCCTTAGATGGGTTTTCTACCCACTTCAATGTCTTGCTCTACAACATGGGGATAATGTACTTTTCTTATTCTTGCTGCACTGCACGGCTTGTGGGATCTTAGTTCCCTGACCAGGGATTGAGCCCAGGCCCTCGGCAGTAAAGTGCCAAGTCCTAACTACTGGACCTCCAGGGAATTCCCAATACTGAAATATGCTTTTCTTTTTTTTTTAATTTTTTGACCAAAAACTTGTCAGTATTAATGGAGAGGTCATCAGAGTGCCTTGCACAGCACTCCCCTACACACACACACACACACACACACACAATAGGTGCTCAATAAATGGTAAGGATCTTTCAACTGATACTAACTTATGATGTTAAACCTTTTAAAAATTTAAGTTAACGATATTTCTGCATTAGTATATTGTTAATACACATAGTACAAAAGTCAAAAGATGAAAGGTGTTTGTGAAAAATGTCAGCCTCTGTGACTTTGCTGCTCCCACTTTGCTGTCTCCCACTTCACCTCCCCAGAGACAGTCTGCTCACCAAGAAACTCAGATATTTTCCCCAGCACATGAATCTTACTAATCTATCATTGTGACCCATATCCCCTTTTCAAATTAAAATTTTATTATTAGAATTCTTATAATTAAATAGAATTCCATAATTGAAAATAGTAATTTTTAATTATTTGTTTTTTGGCCGTGCTGGGTCTTCATTGCTGCACACGGGCTTCCTCCAGTTGCGGTGAGCTGGGGACTACTCTCCAGTCGCAGCACGCAGGCTTATTATTGTGGTGGCTTCTCTTGTTGCGGACCACGGGCTCCAGGTGAGTGGGCTTCAGTAGTTGCAATGTGTGGGCTCAGTAGTTGTGCTGCACAGGCTTTGTTGATCCATGGCATGTGGAATCCTCCCGGACCAGGGATCAAACCCGTGTCCCCTGCATTGGTCGGCAGATTCTTAACCACCAGGGAAGTCCTCTATTTTGCAAGTGAAGTGAAAGTCGCTCAGTCATATCTGACTCTTTGCGACCCCTTGGACTATGCAGTCCATGGAATTCTCTAGGCCAGAATACTGGAGTGGGTAGGCTTTCCCTTCTCCAGGGGATCTTCCCAACCCAGGAATGGAACCCAGGTCTCCCACATTGCAGGCGGATTCTTTACCGGCTGAGCCACAAGGGAAACCTATTTTTTAAAGGGTACAGTAAAAAGTCTCTTCCTGGCACACACCACTGCCCCCATCATCTCCCTATCCACAGCCCCCCACCCACCCAGAGGCACCAGTGTTGTTAGTTCAATTGATTCAAAGGAGCTTAGTGTTCTCACACACTTGCCTCTGTGAAATCGGGATGCATCTCAATCCCTGTCAGCCAGGGGCGGTTGGAACACTTTTGTGAGACCACCTTCTGAGGAAAGTTGTCTCAGGCTGCTGCTCTGGCTGCTATAACAAAATGTTGTGTGGGGGGAGGGGAGGGGAGGGGAGGCCTTAAATCGGCAGAAATTTGTTTCTTCACAGTCTGGAGGCTGGAAGCCCAAGATCAAGGTGCCAGCAAATTTGGTTTCTTCCGAGGCCTCGCTCCTTGGCTTGCAGATGGCAGCCTCCTCGGTGTGTCCTCACATGGTCTTTCCTCTGTGCCCATACATCCCCGGTGTCTCTCCGTGTGTACAAATTTCCTCTCCTTAGAAGGACACCAGTCAGATTGAGTCAGAGCCCACCCTAGGGGCCTCATTAAGTGCAATCATCCCTTTAAAAGGGTGGGTTCAGTGACAGCTTTGCACAGTCTCTCTATGCTTGTTCCACGCACGCATTGTTTTTTGTTTGGTTTGGTTTGGCTTTTTTTTTTTTTTTTTGGCCATACTGCATGACCTATGGAACTTCCCTGACCAGAGATCAGAGATGGAACATGTGCCTACTGCAGTGGAAGCATGGAGTTTTAGCCACTGGCCCAAAAGGAAGTCTGAGTGTATTGTTTTGTATAAAGTAATCATTCTCCTCTCTCCTTTACCCGTCTTTAAAAAATTATATACATGAGTTATTGTTTTTCTTTTTAAAAAGTATTTCACTGCACTGGGTCTTAGTTGCTGTACTTAGAATTTTTTTTTTTTTTTTTGCACTCAGAATTTTTTAGTTGCAGAGTCTTAGCCACTAGACTACCAGGGAGGTCCCTATACATGAGTTATTGAAGGTCAACTTTAGGAAACAAAATTTTCAGTGAGACCATGACCAAACTTGAGGAGGAACTAATACAGCCTGTGATGGATACAATAACCATTGGGATGATGAGTCTTCTAATCTTTGGAGCCGAGAAAGAATTGCTGCACAGGTAGGAAGGACAACTGTCTCCTGTTCAGTAGAGACATACAGTCATGTTCTTGTGGTCAGGCCGTTCCGATGTGTAGAAGGGAAGACACAGAAGCTGAGTTATAAGTAGTGGACCGTGTGAGTCATTGATTTATCACCTCAGCGCTGGGTGCATCCTTCAATAGATGCTCTGTGATGAACAAAGGAATTTCGGTAAGAAGTTTCTTTGAGGACTTCCCTGGCGGTCCAGTGGTTAAGAGTCCACCCTTCTGATGCAGGTGGTGCAGGTTTGATCTCTGGTCAGGGAACCAAGATCCCACATGCCATTTGGAGCAGCCAAAAAAAAAAAGTTCCTTGAGAGGGAGGGTGATATTAAGCTTACCTGAGAGAGGGCACTGAGCTGGGGAGAGGGGTTTATCCTTCAGGAAGAAGAGGCTTTCCTGCAGTTTCTGGTGCAGGCCAAGGTCAGTCAGTGGTGTGGGAGTCCACCCTGGGAGAACTCTTTCCCAGCCACAGGCCCAGAACAAAGTCTGTCTGTAGCTTCATAGCTTTGGCCTGGCAACTGCCTTTCCACAGCCCTTTCACCAGAAGCCAACCATGGAGGCCTGGAGGAAGGGTGTCCAGGCTCGGGACCCAGGCCCTCACTGAGTGAAGTGCTGTACCCTGACCCACAGGGCGGTGGGTGGATGCTCGCTCCAGCCGGGAGGCTTTCTGGGAGGGGGCTGGCCGTGGGGGAAGGGGTGTATTCAGAGGGAAGGGAGAGCAGCATGGGGTGACTGGACAGCAGTGGCAGGAGGAAGGGAGACTTCCCAGCCCACAGAGCCTCGTTTGGCCCTTCTGTCTCCTGGATGAGAGCTTTACTTAGCTTGCTGACAGGAAGAGGAAGTGGGGGCAGGTGGGGAGGGGTTATCAGACCACCTATGTCCCCATATTCAAAGCCCATGAGAGTCCCAGGGAGGCTACAATCCCCGAGCCATCCCACCAGCACTCTGCCCTCGGAGCTCCAGATGTTGCAGGAAAGGGGACCACTTCCAGGGCCTGAAAGTGGGTTCTTATCTAACACTCAGAAAGGAATGTCCAAGGAACCACACGTGCTGACAGAGCAACAGACTTTATTGGGAAGGGGCACCCGGGTGGAGAGCAGTTAGGGTGAGGGAACCCAGGAGAGCTGCTCTGCCTCACCGTTCAGTCTCAGGTTCTGTGGTGATGAGATTGGTTTCCGGGTTGTCTTTGGCCAATCGTTCTGACTCAGAGTCCTGCCTGGCGGCCCACGCGTTGCTCAGCCAAGATGGACGACAGCGAGAGGATTCTGGGAGGCGGTCAGACGCATGGTGTCTTCTTTTGACCGTTCCCAAACTGTTTTGGTTGGTGGTGGCGTGTTAGTTCTGTGTTCCTTACTGGGAGCTCCTGTCGTAAAATAACTCACGCAGATGGTTACCATGGTCCCTGGCCAGGGTGGGCGGTTTCCATCAGTGTGCCTCCCCTAACACACAGAGCGCTGTCTCCTGCCTGAGTGAGTGCGCCCGCCCCAGGCTCCTCCACCACCTGTGCTGCCAAGCCCATGGGCCTCTGGCAGAAGAAATGTGGCCCCCACGGGCTCCCCCAGGCCCTGGGTTGGGGTCTCCCAGGGTATAGGGAGCTGCCAGAGCCATTGAGGGTCTTGCCGTGAGCTGAGACCACCAGCTCCCTAGTGTCCCTTCTCTCTGCCATCTGAGAGGGCAAGGGGATCTACACCAGACTGAGTGAGTGGGGCTCAGAGGAGACGCGGTTGCACGGTGAGCTGCCCACCCATTTTGCAGGGCCGGGTCTTGGCCGGGGCAGGCTGGGCAGCTGGAGGGGTCGGGGTAGCTGTGCCGCAGAAGGCTGTCCAGGCCCAGATCAAAGCGACAGCATCTCCTCCACTGCCTACTGCTGCTCCCACTGCAGGGAGCAGCCCTGCCGTTTCCCTCCAACATTAAAGATGTACCCAAGAGTTCATCTTTTCCTTCCTTTGTCGTGGGCCTTACTGGGGGAGCTCTAACTTTGTCCAGAACAAGAGTGCAGAAGACTTGGGAGGTAATGGGATCGGTTATGTGTGCAGAACAGTCATGTTTACCTACACAGAGAAGCCTCTAGACAGAGATCCAAACAGGCTTGGTTTTGTTTGGTTCTGTGTATTTGTTTGTTTTTTCCTTCTTAATGGCTTAAGGCTCCATCTGTCAATGAACATTTTTTGTTGGAGAAAACACCTGGAGAGTACATGGTGAGGGCAACTTCCCCCCATCCTTGTCTGTGGTCATCCACACCACACAGTAGGCAGGCTTTGTCCGGGGGACAAAAGTGAGTTTGCTGATGGTGAGCTATCGCCTGTCTTTCTCCATCAATAGCAGCAAGCTCCCCTCTAACTCCTCCTCACCTCTCACCCCTGCCCAGCAGTGGAGTCCAAACATCCCTCTCCATTATAAAGGCAAGACTTTCCTGGGGACTTACCTGCTGGTGCGGTGGTAAGACTCCAACGCAGGGGGTGTGGGTTTGATCCCTGGTCTCGGAACTAAGATCCCGCATGTCATGTGGTATGGCCAAAAGGAAAAGAAAAATTAAGAAAAAAAAAAAAAGACAAGAGTTTCCTGGCTTCAGAAAAGCACAGCTGTGATTGTAACACAAGTTATTTTCTTCCTTACCCTCTTCCTTTCTTTTTTTTCCCCTGAAAGAGTTGTTATCAGTATTAGTCTCTTATTTGCAACCCCCAACCCAAATAAAAAATGTCCAGAAAGAAAAACACCCACATAAACTAGTCTCTATCCTCAAATCTTGCCCTGAAGAAGGAACTTCTAGAAGCGGTTTGTCTCCATACGTTCCTCTTCCTGCCTCCCTCTCTTCTATTAATTGAGAAATGTTTACTCGGAGAAGGAAATGACAACCCACTCCAGTATTCTTGCCTGGAAAAGTCCATGGACAAAGGAGCCTGGCGGGCTGCAGTCCATGGGGTTACATGACTGAGCATGCGTGCATGAGGGTGGAGGGAGATGGGTTGGTGGCAATAAACTGATAGAACTGAAAAAAATAAACTGATAGAACTGAAAAAAAAATGACTGATTTTTTTTACTGATGACTCTGCCCCTTTTCTGTATCCTGGGGACAGCTAAGGACCCAAAGGGACAGTTGATTCAAGAGGAAGCTTGAGTTCAGTGCCAGAAAGGTGGGGGAGTCGGGGCAGCCCAAGGGTTCCCTAAATGCTGTGTTTTGGGTGGTTCCAAAGCCTTGCCTCACCAGGTCTGGGATCTCCCTTTGCTTCATTCCCTTCCCGTTTCTCCCTCACACCCCTTCACACCCTGGGAGGAAGACATTGTTGACACTGAACACCAGAGGCTCAGAGCAGTTAAGACCCTGGTCAAGGCCACAGGTTGCTAATGAGAGCACTGGGGGGAGCCAGTCCTGGCCAGTGACCTTGGACAAGTTCATCACCTTGCCTGCACCTTGGTTTCCTTATCTGTGAGATAGGAACACTAATAATAGGCACTGCGCAAGCTCATAATGAGACTTCAGTGAAGTATGGCTCAGCGTAAACAGTTAAGACCAGCTATTATTATCTGGTTGCAGAGGTGTCCTTCCTGGCTCTCCTTGCAGAAGTCGAGCCTCTCTCTGCCTCACCCAGCTGACCACAGACAGCTGTCAGAGGGGGGCGCAGTGATTCTCCTGAGGTCTCACAGCCAGGGAGTGGGTTCAGCGAGCACTGAAGCCAGGACCCACCCTCAGCTGGAAGGTGTGGATGAAACTGAACGTGGGTCTTTACCCCCCACCCCCTCAACCCCTGCTTCAGCTCAGGGAGCCTCAGAAAAGGGCCAGCCGTGTGATGCCAAGGCCAAGCTGTTCTAGAAGACAGGGAGGGCCCACTGGCTAACATTTTCCACTAACACCTTTGTATCTTTTGACTTTTATATTGTGTGTATTAACAATAAAATAATGCAGAAACATTGATAACTTAAAATTTTAAAAAGTTAAACATTGTAAGTTAGTATCAGTTGAAAGACCCCTACAATTTACTGAGCACCTATTGTGTGTTTGTGTGTGTGTGTGTGTGTGTGTGTATGTGTAGGGGAAGCTTCTGTGCAAGGCACTCTGATGACCTCTCCTTTAATACTGATAAGCTTTTTGTCAAAAAAAAAAAAAAAGAGCATATTTCAGTATTGGGAATTCCCCGGAGGTCCAGTAGTTGGCACTTGGCACTTTCACTGCCAAGGGCCTGGGCTCAATGCCTGGTCAGGGAACTAAGATCCCACAAGCCGTGCGGTGCAGCAAGAATAAGAAAAGTACATTATCCCCATGTTGTAGAGCGAGACTTATATTGAAGTGGGTAGAAAACCCGTCTAAGGCCACACAGTTGATGAGTGACACAGTAAGGACTGAACCCAGGACCCACCCTCAGCTGGAAGGCGTGGATGAACTGAAACCTGGGTCCTTAGTCCTTCCCTGTCCCCACCCCTCCTTAGCCCAGGGAACCCCTGGGAAGTGCTGGCCCAGCTGACACCAAGGCCAAGTTGCTTTGGAGGACAAAGAGGGCCCATTGCCCACCCAGGGGTGTGTTTGGAGACCCCCAAGGAGCTACATGGGCCTCAGGTCTGGGATCAGTAGGCTGATGGGTCCAGGATTGGGGCAGCCAGTGCACCTGGGCCTAGGGATGTCTCTGGGTCACACAGAGTGTCTGCCCCAGGCTGGGAACCCCTCCTGGAGCCCCCAGATGCTGGGCTCTAATCTAGGAGGGAACCCACTCCTGGGCTCCAGCCTTCACTGAGCTAAGTCCTCTTTGGTTCTGAGTCCAGGTCCAGCTCAGTCCCATTGACCAAGCCCCTGGGATGACCTCTGACCCTCATGTCTTCTTACTAGGCCTCAGCTAGCAGCTTGGATTCTGGTTGGAGGTCAGATCCTGGCCTCTAGGGACAGGAGGGTGATCATGGCTCCCACCACCCATCTCCCCTACGGTGGCCTCAACCTCAGGCCCACGGCCAGGCCCTCCATCAGGGGTGCTGTTACCCCATCCTCACCTCTCGCTCTCACTTCCTGTCCTCCAGGACAGCAGATCTGACTTTACTACCTTTTATTTAAAAAAAAAAAAAAGATTGTTTTGGTGTGGACCATTTTTAAACTCTTTATCGGATTTGTTAAAATACTGCTTCCATTTTATGTTTTGGTTTTTTGGCCATGAGGCGTGCCGGGTTGTAGCTCCTTGACCAGGGATCAGAACAACCACCCCCCCCGCCCCGCCCCCTCATTGGAACAGGGAGTCTTAACCACTGGACCACCAAGGAAGTCCCCTCTGGGCCTTTCAGGACAAATCCAATCGCAGAAGGCCAGGCTCTTCCCAGATCCTCAGCCGGAAGCCAGGCTCCTTCCTCTGCATGACAAAGATTACCCCCTGAGGGCTAACAGCCCATTGTAAGGAGCCTCCCAATCCACATTGGCTTTCTTCTGGCTGATTGCCCAATTATTTTATTTCCCCAGCAAAACTCTTGAACCCATGTGGAATCCACATTCAGGAAAGGGGCCTGTGTTTGCAGAGGGATAACAGGTCTGGGGGATTTGCCCAGCGTCTGCCCCTACTGATCCCCTTGCCAGGCCCACACTCAATCAGTCCCCTGTGTTAATGGTGTCTCATCATCTCTCTGACCCCATGCCAGAAGGGCCCTGGGGGCTGACCTGCTGTTGCAAACAACCTGAGGTCATGGAAGGAACCTGCTGCTCTTTCCTCATTAAGTGATGTGGTCCAGCTTCCTGGCTTCCCTGGCTATCCAATCCCTGATGGCTCTGGGCTCACACTTCTAGCCTGACCGCTTCACTGAGTGCCAGAACCATATACCCAGCTACCCTTCCACCCCTACCTGTTCCCATCTCAGTAAATGAATGGCTCCACCCTACACCCAGCTGGACCTCCAGACCTAGGGGTCATTCTTTTTTTTCAACAAATGACTTTTATTTTATTTACTTTAAAAAAAGATTTATTTTTTACTGCACAAGGCCTTTGTTGGTGCTCAGGGGCTTTCTCCACTTGTGGCGAGCAGGGGCTACTCTCTATTGTGTGCAGTTTTCTTGCTGCAGTGACTTCCCTTGCTGAGGCCCGCAGGCTCTAGGCCTGCCGGCTTCAGGAGTTTGTGCTCGCAGGCTCTAGAGGGCTGGCCCACAGGCCTAGTTGCTCAGCGGCATGTGGGATCTTCCTGTACCAGGACTTGAATCTACATCCCCTGCATTGGCAGGCAGATTCTTAGCCACTGGACCACTGGGGAAGCCCCTAAGGGTCATGCTTGATTCCTATCCCACATCCTTTGGAGTCAGTTCCCAGGAAGCCCCATTGGTTTCACCTGCAAAGTAAATCCTGTTTGTGACCTTCCATCACTTACCTGGGCAACTGCCACTGCCCTGTCTCTGCTCCTGTTCCCCACCCCCATAATCAGTAGTCATCCTAGGCAAAGTGTAATCGCATGAACTCTATCCATTAAAACCCTACATGTGTGTGTGCTCGGTTTCTTCAATCATGTCCAACTCTTTGGGACCCTATGGACTGTAGCCCATCAGGCTCCTCTGTCCATGGGATACAAAAATTACCTATTTTATTTTATTTTTTGTTGTGCTGCATGGCTTACTGGATCTTAGTTCCCCAACCAGGGATCGAACCCATGCCCCCTGCTTTGGAAACCCAGAGTGCTAACCACCGGACGGCCAGGGAATTTCCAAAACCCTCCAAAAATTAACTCAAAATGGGTCAGAGGCCAAAAAATAAAACCTCAAACTATAAAACTCCTGGAAGATAACATAAAAGAAAATCTAGATGAACTTGAATTCGACAGTGATGTTTTGGACACAACACGAAAGGGAAGATCCATTAAAAAAAAGAATCTATCAGCTGGACTTCATTAAAATTGAAATCTTCGGCTCTATAAAAGATCTTGTCAAGAGAACACCACCATAAGCCACACAGTTTGGGTGAAAACATGTGCAAAAGAAACATCTAATAAAAGACTGTTATTCAAACTATACAAAGACCCCTTGAAACTCAATAATAAGAAAATGAACAACAACAAAAAAAGAAAATGAACAGCTTAAATTTAAAAATAGGCAAATAATCCAGACACCTCACCAAAGAAGATAAACAGATGGCAAATAAGTATGTGAGAAGGTGCTCAGCATAATTTGTCATCAGAGAAATGCAAATTAAATAAAAATGAAATACCACTACTCAGCTATTAGAAGGGCTAAGATCTTGAACACCAAATACTAGGGAACATGTGGAGCAACAGGAATTCTTCATTGTTGGTGGGAATGCAAAATGGTGCAGAAACTTTGGAAAATACTTTGGCAGTTTCTTTCAATAATAAATATACTTGTGCCATATGATCCAGCATTTGTGCTCCTTGGTATTTACCCAGAGAAGGTGAAAACTTGTGTCCACACAAAAGCTTGCATGTGGATGTTACAGCAGCTTTATTTATAATTGCCAAAACTTGGAAGCAACCAAGATGCCTATCAATAGGTAAATGAATAAAATATGGTGCCTCCAGACAATGCAATATGATTCAGCACTCAAAAGAAATGAGCTAAAAAAAAAAGAAAGAAATGAGCTATCAAGTCATGAAAAGACACGAAGGAAACCTAAATGCATATTACCAAGTGAAAAAAGCCACTCTGAAAAAGCTACATGCTATTTGATTCTACTATATGGGATTCTTGGAAAGGCAAAGCTATGGGGATAATACAAAGATCAGAGGTTGCCAGGGGTTGGTGGGGGCATGAATGGGACAGCACAGAGGATTTCTAGGGCAGTGAAACTGCTTGGTATGATACTGTAATGTCAGATACGTGTCATTCCACATTTGTCTAAACCCATTGAATATAGACCAACAGCAAACCCTAATGTGAACTATAGACTTTAGGTGATTGTGATATATAAGTGTAGATTCATCAGTGTAACAAATATACCCCTCTGGTGTGGGATGTTGATAAAAAGGGAGGCTGTGCACATAGGGGTCAGGGAGGTATAAGGGAATTCTATGTTCTCCACTCAATTTTAGCTCTGAACCTAATACTAAAGTGTATTTCAAAAAACAAACAAGCAAACACTCTTTGAATAAAAGTAAAATTTCTTGCCATGTCATTAAAGCCTATGCTGACTGGTGCCAGCTTCACCTTCCCACCTCAGGTCCCACCACTGATCAGGTGCTCCCTAAGATCCAGCCACACGGGGCCATCTTACTGTCCCCAAACATGCCATGCTGGGTTCCACCTCAGGACCTTTGCACTAGCTGTTCCTTCTGCTTGCAAGGCCCTTCATGCAGACCTCTGCAGGGTTAGCCATCATTCAGGATTTAGATCAAATGGCACCTCCTCGGAAGGCCCCTCTCCTGGATATTCATCGATATCTGTTCAACCCTCCCTGTCTCTTCCAGTCACTCTCTCTCTTATCGCCCTGGCTTATTTCCTTCATGGCACTTAGTACTATCCTCAGTTACTGTCTTCATCCATTTGCTTAACTCTTTATGGACTCTTTCTGAGTTAGAATGTAGATTCCAGGAGCTCAGTGACTTTGTCTACCATTTACTGCTGCATGCCTGTTCTGAGAACAATATCCAACCCTCCTTCTGGGTGCTTCAATACTTATTGGATGAATGAGTTAATTTTTAAAAAATAGGAGTTTTAGGGACTTCCCTGGTGGTCCAGTGGTTAAGACTCTGTGCTTCTTAGCTTAGGGGGCACAGATTTGATCCCTGGTTAGGGAACTAAGAGCCCACATGCCACGCCATGAAGTCAAACAAACATTGGGGGGTTTAGCCATGCAAGTTTCTCTGGATCTCAATTTCTTTGTAAAATGAGGGAGATAAACCAGAACTTTCTTCTGGCTCCAAAACACCAGAAGAGAAAACAAGGGTGGATTGGACTTCTCCCTGGACAAATGGCCACCAGTGTAAAATGCTGCCAGACTCCTGCCAATGCTGGTCTCCCTAGGACCAGGAAGGGCTGACCATTTCCCAGCTGTGGGCCTCTGCCCAGAGGCCCTCTGAGCGCCAGGCCCATGCCCACAGGCAGGACTGTTCCTCAAGCAGCAAGCCCAGGTGCTGACGGGGAAGTTTTCACACCTGTCCACGCTCAGCTCCAGCAAGGAACAGGGTGCTGGCTCCACACAGCAGACCCAGCTGGCTCTATGCTGCAGGGCTGACCCAACCCTTGCAGGATGTGTCTGGTGAGGAGGTGGACCTGACTGTATCCTTGAGAAAATAAGCTCTTAATCTAAGTGTTGGTCTCCCTGGGGCCAGAAGGGCTCTGGCCACCCCGGACCTCCCTGCCCCTCCCCAAGACATCTCCTGACAGGCAGGTACCCTGTGCCTCTTGTGGGGGCCTCGCTTGGTCAGGGAGACAGCATCAGGGGCTTGGCCTCCCTCAGCCCCAGGGCAGCAGGTCCTACTGAAACCAGCAGGTGCTACAGTCTGGGAGCACCCAGGGCCCAAGATGGTGGTGTGCTGGGGACAGGGCCTGGTGTGTAGCACAGCCCAGGGACACCCCGGGGGCAGGAGTCTGGAGACCTGCTTTGACCCAGCTATGTCACCAGCTCATAACAAAAACGCCTCTGCACTCTGGGCCTGAGGGACAGATCTGCTGGAATTTCGAAGCTAAGCATCTGTCTGTCGGGCTTCCCTGGTGGTTCAGTGGTAAAGAATCCGCCTGCCCTGAGGACAGACTTGGGGGCAGGTGGATTCTTCATTATGAGTTGGTGACAGAGTTGGGTCAAAACCAGGTCTCCACACAACTGGGGAAGGAGAGTTAGACGAATTCAGAGAGTAGCAATGAAACATATACACTGTGCATGCTAAGTCGCTTCAGTCATGTCTGACTCTTTGTGACCCTATGGACTGTAGCCCACCAGAATCCTCATGGGATTCTCCAGGCAAGAATACTGGAGTGGGTTGCCGTGTCCTTCTCCAGGGGATCTTCCCAACCCAGGGAACGAACTCATGTCTCTGGCATCTCCTGATAGGCCGGCGAGGTTTTTTTGTTTGTTTTTTTTTTTAACTACTAACACCACTTGGAAAGCCCAACATATATATTCAGTTCAGTTAAGTTCAGTCACTCAGTCATGTCCAACTCTTTGCAACCCCATGGACTGCAGCACGCCAGGCCTCCCTGTCCATCACCAATTCCCAGAGTTTACTCAGACTCATGTCCATTGAGTCAGCGATGCCATCCAACCATCTCATCCTCTGTCATCCCCTTCTCCTCTTGCCTTCAATCTTTCCCAGCATCAGAGTCTTTTCAAATAAGTCAGGTCTTTGCATCAGGTGGCCAAAGTATTGGAGTTTCAGCTTCAACATCAGTCCTTCCAATGAACATTCAGGACTGATTTCCTTTAGGATGGACTGGTTGGATCTCCTTGCAGTCCAAGGGACTGTCAAGAGTCTTCTCCAACACCACAGTTCAAAAGCATCAATTCTTCTGTGCTCAGCTTTCTTTATAGTCCAACTCTCACATCCATACATGACCACTGGAAAAACCATATACATTACCATCTGTAAGATAGATAGCCAGTGGGAATTTGCTGGATGACTCAGACAGATCAAGTCAGTGCTCCATGAGAACCTAGATGGGTGGGATGGAGTGTGTGTGTATGTGTGTGTGTGTGTGTGTGTGTGTGTTAGTTGGTCAGTGGTGTCTGACTCCTGGGGACCCCGTGAACTATAGCCCGCCAGGCTCCTCTGTTCATAGGACTTACCTGGCAGGAATACTGGAATGGGTTGCCATTTCCTTCTCAGGGGATCTTCCCAGCACAGGGATCAAATCTGTGTCTCTTGAAAGTCTGCACTGTAGGTGGATTCTTCACCATCTGAGCCACCAGGGAGGGGACATATGTATATTTATGGTTGATTCATGTTGTTGTATGACAGAAACCAATACAATATTGTAAAGCAGTTATCCTCCAATTAAAAATAAATAAAATTTTAAAAGAAAATAGCTGTCACTCACAGTGTTAACAGGTTAATTAAGTGATTTACAGGTTAATAAAGAAGCTATTCATTGTTCCAAAAAAAAAAAGAATCCATCTGCTAATGCAGACAACAAGGGTTCGATCCCGGCTCCAGGAAGTTTCCACATGCCGCAGAGCAACTAAGCTCCGGTGCCACCGCTGCTGAGCCTACACTCTAGAGCCCCAGAGCCACAACTACCGATGCCTGAGTGCCCTCAGCCTGTGCTGCAAGAGGAGCCGCTGCAGTGAGAACGCTGGGCACCGCAGCTGGAGAGGAGCCCCACTCCCCACAACTAGAGAAAACCCTGCAAGGCAATGAAGACCTAGCACAACCAAAACTAAAGAAAGAAAGAACATTAAAGAAAGTTTGTTTAAAAAATAAGTATCTGTTCCCAACTTTTAAAGCAAGAAACCTGCAGTGGGCACAGGGAGAGGAGGACGGTCAAGCTCCAACGGGGAGATCTGAGACAAGGGTCCCTCCCCCTCTGCAGCAAGGCCCCGTCCTTCTGCACTGCCCGGGATCCAACGGCACAGACCACGCGGTGGGGGTGGGGGCTCCATTCAGCGAGGCAGGGGAGGAATAAGACCACGCAGGTGGGGAATATAGGGGAGGACAGTGGACTGAGTCCATTTGAGACGTCAGGTGGAAGCCCAGCGGCCACAACCAGTCACCTGCTGGAGGTCAGGAGTGGGTTCCTTGGCCATAGGCAGGAACAGCAGGAGAGAAAAGTGGCCAGGTGCTTGCATGGAAGGATAAGGGCTGTGCTGAACACAGGGGCCAAGGGCAAACTCTGAGAAATAACTAGTGGCTGAGGGTGTGGGAGAAGGAGGAAGCCAGCAAACGGGTCAGAAAAGCACTGGCAGAGACGCAGGAGACACCCCCACTGCCCCCCCTAACTCCAGAGAGCCACAGGCTTGTGGAGAGGGAGATAAGGAGAAGACGTTCGTGTTTTGCTCAGTCACTCAGTTGCATCGGACTCTGCGACCCCGTGGACTACAACTTGCCAGGCTCCTCTGTCCATGGGATTTCCCAGGCAAGAATGCTGGAGGGACAATAAAAGATGAAAGCCCAGAAATGGAGGAGAGGTCAGAGCCCTGCAAAGCTGTGCGTGTACAGTGTGAAGGGCTGTTCAGGCTTTACAGATTTTTGGTGCTGAAAGGGACCTGAGAGGAAGCTTTGGTCCATCCCCTCACTTCATGGGCTTCCCGGGTGACGCTAATGGTAAAGAACCTGCCTGCCGATGCAGGAGACATAAGAGACACAGGTTCGATCCCTGGGTCAGGAAGATCCTCTGGAGGAGGCCATGGCAACCCACTCCAGTATTCTTGCCCAGAGAATCCCATGGACGGAGGAAACTGACTGGCTAGAGTCCACAGAGTCGCACAGAGTTCGACATGACTGAAGCGACTTAGCACGCACGCACGCACCTCACTTCACAGATGGGGAAACCAGGGCCTGAGGAGGTGGGTGTCCCCAGCCTGGTCATAGGATACCCGCTATCCCCAAGCTCCAGGCCCCAGGGAGCCCCTCTCTCACCCCATGTTCCATGCAGTGGGCCTCAAAGGCTTTCCTTCAGGAGAACAAAAATAAAATTAAAAAGGACACTATGTCTGACTCAGCCTGGGAGGCTCTGAGGCCTCAGCTCTGTAATTAAAAATGAAATAACATGTGACGCGAGGCGGGAGCTGGTCCCCAGGGCTGCCATGGGACCAGCCTCTCATTTCTCACATGGAGCTTTGACTCCACCCAGGGCCTCCCGAAGGATGGAAGCTGTGCAGGTGGTTGGAGGCTCACCTCAAATCAAGGCGCCAGGTGGGAGCACCCCCAGTGCCTGTGTGTGGGTCAACGTTGACATAGGTTGGCCCCGGGGGCTGGGTTTTGTGGCTTGAACTCAAACCAAGGGAGCCTGCAAGGGGGAGTGGACTCAGCACAGGCCTGTGCTGTGTGATCTTGGGCAGCCCAGGACCCTCTCTAGACAATGAGGGATTAGACCTGCATAATCTTCACATCCCTCCAGAGACTGCTTCTCCACCACGGCTGTCTCCTTCAGATCAGAATCACCCCAGATGTGCCTATGTTTTATTTCCACTCCATTGTACTGTTTTCCCTAAGAAGATCCTGAGACGTGTTAGTTCAGTGTCAGCAGCAGTCGAGTAAAACAGGGGCACCATCGGGGTGTGCCTGTGTGTGTGAGTGTGTGCATGGGCATGCAATCCCCTTCCTGATGACAGCCTGACCAAGGGCAGGCCTCAGACTCTGTGATTTCACTACCACCATAGAGCAGCTCATGGTGGTTCCAGGAAAACATGTGTTCGTTTTTTGTGTGTGTTTTAGTGGGAAAACTGGTTGCTCCTGCCAGGTGCCCCTGAATTCCCCCAAAATGTGTTCAATAAGAGGACCAGGGTCCCTCAGGCTCCACATGGGAGCAATTAGAGGTAGATTCTGGACATGGACAGGAGGGGGAAAGAAAAGAAACCAAACTGGCCCCTTTGGAAATGGCTCACACGCCATCTCTGGGTTGGGCTGGTGTTCTAGGTCCAGTAGTCAGTGGCTCAGTGGCTCAGTGATGCTCAGACCACCTTTGCCCCAGGCTTGGGCTGGGCTTGAGGAGGACTATGAGCTGATGGGGGTGGACACACCTGGCCAGAGCCTGCTTCCCTGTGGCCTGGCTCTGCAGCTGTCATGCCACCAGGGGAGTGGTCAGTGCAGCAGGCACCCCTTCCCATAGCTCTGGGGAGTGGCCTTCACCCCCTCTCATGAAGACACCACAGCCCCTGCTGATGATGACCAGAAGTGCCTCCATGACTGCGTTGACCTTTGTCTGAAGCAGGTCTGACTGATGCTTTAGCAGCTGGAGGTGGCCGCTCCAGCCACTTCCTCCTCCTCTTGAGCACTCTACCATTTCCCAAAGTTTTGTGTTCAGGAACATAGCCCCCGTCACCCCAATTCCCTCTCACTGGATTACGTGAAGCCTCCATCATTTGCCAGCCTCAAGGCTTCTGCTTAATCCTTGCCCTATGAGCTGCCACTGCACTGCCAGACCATCCTCTCCCGTCTCCTAGGCTCTCTCTGGTCCTTCTTTCCTCCATGACCCCCACACTCTGCCTGTGATGGGCTGAATTGTGCCCCCAAATCCCCACGCTGGAGCCCTCCCTCCCAGTGCCTCAGAATGTGACTGTGTTTGGAGACAGGTCCTTTGAGCAGGGAATTACGCTTAAATGAGGCCCCAATCCAGTAGCATGGCCCCAATCCAACCTGACGGGTGTCCTTATAAGAAGGGAAAGTATTGGCCAAAAAGTTCCTTTGGTTTTAAAGTAAAAATAAGACACATTTTTCACCAAGAACTTTATTGAACAACTATGCACCATTATGTTCCACCTACCTTCTGCCATTTTTCAGGCAACTTCATAATTCCATCTTCTTAAGACATTTTATCTTTCTGAGCAAACAGTTGTTCCAAGTGCCTTTTAAAGTATTCCAGGGAATTGAAATTTTTTTCTATTAAGAGAATTTTGTAAAGACCAAAATAAATGGAAATCTGAGGGTGCAGTATATGGTGAGTACGGCAGATGAATCAGAACTCTCCAGGTAAGCTGTAACAGGTTTTGCCTGGTCATCAAAGAACGTGAGGTCTTGTGTTATCCTGACGGGAGATCATGCTTTTTCTGTTGACTAATTCCGCACACTTTCTGTTGAGTGCTGCTTTCAGTTGGCCTAATTGGGAGCAGTACTTGTTGGAAGTAATCATTTGGTTTTCTAGAAGGAGCTCATAATAGAGGGCTCCCTTTGCAATCCCACCATATATACAACATCATCTTCTCTGGATGAAGACTGGTCTTGGTATGGTTGGTGGTGATTCATTTTGCTTGCCCCATGATCTCTTACATTCCACATTGTTATACAGTATCCACTTTTTCATCACCCATCACAATTTGTTTTAAAAATGGAATATTTTCACTACGTTTAAGTAGAGATTCACACACAGAAATACGGTCAAGAAGGTTTCTTTTGCTTATGTGGAACCCAGACATCAAAGTGATTAACATAACCAAGCTGGTGCAACTGATTTTCAATGCTCGATTTGGATATTTTGAGTACATCAGCTATCTCCTGCATCATATAAATTGTTGTTCTCAATGTCTCAATTGCATCGCTATCAACTTTAACTGGTCTACCAGTGGCACATCCTCCAGCAAGAAATCTCTAGTATGAAATTTCACAAACCCCTTTCGACATGTTCAATCAGTCACAGGACCTTCTCCATACGCTGCACAAATCTTTTTTTGCATTTCAGTTGCATTTTTACATTTCTTGAAATAATAAAGCATAATATGCTGAAAATGTTGCTTTTTTCTTCCATCTTCAATATTAAAATGGCTACACAAAAATGCACCAATTTTTTTTTTTTTTAATGCATGCTGTCACAATACAATGTTACAAAATTGTTTCAAATGAAGTTAAAGACAACCAAGTGCTACTAGGGGCTTCCCAGGTGACGCTAGTGGTAAAGAACCCACTTGCCAATCGTTTGCCAATAGACATAAGAGACGCAGGTTCGATCCCTGGGTCAGGAAAATCGCCCTGGAGAAGGGCATGGCAACCCACCCAGTGTTCTTGCCTGGAGAATCCCATGGACAGAGGAGCCTGGCGGGCTACAGTCCATGGGGTCACAAAGAGTTGGACATGACTGAAGCGACTTAGCACACACACAAGCGCTATTACAGCTATCTTACAAGAAAAGGATGAACAAACATTTTAGCCAACCCCATAGGACACAGATGCAGAGAAGACCCTGTGAGGACACAGCAAGAAGGCAAGTGTCTACATGCCTAGGATGAAACAGACCTTGCTGACACCTCAATCTGGAGCTTCCAGCCTCCAAAATTATGAGACAATAAACACCTGTTGCTTAAGCCATCCAGTCTGCGGTGGTTAGTTAGAGCGGCCCTAGCAAGCTAATATTTTGCTTTTCCCACACAGATGCCCTCAAAGCTCTAATTCTCTTTAGCTCTAATGTATGGCGCTGGGTTGCAAATCCACATCTGGTTCTAGAAGCTTCTTCTGAGGTTGCTCTTCAGAGGTCTCCACCTCACTCTTGCCTCACCGCAAGTGGAACTCCTGACAGCAGAGAGGGGCCTCTATAGCAGCTCCAGGGCAAATGGGTGAGCCTCGATTTCCTCCTTGTAAAAGTGGGGATCAGAATGCCCACTCAACAGAGGTGCATGCAACAATCTGGGAAGAAACCTAGCCCTGGGTTTGACCCTTACTTGGGCTCACTGAATGGCAGCTGTCATTTTTATTATTTCTCTTAAACTTGACCCAGTTTTTCCCAGGAGCCACCAAGCCGGGAGTCTTGGAGGGGCCTCCACACCTGCTCCCGCCATGTGCCTCCCCCACTCCTGGAGCTGACCTGTGTTTGCTTCATTAGCTCAACAATGCTTATCCAGCACCTACTAAACAACAGCCATTATGCTCTGCTCATTGAACACACGGCCTGGAGGAAGCCTGTGGGCAGGAAGGAGCTTCAGCTTATCTGCACCTTCATTAAACAAATTGATTTTTAAACAATCAGCTACTGGAGAAGGGGGTGTGTTGGTGGAAGTGAGGGAGGGATCCTTAAGCCGGTGGATCACCCTCTTCAGCCGGCCTCTCGTCTTTCCCCCAGATAGCCGCAAGACTCAAGTCACAGCTCCCCAAGGCTTACAGAATTTCCTTTCTTTAGCAAAAATAGACCCGATCCCTTCCTGCTTAAAATCTCCCCTGGCTGCTCCTGCTTTCAGTGGGCCCGCGTCCACACAGTGCAGCGCGTGGACGGTCTTCCCACCTATCATCCAGTCCTGCACCCTTCACACTTGCCAAGTGAGAGTCACCGGGCCTCCGTCCACCTCCAGACCTGGACACGGGCAGTGCTTCTCACCCTGGTGTCACTCCTTGGTCCACCTTTGCTCTTAGCAACCTCTTTCTGTCTGGAGAACGCCTGTTATCCTTTAAGAACCATCGCCAACATCCCTTCCTTCATCAGATTTCCAAACACCTCTCTGCTCCCAAGGTGCTTCATTGCCCCCATCAGAGCATTTATCACCTTGTAATCTGGAGTTTGCAGTGATTTCTTTGTGTCTATTTCCCTACTAGATCAGGAACCCCATCAGGGGAGGAAGAGACCAGGTCTGATAACATTTGCTGCTCCAGGGCTGGGTACACAGTGGTGTCCCTGATGAGTAGACTGAATAAGTGAATGACAGAATAAAAGCAGGCGGTTCGGACTAAGCCAGGTGCCTCTTATGCCTCCTGCCACTGACTCCTCACACAGCTGAGGGAGCGCAAGCTAACAGGAGAGCCAGCCACCCTCTCTGCCCTGAGTGGCTTGGGATACTGACACCAAACCACAGAGAGTTCCCCTACCTGGACAATTTGCGTTTTCTGTGTCCATAATAAGCTCTAAATGAACATGCATTGACTGGTCATCATGCAGGTATTCTTCTCTGGTCTTCATCTTTTTTCTGGTCTGTCTCCGTGGATACCTGGGAATGTTGGCTGTGACCACAATCAGCTCAATTCAACAACTGTTTCTCGAGTCCTGGGCAGTGACTCCCACACTGCTGAGCTTGGTATCGCTGATTCTGAGGTTTTAAGTTGGAGATGAGGAGCTGCCACATTTACAGAAGTGGAAAAGACAGGGAGAAGCCATTTCCAGTGGCGGAGATGGGGTGAGCACAAACAGGGAGGGGCATATGGCTAAGGATAGGTCTGGGGCCCAGATTTTAGAGAGTCAAGGGTAATAAGATTGGAAACGGAAATGCTAGTTTCCTCTACATTTCCCTTAGTTAAAAAAAAGGCAGGTGACAGGCTGGTTTGAGAACCAGGTCTGGAGCCAACGGTGCCCAGGGAAAGGGGCCATGTGCACACCTGGGCCTGAGCTCCACCAGGCCCTGGCTCTGGATCTGTCCTGCTGAATTTCCCTGAGTTTCAGATTCCTGCACGATTGTAGTAAAAATAACAGCAGCCTCCAGTCATTAGTGCTCACCTCCTGCCAGACGCCAAGCCCAGCCCTTTATCTCATCTAATCCTCATCTCAGCCCTCCAAGGTGGGAACTGTTATCATCCTTATGCAGCAGATAGGAGCCTGGAAGGTAAGTAACTTGCCCAAGGCCACAGGACCACTGAGAAATCTGACTCTCAAAGCCACTTTTTTCTCCCCAGTTTTATTGAGATATAATTGACATAGAGCACTGTGTAAATTTAAGATGAACAATATAATGATTTGACTTACATACATCATGAAATGGGGTTCCCAGGTGGCACAGTGGTTAAGGATCCACTTGCCGATGCAGGAGATGCAAGAAATGCTGGGTCAATCCCTGGGCCAAGAAGATCCCCTGAAGTAGGAAACAGCAACCTGCTCCAGTATTATCACCTGAAAAAATTCCGTGGACAGAGGAGCCTGGCAGTCTACAGCCCATGGGGTCCCAAAGAATTGGACATGACTGAGCACAGCACACATTATGAAATAGGCTTAGTGAACATCCATTATCTCATAAGATATTAAAGAAATAGGGAAACATTTTTTTCCTTGTGATGATAACTCTTAGGACTCTCTTAACTTTCATTTATAATGGTACAACTGTGTTAATTACCTTCATCATGTTGTACACTACATCCCCTGTTGTTCAGTTGCTAAGTCATTTCCGACTGTTTGTTACCCCATGAACTGCAGCATGCTAGGCTTCCTTGTTCTTCACCATCTCGCAAAATTTGCTCAAACTCATGTCCATTGAGTCAATGATGCTACCCAACCATCTCACACTCTGTCATCTCCTTCTTCTCTTGCCCTCAATTTTCTCCAGCATTATGGTATTTTCCAATGGGTTGGCTTTTTACATCAGTTGGCCAAGTACTTATTTATTCAAGGCTTCTTCTTGAGCAAGACTGGTGTGTATGGTGTGTATTGACTGAGATGACCTCTGAGAAGCCTGCATCCTGGGGCCCTTGAGAAAGTGCCTGGGACGCCCAAGGGAGGAACCCAGGTGTGGGCATCCAGGTTTCTCGCTTTTCCCACCAGGGAAGATGATGCTGAGGGGAAGAGGGCTAAGGCTGCCCAGCAGAAGATGCAAGTGTTTCCCTCTGTCCCAATACTAAGCTGCTTTGTTACGTGAATACATGAAGTCATGTACTGCAGCCAGCATGCAACGCACCAAGCTGAATCCGTGCCTCTGGCTGGTTTTTCCCCAGGGCACAAGCGCTCCAGCTTTTACGGCAGGAATCACACAGCCTGGGTGCTCAGCGGCTGGCACCTAGCACCCTCTAGTGGCACTGGGGAGCCTTTCCTCGGCAGCTGAGTGGTCAGGTCGGGTCTGGGCAGCCAGGACAAGCTTCCTCCTGGGCCTACCTTGTAAAGGGTACCTTTAGGAGCCACCTACTTACTATCGCTGAGAACCCGTCTATGAAATGAGTGGGGGAAAACTGGAAAGAGGACTTGGAATCCAATAGCTGCAATTCTGGCCTCGGCTCCCCCCTTTGCCTTAGCTCTTCCTGTTTGAGATGGGGATGCCCATACCCTCCCCACCTGCCTCCCAAGATCCTGTGAGAATCCTATTGGATCTGATGGGTGACAGCACCTTGCCAGCTCAATAGCACCACTAATAAGCCAAGTAGTGTGTTCATAAGAGAAGTACTAACAGAGTGGGGTCCAGGATGCTAAGGACCAGTGAAGGGCTGGGAGCACGGGAAGGAGATGGAGCAGAAGAGCCTGGGGGACGGGAGGCACCTGCACAGAGGAGGTGGTGTGAACAGGGGCAGGGGGTTCCTGGGGACAGGCCCACGTGTGTTGGGCAAGGGGAGCCTTGTGGGGGAGAGGTGGGCAATGGCTTTGGAAAAGGAAACCATAAATAATTAATTTCTCCTTTCTTTTCTCTTAATTCAAAATGACAGATTAGTTTCCATACTAAAATGAAAAATTAAAATGTTTACTTCTCTGAGTGGGTCTCCCAATGGCTTGGTACCCTCAAAACAAGATCCCCATCCCCAGTGAAGGCTGTAATGAGGCCAGTCCTGACCCCCCCTGTGTTCTGGGTTCCCTTCCCAGGCACCTGCCAGGGACCCCTGCACTTTATCCCCTGCCTGCATCCCTATCCAGCCTAGTTTTCTGGTCATTCCTTGTGTTCCGGCAGGAACACCCCTCATTTAGGTCAGTCAGTGAGGGCAGCTGTGCCTGGCTAAGGCAGGACAATTCAGTGTTTCAGAAAAAGGATCTTGGTTTCTAGCATCCAGGCTTTTCCCTTCATTGACTTTGTTCCTACCAGCTCTAAACCTCAGTGTTCCCATAAGTAGGATGGGGAAATAGTAACTACATCATAATTATTCATTTAAAGATTAAATGAGATCACATGTATTGCACATATAATAGAGAGCCTGGCACTTAGGAAGAAAATATGTGTTAGTTTATTAAGGAAGTTTCTGTTTTAAGTTATAAATAAAATGCTGCTTGACAAGAAATGTTGGCCAGGCTTCCCTTCTCAGGGAAGGGGAAACCTTGCCTTGTGGGGTTGCAGAAAGGGGTGAGGTGGGAGGGAGAGGAGGAAGTTGGGGGTGAGAGGTGGGGGGCGGGACACAGACCTCCGTGTCAGGGCAATGCTGTCATCTGCCGAGGTGCCACCAGACTGCTCTGTGACTCAGGCTTCACTGAGGCTTTACCCGAAGCAGAGACCACCGTGGGAGAAGCGCAGACAATTAGTGTTATTTTTCCATTTTAATGGAATAATGATCAATTGAAATCAAAGCAGATGAATGACTTACATGAACTCATCTGGCCAGTGAAGATTAGAATGCAGACCTTTGATTCAGGGTGACCAGTAACTGAGAGGTACAGAGGTTTCTCAGCATCTCCGGGTCACCACTACCAACGTATCTTGATTGACAGGAAAAGTCTCTGATGTCTGATAAAAAATATTGCTGCTGCAGCCCACCAAGTGCATTTCTGGTTTTATTTTCAAGGAAGAGAGAGCATTTCTCCATGTAGAAAGTGTGTTAGTCGCTCAGTCGTGTCCGACTGTTTGTGACCCCGTGAACTGTAGCCTGCCAGGCTCCGCTGTCCATGTAGTTCTCCAGCAAGAATACTGAAGGGGGTTGCCATTCCCTTCTCCAGGGAACCATCCCGACCCAGGGATCAAACCAACGTCACTTGCGTCTCCTGTATTGCAGGAGGACTCTCTACCGTCTAAGCTACCAGGGAAGTCCTATTGAAAACTGTTAGAAAATTGATTTCCATTCCTGTCCCTTTTTACTTAAACATTCCCGAGGACTGACCTTACTTAAAGGACTCCAAAGCCGTATGAAATGGCTGATACCTTTGAGGTGTCCTCGTGCTGAAAAAGCTCTCAGGTAGCCCTGGGGGAGGGACAGGGTGCAGTAACTGAGGTGCCCTCAAGACAGAGTGGCAAGGATAGAAATTCACTGTGTCCCTCACATCCCAGCCAATCAAGCACAAGCAGAGCATCTCACACGTGCTCAGTAAACACTCACTGATCGAATAAGAGCAAGTGGTAACCCAACAAACAGTGGATTACCAGGTCCAAAGACAGGCTGGGAGCTGCACGGGGCTTTCACCTCAGTAAAGCAGATGCCTCAGGAGGCACAGCAAGAAATAGCCCAAACTGACATTTTTAAAAATATATATATTTTACTGAAGTATAGTTGACTTACAGTGTTTCAGATGCACAGCAAGGTGATGCAGTTATACACATACACGTATATTATTTAAAAATTATTTTCCATTGTAAGTTATTACAAGATATTGACTATAGTTCCCTGTACTATATGGCCAAAACTGACACTGAAGCAAGATAGATGTCATTAATTCATTCACGACTGCAGGCATTCATTCAGCTGCATTTACTGGGTGTCAAGCACTAGGACCAGGAGGGATGTTCTACAACCCAGCCCGCCCCCAACCACAGGAAGCACCCAAACTGGTGGGGGAACCAGACAGGAAAACAGATGATCATCATACGACAGACATGGTGTCATTAGAGAGGAGTCAGAGTTTTCATAGGAGCCCAGAGCCAGGCTCCAGCCCATCCTGGGGTCTCGTGACCCAGAAGGTGGCGAGGTGGAGGAAAGAGACTGATGCCCAGAAGACCATCTGTCTACCTTTGCCAAGGAGGACACGCTCATGCCCAGAGTGTTCCTGAATGCAGTTTAAGACCAGAGTGGGGCACTTAGGTAGTGCCAGCCCTGACTGACCACCTCGGGGAGATGTGTCATGCTAGAGCACTGCACAGCCAGAGCAGCCTGGCAGCCCCTGAAGGTTTGCAGGATGTATTTGGTGACTAGGTGACACCTTCATATGATTCCTAAATCAGTACAGTACAAAAAGGATTATAATGAGATATCTTACTCCCACCCCTGCCCCCATCTGCCGTCTTCCCTCTGTCCCCCCTGTACCCCTCTTCTTGGTGTCTTGTGTAGCCTTTGAGAGTTTCCTCACCCAATTTTGTATCCCCACTTTCACTTTTAAAACTTATTTCACGTTTAAAACTTATTTTAAAACTTTTAAAACTTAAAACTATTTGACTGCACAAGTCTTAGTTGCAGCATGCAAACTCTTAGTTATGGCACATGGGATCTGGTTCCCTGACCAGGGATTGAACCCAGCCCCCTGCTTGGGAGCTCAGAGGCTTAGCCACTGGACCACCAGCAAAGTTCCCTCCCCATCTCTTACACAAGGTAGCACACCATCCACTCTGGGTTGGACCTTGAAAAGAGGTGCATTTTATTTTCAGAGCACTCCTGATCTCACATTGACACGATATCCGTTCTGCCTACGTTCTGGTTTATTGGTGAAAGCAAGCACAAGTCAAGGCTTTAAGAACTTAGTTAGATACACAGGAGGGCCTGTCTACACCACGGGAATGCTGAGGGAAGAGGCCCAGTCAGGCTCCCCAGAGAGTTGCTTAGTAACTTATGGTCACATGGGGACAAGGATGAAGGAGGGTATGTTTGTGTCCCACAAACGGCCTGCTGGTGGGGATTGGTGAAAACATTTTTAAGTCTTTCAACCATGGAGATCCTGCCTGCTTATCATAAGCAACAATCTAAAGCAAAATAAATAAAGAAATCAAGCAAGAAAGTAACCTCAATCCCACTTCCCCAAAGTAACTATTGCTAACATCTGGGCCAGAGGTTCATGCCCCCATTTCACAGGAGAGCGAAACTGAGGCAATAGATGCGGGAGTGCTTGGGGGTTGGTGTCCTGAGAGAAGCCAGTTATGAAATGGGGGTTGCACCTGCTCGAGGCCCGGCTGCTCCCAGAGTTTAGTTGGGGGAACAGGGAGGGCTCAGTGCAGGCAGAGGGTTGGTTGGCTCCTTCCTCACTCTACCTGTCTCCATGCTGCCTTTTCCTCTGCCTTCTCGTGTTTTCCACTTCTCCTCTCTGTGTCCACATCTGTCCTTGGCCCTTGTGCAATTCAGAACAAGAACTGAGTCTCACTGACTAGGGCACATGCCGGCCTCACAGGGCACTCAGCACAGAGGGCGTTCAGCACGCTTCTTGAAAGGCTGCCCTGACCTCCAATGCCAGCTCTTACTCCTAAAGGCTTGCAGGGGGCATTTGGGTGTTCTCCTGGTGGCTCAGGCCACACGCTCCAGACCTTCCGGACAGGGTGTCCACTGGGAGCTGCCGGCCCCTGGCTCTGCCTGCCTGTGTCTCCCGCCCCTGGCCGGTCAGCCCTGTAAGAAGGCGGGCAGCTGAGGGGGCAGGCCTGAGGCCCTGTGGAAAGATGACCGGAACAGTTTTTCTTGAGAGGTCCTCTTTAATCATGCCCTGGAGGACTGGGGCTGCAGCCATCTTGGGTGAAACCTAGTCCTGACCGTACATACCTGGTCAAAGCTCAGAAGCAAAGGGCAGGGAGGTCCTGAACAGGTGAGGATTCACCTGAGCCAGGTGGACTCATACCAAGGCATGACCGAGGCCTGGCAGTTAGGAGGTCCTCAGTAAATGTATGTTGGTGGGTTTAGGCCTGGGAAGGGGGTGGAGGAGATGAGGGGACAGCATCCTATCACCTTAGACAGCTTGTCAGCAGGCTTAGTGCAGAAAGGACAGAACTTGGTATCAGACATGGATTTGAGTACTGGTACCTCAGATATGCAGATGACACCACCCTTATGGCAGAAAGTGAAGAGGAACTAAAAAGCTTCTTGATGAAAGTGAAAGAGGAGAGTGAAAAAGTTGGCTTAAAGCTTAACATTCAGAAAACTAAGATCATGGCATCTGGTCCCATCACCTCATGGAAAATAGATGGGGAGACAGTGGAAACAGTGTCAGACTTTATTTTTTTTGGGCTCCAAAATCACTGCAGATGCTGACTGCAGCCATGAAATTAAAAGACGCTTACTCCTCGGAAGGAAAATTACGACCAACCTAGATAGCATATTAAAAAGCAGAGACATTACTTTGCCAACAAAGGTCCATCTGGTCAAGGCTATGGTTTCTCCAGTGGTCATGTATGGATGTAAGAGTTGGACTGTGAAGAAAGCTGAGCGCCAAAGAATTAATGCTTTTGAACTGTGGTGTTGGAAAAGACTCTTGAGAGTCCCTTGGACTGCAAGGAGATCCAGCCAGTCCATCCTAAAGGAGATCAGTCCTGGGTGTTCATTGAAAGGACTGATGCTGAAGCTGAAACTCCAGTACTTTGGCCACCTGATGCGAAGAGTTGACTTGTTGGAAAAGACCCTGATGCTGGGAGGGATTGGGGGCAGGAGGAGAAGGGGACGACAGAGGATGAGATGGCTGGATGGCATCACCAATTCGATGGGCATGAGTTTGAGTAAACTCTGGGAGTTGGTGATGGACAGGGAGGCCTGGCGTACTGTGATTCATGGGGTCGCAAAGGGTCGGACACGACTTGAGAGACTGAACTGAACTACTTCCTAGCTAATTAAACTAGGGCAACGTATTTCCTTTTTTTAAAGCTTTATGAAGTATAACTTACATACCATAAAATTCATCACTTTAAGTGTACAATTTGACAATGTACAGGTTAGTGCAACAATCGCCATAATCTGATTTTACTTGCATTCTTAGTGGTTCAGTTGTGTCTGACGCTTTGCGATCCCATGGACTGTAGCCCTCCAGACTCCTCTGTCCATGGGATTTCCCAGGCAAGAATACTGGAGTGGGTTGCCATGCTCTCCTCCGGGGATCTTTCCCACCCAGGGATCGAATCTGTGTATCCTGCATTGGCAGGTGGATTCTTTACCACTGAGCCACCTGGGAAGGCCTGTAGCATGTGTATTTCCCATTTATTATTGAATAATATCCATTGTGTGTATTACACATTTTATCCTTTCATCAGTTTTTCAACATTTGGGTTATTTTCGATTCTTGGCTATTTTGAGTAATGCTGCCATAATATCCACGTGCAAGTTTTTGTCTTGGATACATGTTCTTCTCTCAGATTGGTACCTACAAGTGGAATTGCCTGGCTACTCTATGCTTAACTTTTTGAGGAACTACCAAACTGTCTTCCAAAATTGCTGCACCATTTTACATCCCTACCAGAGATACTAAGAGTTCTAACTTCATATCCTTGACAACATTCGTCATCATCCTTTTTAGTGAAGCACGACACTAGTGGGTGTGAAGTACTATCTCACTGGGCTTTGATTGAAAATGGCAACCCACTCGTTTGCTTGTCTGGACCAGTTTGCTTGCTCAACTCTGTAACCCCACGGACTGTAGCCCGCCATACTCTTCTGTCCATAGAATGGCGGGCTACAGTCCGTGGGGTCAGAGTTGAGCATGACTGAGCAATTAACACTTGACTTTCGTAACTAATGGTGTTGAGCATCTCTTCATGAACTTATTTGGCATCTGTAAATCTCCTTTGGTGAAATATCTATTAACATCTTTAGGGGCCACTTATTTAACGTCTTACTCTTAGGACAGGCTCCACCAGCACCAGGGTCCACATGTTCTAGATGTTTCTACTGAGCCATTCCACACAGTCTCATTTCATCATTTCATACTCACAACCTTTTGATGAAGGATGACCTCTATTTACAGGGATGAACTCCTGTGGTCAGAGATACTTAGTAACTTCTCCATGGTCACCTAGTTAAAACTGGTGGAAATTAAGGTGTGAACTCAGAGCTGCTGCTGCAGCCAAAGCCACAGGCAGGAGCTGCTGGGGAAGAGCACCAGGCACACAGCCTGCACAGGGAAACCGCAGGAGTAACCAGCAACCCAACTGGGCGAAGTTGCTGATCCCCTCTAGGCCTCAGTATCTTCTGTAAAGTGAGGGAAAGAATAGTTCCTCCCTCGGAGAGCACTTGTCTGAGTCTGATGCAGTGCTTGGCCCACTGCAAGGCAGGCAGCTTCCTCCATCTAGGATGCTGCCTGCTCCCCAACCCCACAAAGTGGAAATGAGCATTGGCCCACTTGACCCTAGGGGCTGGGCTGGAGCAGAGTGTCATTACAGCTGTCAGGGCCTGGCCCCTTATTTCTTCTCATCCCTACTTCAGTGCCCTCCTGCTGAAGCCAGGAACACCTGGCAAGGGCCTCAAGTTCTCTAAGATGATGATTTGAGATTAAGCGTAAGAAAAGCAAGGTAATAAAAAATAAAACTTTATTAAAGCAGCCAAACTTAGCAACATTGAATAACACATTTTCAATGGTACACCTATGAAGCAAGAGTTAAATATAACACAGTCTAATAAAAAATATATATATATAACACAGTCTAAGATGTGCATTTCTGATTGTGATAATTCTAAGTCACTCACTTCTTTTCCCCAATTCGAAAAGTCCTTGTCATGTTTCATACACCTTGACTCAGCAACAAACTGACCCTGCTGTGGGCTCCAGTGGGAGGACCCCAGTTGAAGAGGTCATCCACTGAGGGTCTCCAGGCCTGCCTACGGAGCTGGGGCTCTGAATGGAGTCCCAGTCTCCCTCTCCTCCAACTGTGTGAGGTCTGCATCTGGTTTCCAGTGTCAGCCACCCCTTCAGAGCATCTTCTAACACGAGACAGGAGGGGAAACCAGTGCTGCTGGGTCTAACAGACGGAAGATGGTTTATCATGAGGACCTGAAGCTGATTGAGCCTCTGTCAGCTCGCCCTGCATGGCCCCCGCAGCCAAGGGCTCTGGACACAGGGGAGGGCAGACCCAGGCTGCCTTAGTCCTTCTTGCCTCCTGGGACTGGGCTTCTCGTGAGGAGCTTCCCTGAGCTGGTTTGGGTCAGTGTGGTCACTGTGGGGGATTCCAGCTTCACTCTGTCCAGGAGGGTCTTCTTGAGGGCAGCTGGGGAGATCTTCTCTTGGTCAGCCATGGACTGCAGCTCTCTGCAAGCAAAGTCCCAAGAGGTTGAAGGAGGAGCTAGAGCTAGATACACAAGATCTCCCCATCCACTTAACCCCAACCCTTGCTGACTTGATACCACCCGAACTTAGAACCCCAAACCAAACACTGTCCTAAGCTTCTCAGAAGTGCTATTTAACTAAGTATGGCTTACTACACACAGGCAGAGCTTCAAGTGGTATCTGTGATCAGCTAGAGGGAGAGAGAGTGGGGGAAAAAAAAAATCACAGAATTGGGGGTCAAAGACTTGAAGTCTAATCCTACCTCCATCACTTACTATCTGTTTGACTTTGGGAAAGCTGTTATCTCTAAACCTCAACTTCCTCATCTGGAAATCAAAGCTAACCCCAGTTATCAGAACTGTGTAAGAATTACATGAAGTAAGGCCTGCAAACCCTTAGGCTAACAGAGTCTAATAAGTGGGTTATTAACACAGCACAGACTCCAGCAGTGCTAATGGGACACAGAAGGCAGATTCTGTAAGACACTGACAGCCCACACGAGACTGGCTCCAAGTGGAGGGCCTGGGCAGAAAAGGAGAGAGACCCACCGTGTTCGGATACAGGAGGCCTCAACCGCGTTGATGAGCAGGGAGCGGAAGCCCCCGCTCTCTAGGAAGTGCAGGGCGTGGATGGTGGCCCCCCCAGGGGAGCACACATTGTCCTTGAGCTGGCCTGGATGCTGTTCTGAGTCCAGCAGCATCTTGGCAGCTCCCTAGGGCAGGAAGGGCCATCAGAGGAGAAAACTGCTGGTGCCCCTTGGGATAAGCTTCTCCACACCCACTCCTCCCCAATCCCTATCCCAGCTTCCCCACCAAGCCCTGTCCTGGCTCAGAGAGCCCTAAGAATCCCAACCCACCCCACACCAGGGTCCAGAACACGCAGGGAGACGATACTAACCAGCAAGGCCTGGGCCCCCAGTCGGACGGCCAGGCGCCGCGGCAGGCCCATCTTCACCCCACCGTCAGCCAACGCATCCAGGGCCATGAATGCCTGTGAAGACAATCACTGAGCCCCAGGGCTGCAGGCACTCAGGGGCATGCGCAAAGGTCTTTTCCTGACAACTAGCTCCAAGGGTCAACCTCCACCACTAGACAGCCTCACCCAAGAGGTGGGCGACACCCCCAGCCCAGGCTTGCTCGCCAGCCCATCATGCATCCCAGAGTCCCCAAAGGGCCTCACGTAGGCAGGCCCGCTGCCGCTGAGCCCTGTGACGGCGTCGATCAGGTCCTCCTCCACCTCCGTGCAGAAGCCCACGCTGCTCATGAGCTGCTCCAGGAGCTGCCCGTCCTCCACCAGGGCGTGGGTGCCCGTGGCGTACACTGTCGCGCCCTCCCGCACCACCACAGGTGTGTTGGTCATGCAGCGGATCACCTTGGGGGCCGGCTGGAACGCCATCAGCTTCTGGGGTGAAGGCAGAGGGCCAAGTGAACTGCCAATCCCACCAGCACCCACCCCCGCCTCCCATCACACAGGGGTGCCGGGGCTGAGTTGGACACCTTTTCCACAGAGCTGATGGTGACGCCGGCCGCACAGGACACCACGATGTGCCTGGCCTGGACGTCGGCCCCGATCTCATCCAGGATGAAGGGGATGATGTGTGGCTTCACGGCCAGGAACAGGACGTCACTGTGCCTGACCGTCTCCTTGTTGCTCCGGGTCAGGTTCACACCCATCTTCTGCAGGAGAAGACCACCAGGCTTACAGTGTGTGGCAGCCTCATGAGCCACGGCCCTCTCAAGGAGCAGCTGAACCCCTCCAAGCTCACATGGCCAAGGGCAGCCTGGAATTCCCTGCCCTGCTCCCCTCAGAGTTTGCCCCTACCCCCATTGCCTCGACGTTTTCCAGTGTTGCTACTGGGCAAGTGAGTGCTGGACATGGACAAGCTTCCTCATGGCAAACAGGAAATCGCTGTCTCCCATCCCCACCAGTTCTCTGGCACCCAAGGCACCCCTCTGCCAGGTAAGACGTCTCCATGGCTGAAAAGTGGCACAGGTAAAGTGAAAGGTGAAAGTGCCCAATGGTCAGAAGCAGGGCTCTATCCCAACCCTGGACACATGTGCATCAGGGTGCCTGGTCTCTGTGTGGTCCAGAGGTGTAATGGAGGACACCCCTCTAAGACTTCACACTAAAAAACAAGGCCCTCCAGTGATGGCAACACCTACCATCCCAGGCCCAGACACTGCCTGTTACCTGCCGCCTGCCTCATAATCCATCCTCTCCTACACTGCTCAGGTTTTGGGTGAAGACTTGGGATATTCTTTGTTTAAAAAGAGCAACAACTAACTTGCCAGGTTCTTTCCCAACATGCTCATTTACACCTCAGAATAGCTCAGCAAAGTGACTACTGTGGGCTTCATTTTATAAATGCGGAAACTGAGGCTCAGAGCAGCTAAGTACCTTAACTGCTTAAGCTAAGTACCTCAGCTAAGTATCTTAACTGAGCTAGTGGATGAAGCAAAGTGACTATTTTATTGGGTACCTACTATGTGCTAGGTGCTTTCCACACATCAAAACCTCAACTAACCTAATCACCCCAGTGTCTGGATTGGAACCCAAGTCGGTCTGCCTGGCTGCTCGCACCACCCTGAGCTGCCCCAGAAAAGATGGAGGATAGTGATGCTTATGGTGGTGAGGTCAACGCCGGCCACGGAACAGCACAGGGGTTCAGCTAATCAGGCCACCCTTCTCCTGGGTCTCCGCCGCCTTCCCCACACCCTCATGCCCCACCTACCCTGAGAGCGGACACCGTAGGCAGGTCCATTTCCGGGGAGCTGGCTATTATTTTGTGAGCCGACAGGATGCCTACAGAAGACAGGGCTTTTCAACTGGGGATCATGGCCCACCCGGTTCCCATGTTTTCCTTGGGAGAGCAGAGTCAAAATCCACGCCACTCCGACCGTTGTGGAGGCGGTCGCTGGTGCCCCCCTGCCCTTTAATCCCTTATTAGGGATTTGGGAATCCTTAATTCCCTAGCAAACGCAAGTTCCCCTTTCTTCATTCCCTCACGTTCGTGCGGCGGGGGGCGGTCACAAGCTAAGCTGGGGACCTTCCGCGCACCCGCCTCCCGCCCTCAGGCGCTTACCTGCTGCCGTGAAGCCCCGCGCCAAGGCGCAGGCCAGCTGGCCGGCGCCGATGAAACCCACGCTCATGGTTATCCGGGCTCCGCGTCTGCCCGGCCGCCGCAGGAGTCCGCTCAGAGCAGCCCTGAGAGAAACGTGGAGAACCGAGAACGTAGTCGGCCCGGAGACGAGGCGCCAGATCCGGGGAAACGCGCGCAGCTTCCGGCCTCGATTCCACAACCCCGCCTCTCTCACGCTCACCCAACCATGCCGCAGGGTTCCAAACGGCCCCGCCCTGCCAGAGAGACCAATCCGCGGCCGGGACGGGGCCGTGTGCCCGCCTTCTGACACGGGATTGGTGGGCGGAAGCTCCGTCACAGCGCGCGAAGCACGGATCTCCGCGTCAGGGACGCCCCCTCCCTGGGTGTCCCCAGAGACCCGCCCCTACCTGCGAACGGAGGTTGCCGCTGGCAACCCGGCGCGGCACTAGGTTCAGGCCGGCGGCGAGGTCTGGCTCATATTATTTGTGGCGCTGGCCATCAGCCGCCTCTCGAAAGCTAGAGAAACTCTCCAGGTTGCTGATTTGAGGGGGCGAATGTGACGCTCCTGGTGAGGCTTTAGACTGGAGCGTGGAGGCCCGTGGGCTGCAGGCTCCTCCGTGCACCCGGGGATTATCTAGGTTGGAGCTGGGAATTCCCTCATTACCGCCCGCACCCTCTCCGCGCGCGCGGGGAGGCGGTGGGGAAGCCCCGGTTATTTACTTGAACTTACATAGTTTACGCGATTGGTCTTTTTTAACTAGTTATGCAAACAGAACCAGTTCCTCAGTTTAGAAAATGATGGGCTCCTTAGGACCTGACTAAGGTGTCCCCCGACCATGCTACTTGCTTTCAAAAGTTTCATAAATGTGAGTTTACTTTTTCATCACTAATAAATTTAAGAGAATTGATGCTTTTGAACTGTGGTGTTGGAGAAGACACTTGAGAGTCCCTTTGGACTGCAAGGAGACCAGTCCATCCTAAAGGAAGTCAGTCCTGAATATTCATTGGAAGGACTGATGCTGAAGCTGAAACTCTAATACTTTGGCCACCTGATGCGAAGAACTGCCTCATTGGTAACTTTCTCTGATTAGGAAGTAATATATACATATTGAGAAAAGTTTGGAAAATACAAAAAAATAAAAGTAAGAAGTCAAAATCACCCATAGTCATATTTCCTAAGGATCGTTTCTTGCAGGCATTTTTGATATATCTCCTTACACATTATTTTCTGTGCATACAGACCTTTTCCATCATTGGAAATAAAATGATACACATATGGTTTTGAAATTTCTATGCTATATATACAATAAATATTTTCCAAAGTTACTGTAAAGTTACTTAAAATAACATTTGGTGACTACTTAGTATTCCATTATACAGATGCTCAGTCACTTAGATTTTATTTTCTTACGATGACCTTGCTGACTAAAGATCCATTTTGTTTGTGCAGTGGCCCCTGATGTGGCTCTCATGACCATTATGTCTGGTGCCTGTGAATTTCCTTTGGAGGCAAGTGTTTATATGTATAAAAACAAGTAACAAGTGAAAGTCAGTCAGTTCTGTCCAACTCTTTGCGACTCCGTGGACCATACAGTCATGGAATTCTCCAGGCCAGAATACTGGAGTGGGTAGCTGTTCCCTTCTCCAGGGGATATTCCTAACCCAGGGAGGTCTCCCACATTGCAGACAGATTCTTTTACCAGCTGAGCCGCCCCGGAAGCCCTGGGCGTAAGTGTTGAATAGATGAGATGGGATGGGATGGGATGGGACAGGATGGGACGGAACAGAACAGGACCTCCTCACCAACCCAGCCACTTAGGACACACCCTCAGGAAAGGTCACAGGCTGATGCTTCTATTCAACCACAGACATACACTCTCCTTGTCTGGCACCTGTCTTCTTGGGTACCTACTCTACTCCTTTACTCCATCTGAAGGGACAGAGAAGCCCAGAAAGAAAGCAGGGAGTTCACTAAGATTCCAGGACCGCCCACCTCACTTCTCTCCTCTGATCCTCTCATCCACCAGTCAGGTGGGTTCAGCTGTTCCTGCCCTTCCTCCCTTCTCACCCCCCACAGTCCTGCCCCCCTGTTCCCCTCTAGCTGTCCCAACAAAGCGAACCGTGCTTCATTTTTCAGTCTCAAGGCCTTCCTGGTCTGTCTCTGGATAGTAGGGTCATCTGTCCTAATGTTAGGGGAAGCACACTGATTGAAACCTCCCACCCTGGCCAGGCACCATAGTAACTATTGGCATGAGTTGTTTTACGACAGGAGGTCCTGGTAAGGAACACGGAACTAATAAGCCACCACCAACCTGAAGAGTTCGGGAAAGGTCAAAAGGAGACACCACATGTCCAACTACCTCCCAGAATCCTTCTCTCTGGCATCCATCTTGGCTGAACAAGGGTGCACCACCAGGACGGACTCTGAGTCAGAATGATTGGCTAAAGACAACCCGGAAACTAATCCCATCACCGTAAAACCGAGCTTCGAGCCAGAGCTGTTCTCCTGGGTTCCCTTACCCTCCTGCTCTCCACACAGGTGCCCTTTCCCAATAAAACTTGCTTTGTCAGCACATGTGTCTCCTTGAACAATTCATTTCCAACTGTTAGACAAGAGCCCAGTTTTGGGCCCCGGAAGGGGTCCCCCTTCTTGCAACAAATGGTGACTCTGGCAGGACTCTTCTCTGCAACTGGTATCCTGACCCCTCGGGGTACTCAGGGGCCAGCTTGCCTGCCAATGGACCAGACCCAGCGGCCACAACTGGGACTCTTTTGTCCCTGGTCTCCTCCTGATGGGGACAACTGACCAGAGTGCCCCAACCGGGTAAGGAACAAGAGACTTTATTGACCTTCTCCCCTGCCCTCTCTCTTTCCTCTGCTTCACCCTTCCTATCCTTTCCCTTTTTCCTAGTCCCCCAGTCCTGGTTGCAGGAATCTGGTTGAAGGGCCTCAGCCTGAGCTGAGGATTGGAGACTGATGACCTCCTCTTAGCAGAGAACTCAAATTCTGGTTCTATTCTGGTCTGATTTCTGGTAGGGCCGAGTTACAATCCTCCCTTCTCTGGAGGCCCAGGGTAAAGTCCCATAACGCCTGGGTATCTTCAGGTGGCAGGAAACATCTGTAAGGCCACCGTTTTTGCCATCCCCCCCCCCGCCTCCTCCCCCTTCTTCTTTCAACCTGGTTTCCTTTCCTCCCTTTGAAATGTTTGAAGACCTGAGATATTTTCCATTACTCTGTTAGTACTTGGATCTAAAGTTCTGTGTCCTAATAGAAGGTTTTCTGAGAGACTGTATTCTTGTATTTAAGGGAGTGTCTGATGAGGACTGCCAGGTCTATATGTGTGTTTTAACTCTGTGTTCTGTGTTGTGATTTTTGATGGCCATTTTGCTTTGTCTGGCCACCATTTGGTTTAGACCTGCTGCCATTTTGTTAGAACTTGATTTTCTTTCCCTGTGCCTTGAGACCAGGGCTCTGGCTCTGTCCTCAGAAACACTTATCTAGACCATCTCTAACCCCTGAGATTGAGGGAAAATGGGAAAAAGGCTTTAAAAATTTTATTTATTCCAACTGTTTTTTCTAAACTAGTAAATTTTATATTGTAATATCTAATTCATGACTAAGCTTAAAAAATGAAGCTAGATCTTGCATTGTGTCTGTCTAAAGATGTCTTGGTATGTCTTTGTCTCTGGCTAATATTTTTGAGGTTAATTTGTAAATGAGCTCTATTTAAATGGCTTAAAGAAAAGTAAGTGCTTACAAATCAAATAATTCTAAATTAAACAATAAATTCCAGGTTCATGTGAACTGGGAAATATTTAGTATTAAATACCTGATATTAATGTTTATTTGTTGACCTATCTAATGTAAACATGTCTTAGAGTAATTAACATTAAGTGGAATATTCTCATTGTACCTAGGTTTAATATAAGTTAAATATTATCATATCTGTTGCAAGTTTGTCAACAAGGAAATTACCTCGAGTGAAGAAACTTCTAAAAAAAAATGTAAATGAGATATGAACTTTTGGATAAACTCTATTAAGAATAATTATTCTTTAGAAATATCTATCTAAAACAGTCTCTCCAGATGGTCATAACTTGAATTTCTAAGGGTTGTCCTAAACAAAGTGTTGGACGTCTGTTGAATAGTTAGGTCATTTTCAAATAAAATAAGATTTTGAAACATTTACTACTAAACACTAATTTCCTTTTACAGAGAAACAAAGAGGTTTGGGACTATAAATGAATTACATTTGGTGTCATCCTAAAATGTTCTAAGAAAGCAAGGGTTTTAAAAATTATCACTGATATTTATGCTCACCAATCTATAAAATGCTAATATAAAATTAGTTCTTGGTTGCTAAAGGAAAGTAGGAAGTGTGTTTTCAGTTAAAAAAAAAAAAGTATGAAAAAATACTAAAAAGAGTTATGCTGTTGTACCCGGATGGCGGAATCCCACCAAACACCACAGGAGCCACGGATCGATGCAAAAACAGTGAGGAACTTTATTACAAGCTCGAGCAGGGACTCTCTTCACACAACAGCGAAGGAGCCCCCAGTGAAAGCTGCGAATCATTTTTATACTGTATAGCAGGGGAAGCGGGAAGGGAAGCTTAAGGGGATTGGCTAATTCATACTGTGCAGCAGGGGAAGCGGGAAGGGAAGCTTAAGGGGATTGGCTAATTCATACTGTGCAGCAGGGGAAGCGGGAAGGGAAGCTTAAGGGGATTGGTTAATTCTTCAACTAAGGATGTCGTGGGTTAGAGTAAGGGGGGTGAGGGACTTTCCTGTCCTCCCCTGATTGGCTCGTTGAGTTTCTCCTTAAATTTCATTTTCTCTCCTCGGGAGGGGGTTTTACTCAAAATGGCGGTGCTATCCTAGAATGGAGTCATTTGGGTTTCACATTTCACATTTCCCCCTCTTCTAGTTCCTATGGAAGGCCCAATCATGGGTCTTCTACAGAGTCAACTATATCATCTGTGGAGACAGTCAAATATTGAGATCTGAGTAACATTAGGTGGACAGTATTAAATCTATCTTTTACAAAGGACATAATTCTATTTAATATACAGGGACCTACAGTTAAGATTAATAACAGTAGAATGAGGGGTCCTAATAGAGAAGAAATCAGGGTGGTCAACCAAGGGGAAGTATTAAACCAAGACTCGAACCATGATTGTTCATTTTCTCTTTCTTGTTTTCGCCTACTTAGGCCTTCTCTAACTTTCTGTAGAGATTTCTGTACTACTCCTGAATGGTCAATATAAAAACAGCATTCTTCTCCTAGGGCTGCACATAGTCCTCCTTGTTGTAAGAATAGCAAATCTAAACCTCTTCTATTTTGTAACACTACCTCAGCCAGAGAACTTAAGGATTCTTGGAGGTGGGAAATGGATTTTTCAAGCTGTTCAATATCTTCATCTATGGCAGCCCTCAGTTGGTTATACTGCTTATTTTGGAGCGTTAAGGCTGCAATTCCACTTCCAGTTCCTATAGCCCCTAATCCCACCAGGACAGCTAAAGTTAGGGCAGTGACTGGTTCTCTTTTTACCCTATACTGATCTGGTGTCTCTAACCTTGGTTGCAGTTCTGAACAATAGTTTAGCCGGGGGATTAGATGGACTAGGACACAGAAATTTTGAGAGGTTTTTAGTGCCGCCTGGTGGGCACACGGGGTTAGTCCAGCGGAGCAAGCCCACCATCCATTTTCTGGTGGGGTGATCCACTGGTGGGTGGAATTAATGAGGTTGGTCATAGGGACTGTGTGATTACATAGGTGTTGATAAGTCTCAGGAATGGCCCCTATGCAGGTGCCTATACCCGTAATGGAGCTTACTGTCAGGCGGCCCGTACCAGGTTGTTGCTGCCATCTACAGGCTGAGATATCGGCAGCCACATTGAATCCTGAAGAAAAAGCAACTGCCTCATAGTAAGGAGGCCTTACATTATAGCAGAGCCAGCAACCATTTGTTAAGTCCAGACGAGAGGCATTAAGGGTAAGATATGCTGAAGAGATCATCTTTATAAAGGGGTCTGTAGGTGGAGACATGTCGGCTATGGGAGGAGTGTGTGGAGTAGGCCCAGTATCCCGACTTTGGTTCTGGGAGGGAGGTTTTGGGGTTACCACCTGGGAGGAAGGTTTTGGGGCTATCACCTGGTTTGGTCCCAAAGCTACCTTGGGGGTCAAGTAGAGTGGTCCCATCTTTAATTTAAGTTCAAATCGGACTCCATTGTCAAACCCAGTCTTATAAAGACATAGGCCCCAGGCTCAGCCTACATCCCACCTGGTAAACTTTTTCCCTTTATCTGTGAACTTAATCTGTAATGGAAAACATTGTCCAGGTTTAGACAATATTCCCTGAGACCTGCATTTTGGGGTATTCTGGGGTAATTTTATCTGAATGAGGTCGTTGCCAGGATTGATGGGCCAAAGGACCGTTCCCGAGGTTTCACATCCCCAAGCGGGGCAATAAAAAGAGTCAACTCCCCCACATTTTTCAATTTGGTTCCGATCCCTTCCTCCCCCTGGGCAGACATAGACAGGCACTTGTTCTAAATACTGTGGGCCCTTACCCTCACAGTTATGGGTGAATAAGCCGTAGGAGCCATGAGCAAAAAAGTTGGTCAGTTGGCTGGGACCATGGAAGCCGTTATTGTTGGCCGCCAGGACGTACAAATCAAAGGTCAATACGGGCCACCATGTCCCTTTGGGGGCTACGTTGGAACTCAAATTAAGTATTTCTCCAGTCTCAGGGTTGTAGACCATCCAGGTCATGTTAACCGGATGATGAGGATTGGCTGAGGTAATCCCCTGGAAGGCTGCCCAGAGTACAAAGTACCTTAAGAGGGAGATGCTTCTTTGGGGCATTTCCAGAGTTTTAGCTTGAGTGGATTGTCCGGATGTTTGGAGACTCTCCATTGTGGCAGAACCTCGTGGAGGTCGGTGAAAGGATCAGCAGGCCTCACATGCGAGAAGTGGACCCATGTTGAGATACCATTTACCTTGAGGGCTGTTGGTGTGTCTAGGATGACAGAGTAGGGTCCTTTCCAGCGTGGTTCGTGGGTGCCTGAGTGGTGTCTCCGCACATAGACCCAATCTCCTGGCCGAAAACGATGCGGTTCAGGCGGTGGCTTGGTGAGGTATAGGGCTTCTAGCCGTTTCCAAATGTCCTGTGCAGGGAATCCGAACCGCGGCAGGATCTCTTCTAAGAGTTTGTTTGTTACTACCTGGGCTGTCTCCTTTTTTGTTGGATAGGCCTCTACCCATCCAGAAAAAGTATCAGTGAAGACTAGCAGGTATCTATATCCGTATTGTCCCGGTTTTACCTCAGTAAAGTCTACTTCCCAGTAGGCTCCAGGGCATGTTCCCCTTTCTCTGGCTTCTTTAGTTGCTCCTGAAGTCTTTGTTGGGTTTGTTAGCAGGCAAGCCTTACAGTCTGAGGCAATTTTTTCTATTTTCGACCAGTAGTCTTTGATGACAATCTTTGCAGTTCTGACGAGATTCTGCATTTTTTTCGCCCCTAAATGGGTTGCATTATGAATTTTCCTGAGCAGTTCTGTCCCCAGTTGTTCTGGTAGGATAGGCGCTGACTTAGCGTCTTTCCACCAACCATTTTTAAATTGTGTCATAGGTAAGGAGTTAATCCATTCTATATCTGTTTCACTGTATTCGGGGTTATCAGGTAGAGTCATGGTCCCTGGATCAGGGAGTCAAACCCCAAAACCGGGGTAACAGATGCTAGAGCAGCTTCCTTGGCTGAAAGATCAGCCAGTCGATTGCCCCTTGCCACGGGGGAGTCGCCTCTTTGGTGGCCTGGGCAGTGGACTATGGCCAGTTTCTTGGGCAGCCAAAGGGCTTGTAGAAGCTCAAGAATTGTCTCTTTATTTTTTACAGTCTTTCCTTCAGCCGTCAGGAGTCCTCTCTCTCTATAGATGGCCCCGTGTATGTGCGCTGTGGCAAAGGCATATCTGCTGTCAGTATAAACGGTCAGTTTTTTTTCTCTACTTCTTTTGAGTGCTTCAGTCAATGGTATAAGTTCGGCTTTTTGGGCCGAAGTCCCACGGGCCAAAGGGGCAGCCCATATGACTTCTGTCTCAGTGGTCACAGCCGCACCCGCATACCTTTGTCCATTTTGTACGAAGCTGCTCCCATCCGCATACCAAGTCAGTTCAGCATCCGGAAGGGGGACGTCTTTCAGATCAGCTCGGATCCCACATACCTGAGCCAGGATGTCAGCACAGTCATGTAGTGGAGCGTCCAGGTCTGGATCCGGCAGGAGTGAGGCTGGGTTCAAAGTAGTTGGCGGCTGAAAAATGATTTTGGTAGGCTTTAGTAGTAGTCCCTGGTAATGGGTCAGTCTAGCGTTACTGATCCATCGATCTGGAGGTTGTCTCAATATACCCTCTATGGCATGTGGAGTTGTTATTTGCAGTTCTTGTCCCAGGGTTAATTTGCCAGCGTCTTTTACTAACAAGGCCACAGCAGCCACCATACGCAAGCAGGGGGGCCATCCACTAGCCACTGGGTCCAGTTTTTTTGAAAGACATGCCACTGGTCTTTTCCAGGGTCCCAGTTTCTGGAGTAACACCCCTTTGGCTACCCCTCTGTTCTCATCTACATAGAGAAGGAAGGGCTTAGTGACGTCAGGTAGACCTAGGGCAGGGGCTGACAGGAGGGCTGCCTTAATGTCCTGGAAGGCTTTATCCATTTCCTCTGTCCAGGCAAATGGTATAGTTGCCTGGTATAGTGGTTTTGCCATTTCAGCAAAACCTGGGATCCATAATCTACAGAATCCAGCGGACCCCAGAAATTCTCTAATTCCGCGTTGACTCTGGGGCTTAAGGATCTTTAACACAGTCTCTTTTCTAGCTTTGGACAGCCACCGCTGTCCTTCCTTTAATATGTATCCCAGGTAATGAACCTCTTGTCTGCCAATTTGTGCTTTCTTTGCAGAGGCCCGATATCCCAGCTCACCTAAAGTATACAGGAAGTCTCTGGTTGCCTCCAGACAGGTTTGTTGGGATTCTGTGGCCAATAAAAGGTAGTCCACATACTGTAGCAAGGTAACCCGTGGGTGTTGGATACGGTACTCACCCAGGTCCTCATGTAATGCTTCGTCGAAGATCGTGGGCGAGTTCTTGAATCCTTGTGGTAGTCTCATCCAAGTTAGTTGCCCATGAATGCCTTCCTCTGGATCTGACCATTCGAAGGCGAAAATATTCTGGCTTTTGGGCGCCAGGGGGAGGCTAAAAAAAGCATTTTTTAAGTCCAGTACCGTATACCACTGGTGATTGGGGTTCAAAGAGCTCAAAAGAGTATAGGGGTTTGGTACTGTGGGGTGGATGTCCATCACCCGTTGGTTAACTTGTCTCAAATCCTGCACTGGCCTGTAGTCATTGGACCCCGGCTTTCTGACTGGGAGAAGGGGGGTATTCCAGTTGGATTGGCATGGGCGTAAGATGCCCTGAGCCAACAGCCTGCGTATGTGAGGGCAAATACCCCTTTGTGCCTCTTGTGGCATCTGATATTGCTTGACTCTGACGGCCTCTGCTCCTGGTTTTAATTCAATATAGATTGGGGGCCAATGTTTGGCTAAGCCTGGTCCTCCGGTTTCTGCCCAGGCTTGTGGGTATTCATTAAGCCACTGTTGCATGTCAGCCTCAGGGGCTACTTTGGAGGGACCTTGGTGTAATCTGTACTCATCTTCTATTTGCATGGTTAGAACTTGTACCGGCTTACCAGCCGGGTCCGTAACATTCACCCCCTCAGGTGAGAAATGGATCTGGGCTCCTATTTTGGTTAGCAAGTCTCGGCCAAGCAGTGGGTAGGGGCAGTCTGGTATGACCATGAAAGAGTGGGATACCCGGCCCGTGCTCAGATCTAGGTTTCTTCAGGTAGTCCATGAATATTTTTTTATACCAGTGGCCCCCTGCACCCATGAAGTCTTTGAAGAGAGTTTTCCCCGTGGGTCAAGCAGGACAGAATGTTCGGCCCCAGTGTCCACTAAAAACTCAATTGGGGTCCCCTCCACTTTTAAGGTTACCCTGGGCTCGGGGAGGGGTTCCGGGTCCCATCTCCCCTAGTCGCTCAGGTCCCCCAGAGCCAAAACGTTGGTTCCTTGTTTGAACTTTTTAGGGCAATCCTTAACCCAATGTCCTTCTTTTTTACAATATGCACACTGGTTCTGTCCTAACTTTGGTTTTCCCTGGGGGTTAGGTTTTGGCTTACCTTCTGCCAGTTGTCTCAATTTCTTCTCTCGTTCGTTCAGCTGGGCACTGGTGGCAGCCAGGAGAATGCGAGCCATATTTCGGGTCTGCTGGTTGGCGGCTCTAGTCTGCTTCTCTTCAGGTGTCTCTCGGTTATTATAAACTTTCTCTGCTACTGCCATCAGATCTTGAACAGATTTTTCACCTAATCTATCTATCTTCTGTAACTTCTTCCTTATACCTGGGGCTGACTGATGAATAAAATGCATCATTAAGGCTGACCTAGTATCCTCTGCCTCAGGGTCCATGGGAGTGTACTGACGGAATGCGTCCATCAGTCTCTCCAGGAACGCCGCAGGACTCTCTTCTCTCCCTTGCTGTACATTACCTACATTAGCCAAATTAGTGGGCCTGCGAGCGGCCGCTTTGAGACCCCCAACAGAGTCTGGCGGTAGACCTGGAGCCGCTCCTTACCTTCCGCCGTGTTATAGTCCCACTGTGGCCTAGACAAAGGGAAGGAAGAGTTAATCGTTGCAGGGTTAGCCGTGGGCTGCCCATTATCTCCTGGCACCAGTTTCCGCGCCTCTAGCTGGATCCTTTCTCTTTCTTCTGTGGTGAATAATATCTGGAGTAGCTGCTGACAATCGTCCCACATAGGTTGATGAGTAAACAGAACAGTTCCTAACAAGTTAATAAGCTCTTTAGGTCTCTCTGAAAATGGGGCGTTCTGGGCCCTCCAATTGTATAAATCACTAGTAGAAAAGGGCCAATATTGAAGGGGCTGATTTCCATCAGCATCAGGGGGACCCAGAGCCCTGAGAGGAAGAATAGCTGCTGAAGTAGAGTCGGCAGGCCCCCCGGGGGAGGCGGCCCTACAATTTCGAGTGTTCATTACAGGTCCTCCCCCAGCCGCTTCTGGAGAAGGTTGGGGAAGTAGGGGTTGGGGCTGAATAGGAGGAGGGAGAGAATATGGTGGAGGTGTGATAAGGAGGTCAAGAAGAGTCGAATCTTCCTGTAAAACAGGGGCAGAGGGGGCAGCCGGAGGCTTTTTCTTTTCTTCAGCCACTAGGATCTCCATGGCTGCTGCTGCCTGTGGAGGTAAAAAGGGTTGGATCCATGGGGCTGGGCTGACTATTAGATCTTCCCAAACCAGGATATATGGGACCTGGTCTGGGTGTCCGCTTTGAGGTCTGAGGATGATTTCTCAGACTCTCCGGACAGTCCTTAAGTTGAAAGTCCCTTCAGGAGGCCAGCCTATGTTAAAGCTGGGCCATTCAGCACTGCAAAAATAACCATCCGAGATTTTTTAATTTCTACACTCAGATTATGAGCTGGAGCTCTAACTTCTTTGAAATGGTCAGTTATTAAGGTAAGCGGAGAGCATCCAGATTGGGTCTGTCCCATCGTCGGTCAGTCACACAATGAACAAATAAGACGATACACCAGACAAATAACAGAGCGCGCAATTCCGAGAACAAAAGGTACAGAGTATATCAGCTGTATATCAGATATATATATGGGACTATATATATATATGGGACTACTGAGTGGGAGCTGGAAGACGTCTCTTCCTGCTCCCTGCTGGAGACCGTACCGGCGCGTCCGCCTAGGTTTAAGTCCAGCTACAGAGCGGGGCCCCTTACAGATACAGATGCAGCTGCTGCTACTGCTTACCGGCCGCTCGTCCTCCGAAGCGCGGGTTCTGGAGGGTCCAGGGGATCCCGGACGAGCCCCCAAAATGTTGTACCTGGATCGCGGAATCCCACCAAACACCACAGGAGCCGCGGATCGATGCAAAAACAGTGAGGAACTTTATTACAAGCTCAAGCAGGGACTCTCTTCACACAACAGTGAAGGAGCCCCCAGTGAAAGCTGCAAATCATTTTTATACTGTATAGCAGGGGAAGCGGGAAGGGAAGCTTAAGGGGATTGGCTAATTCATACTGTGCAGCAGGGGAAGTGGGAAGGGAAGCTTAAGGGGATTGGTTAATTCTTCAAGTAAGGATGTCTTGTTAGCTACTGATTGGTGGGTTAGAGTAAGGGGGGGTGAGGGACTTTCCTGTCCTCCCCTGATTGGCTCGTTGAGTTTCTTTCTCTTTAAATTTCATTTTCTCTCCTTGGGAGGGGGTTTTACTCAAAATGGCGGTGCTATCATAGAATGGAGTCTTTTGGGTTTCACATTTCACAATGCATGATCAGTATTTTCTAGAATTGGATTACAATTAGTTAGATAAATGGATTTTGTTAGAAATGACACAGCCATAAGAAAACTGGTTAGAGCCAACTAGGTCCAAGATGGCGGAACTGACTTTCACTAGACCTTGACCCTTGGTATTTACGCCCATTGTGAGGTATCAACAAGCTAAATGATACACCCATCAACATTAACTAAAGCTGACCAAATGTTCTAAACCCTTTTAATTGATCTTTTCATTAAAACTTCCTAAATCGAATTCTTTTGAAGTTCTTTTGACCTCTAGCCAACTTTGGGTGCTTCAGAGGGCCCCTGAAACATCCCAAAGATAGATATTAAACTGTGTTTATTTGGTTGGTTAAATTACATGAAAAAGATTATCAAATGAGTAATAAATCTGCTCATGTTATAATGTAGGGTAAAATTACTAATACAGATACCCTAGAAATTATATGGAGTTCTTAACATTCTGATATGTCCTGGTATTGTAATGGAAAACCTGATGATGTCACAAAAGTTAACAAAGAACTGAATGAACCAGCGAATATGTTTGTAACTTTTATGGTTTCTATCTGAAAAATTACAGGTTTGAATCTTGTGTTTTCCGGGAGTAGGGAAAACCTTCCTCTCAAACTAATTATGACAATAATTTGGTAAAATTATACATTATAAACAAAACAATTATGTTTTCTATCTGACTCCTCCAAAGATTTGAAACTCTTAGGTTTCCAGTAAATGTATCAAATGAGATAGGAAGGTTATCTCACTAACAGGTACAAAAATCTCAAGGAATTTTTGAGACCTTAAAAAGGGAAGAATTCACCTACATTTGTTAGGCAAAATTTGTGATAAGCCTTTGGTTTGAGTTTCCCAGCTCTGTTTTAGTTTAAAAGTTCAGTCAGAGACTCCATAAATGTTTCAGCAAAATTAAAAGTCTATTATCAATTATGGTTATATAAATCATCAGACCAAACTTAGTGAGAACAGACCTATTTTGCAAACAAGCTAGCCTTAATTTGGTTATATTTGATAAAAATGAGGGTAATTTTAGGGAGAAAAAGATGTTTCAATAAATGTTAAATCCCAGTTTGTTAATGGAGGTCTGCATGTAGTAAGATTCATTTCTTGGATAGGTCTTTGCTGTTATGTGATATTAATGTAAAATTGAACTGAATTCTTAAAGAACACCCGAAGTTTGTTTCTGAAGCTTATCTCAGTAATCTGTCTTTGGATGAAGATCAGATGCCTCATGACCTACAAACAGGACTGGAAAAAGACATAATTTAAGGGACTGTCTCCAACCTGGATGGAAGGATTTTTTTTATCAGGTACTCTTAACTAGCTCATGCACAATGAAACTGAAGGGAAATTAACTCTTAGATTAATTCCTACTTCCAAAGGCCCCTGCACTGGATTGGTTTATAGAGAAGATAGCTGACCTGATCTCACCTTAAAATGATGCTCAAACAGAGGAGAAACTACACTACACCAGGATGAAAAGACGACGACATCAGAGGTAGACAGCTTGCCCAAGATGCTGGACCTGATTCATATGATCATTTATAATGTTTTTTTTTTAACTTCTTAGACCTTTGCATATAAATCAAATGCTTTTCTATCATAGACCTGATCCTATGCTAGTTTTAGAAATCAATCCAGTTGTTGGGTTTGTGACCAATTACCTGTGTCTAGTTCTGGGTTACCTTAGTAAATTTCTCTACTACAAGACTCTAACTGGTTGGCCCTGAGAAAATTTACTTTAAAAAAAAAATTATAGTCATATTCAGGTCACTGTGACATTACTAGATGGGATTCCCTCACCAGGCCAATTAATAATGCCTGCTCTGACTCTGACCATAAATTTGAGCTTTCTTCTATTACTCAAGCTCAATCAGAGCAACAAGCAAAGTTTCAGCAAAGGAGGAAAAAATCTCCCACAATTATGGGATGGATTTATATAGATAACACCAGGCTATGGTAATTTAGGTTTAAAGTCTCCTCTGTGTTGGAAACAATTAAATCATACTAAGGATAATCAGTTTAGTAACACTAGAAAATTGTGCTATGTGCCTTATAGACAGTTCCAATATAATTTCCCTGGAAGATAAAGATTCTACAGAGTAGACTAAGTCAGATGACCTGAGATATACTGGGCTACATCTAATGGAAGCTCTCAACTTAAGTCTTACTTGTGACATTACTAATACTGCTGGCTATGTTATTTGTATTTCACCTGTTTTACAAAATTGCTGTTTCTTACAGTGCCAAATGTGTGAGACTGAGGTCTCTGATAGAATAATATATAGTTCTATATGAGATCGATGATGGTAACAGTGTAACTCTAGATATGGGAAGAAGCAACAAGAGGGAATACTTTCCTGGACCAAGAGGCTAGTAAGACAGGTGGTCCAGAGAATTTTGGATACTGTTTTATGGCCTAGTCCAGTAACAGCACATTGAGTGGCCTATCAACAAAATCTGCCAAACCTGAGAATAGACATTCTCAGCACCATGGGATAAAATGGTCATGAAATGCCCCCCTCAAAATCATGGTCAAGTTTATGAGTAAAAAGGGGCTCTGCCAACTGAAAACTGACACTAGCCGTCTCCGTCTACAAAGATTAAATCATGGCCACTGCAACTGCTGAGTTTCAATGCCCCTGAAAGGAGTTCAGGGTGAAAATCAGGAATGAGGCACTCTGTGCTCTGGGAAAAACTGGCAGAACAGGCCTTCAGGTAGTTAGATCTTTTCAGGAGAAGATTTTATGAGTTCCAATTCTTGCATCTTCTCATACCTAGAGAAACACTGATGTCATTAATGGTGGCATCTGCTTTGGCTATTAAGGAAATTTTTACAATTAAAAGTGAAAATAGAGTAGCTATGGTTCAGACATCCTGGGAAATAACCAGGTGTTACTATGGGTGTAATTTCAGATTAGACGTTGTATTGCTAACCACTTGAGTTTTCTGAGTTGTGTCAGGCTTGGATGCCACCATTCTCAAAACAATGTCTGCTGGAAGCTAGTAACTGCAACCTTACTTTTTATAAAACTAGGCAACTGGCTACAAGTCTCCCTGAAGTGCCAGGTCCAGGCTGGGTTTCAGGCCTATTCTTCTTAAAAGAAATGAGATTTATTTTGCCTATTAACATTCCAGTTATCCCTCCTCCAGCTACTTCTAATTGGGTATGTTACAACAAAATGGCAGACCAAGGGAACTGAGATTTTAATCATACAAGGCTCAGATCTAGGACTTGGCGCTCAGGAATACTTCCAATTCAATGTCTATTCTCCAAGCTGAGGCAGTCCTATGCCCCATTTTGACAGGAAGTTATCACAGTCATAGTTGCCCAGTTCCTTAAATTAAAACTGAGCAGGACTCTGTGGGGCTCTGGAGTACAGATGTGTTCTGTGTTCTCCATTTCTTGTCTGTAGAATATAGGCTTCATTCAGCATCCTTGACCTTCCCTGAGTTCCAAAGGGTGGATTCAAACAATTGCTAATCAGGAAAGGGAGACGATACAGAAACAGAGGAGAAACAATCAAACAGTGGTACAGCCTTGAGACAGGGTCCTGGTTCCTACTCAAAGATATATGCATAACAATGTCTTTGAGTTCTACAGAACTGGAGCCCCCACCCAGGTGGAGGATGGTAACTTCAGACTAAACACAAGATTCCTGGAGCACAGCTCTGTTGCTTCACCACCAGCCAATCAAAAAAAACAAACAAACAAAAAACAAAAAAAAAAGTCACAAACCCTGTAGCCCTCACCCCAAACGTTGCCTCCTGTTTCTGGGGACCAGTGATGACCATCCTGTTAGGTCTCCTGTTTGGCCCCTGTCTATTTCATCTCTGGGAGGAGCCAACAGTTTCAAACTAAAGTGCTGTTACTACAAGGGTGAATGCTGGTTTCAGTCAAGGCAAAAAAAAAATACCCTGACTTAGATCAGGTAGAGAGAGACTTCTGCTCTGCTAGGTAGGCCTACGCCCATGCACAGAAGGAAGAAGTTACAGAAGAAAGAGACTTCCACCCCAATTCCCAAGAAGTATCTTGAGTATGAAGTCTCTCAGGGGGGAGTTGTTAGGGGAAGCACGCTGACTGAAACTGCCCACCCTGGCCAGACACCATAGTAACCATTTGCATGAATTGTTTTACGACAGGAGGTCCTGGTAAGGAACACAGAACTAACATGCCACCACCAACATGAAGAGTTCAGGAAAGGTCAAAAGGAGACACCACCTGTCCGACCATCTCCCAGAATCCTTCTCTCTGGCATTCATCTTGGCTGAACAAGGTGTGCACCACCAGGAAGGACTCTGAGTCAGAATGATTGGCTAAAGATAAAGAAACTAATCCCATCACCATAAAACCCGAGACTGAGCACATAGCAGAGCTGTTCTCCTGGGTTCCCTCACCCTCCTGCTCTCCACCCGGGTGCCCTTTCCCAATAAAATTTCTTGCTTTGTCAGCATATGTGTCTCCTCAGACAATTCATTTCCAAGTGTTAGACAAGAGCCCAGTTTCAGGCTCTGGAACGGGTCCCCCTTCCTGAGACACTAAGAATGGAGATGATCCAGAGAATGAATCCTTGAATTGCTCCCAGCAAGTCAAATGGCAGGTGCTCTTAATCCTTAATCCTCCCTGATTTAGGAACTTCCAGGGAGGCACCTTTTGCATACATTTTTGCTTCTTCTTATACTAATAATCCATGGTTATTGTAGAAAAATTAGAAATTAGATTAAATGGAAAAGTGAATCCCTTTAATCCTATCACCTAAGGAGAACCAGTGTGGCTCTTTTGAAATGTGACTCTACACCTTTTTCCCCCTTTGCATTAAGGCACATCTTAAACTTAATTTTTAAAACAGGTATGAACTCATGCTGTATGTAAACAGGTCAGGTTGTGTATGAACAGGAGATGCAAAAATCAAAATAATTCTGTTTTAGGATTGTGGGATTATGTATGGTTTTCAATCCACTCAAAATTATCTTTTAATGTTGTTACTTCATCTTTTCAGTGGGAAAAAAGTTGTAATTACAGGTCACTTCTAATGGGATTTGGCTTAATGTCTGTATTAGTTTTTTTATTGCTGCCATAACAATTTATCACAAATTTAGTGGCCTAAAGCAAAACAAATTTGTTATCTCACATCCTGTGAGTCAGAGATCTGAGTGGACCAAGCTGGTTGCTCCAGGTCCCACAGGCCAAATCAAGATGTCAACTGATCTGGGTTCCTATCTGGAGGCTCTCGGGGGAGAATCTGCATCGAGTCTCGTTCAGGTTGTTGGAAGAATTTGGTTCCATGTAGCTGTAGGACTAAGGTCCCTTTTCCTTGCTGACTGTCATCTGGGAGTCATTTTCACCTTCTAAAAGTTACTTGCACTCCCTGGCTCATGGTCCTTTTCATCTTCAAACCCACACTGAAAGATCAAGTCCTTCTGAAGCTTTGAATCTCTTTACCTCCCTTCCTGCCTCCAGCTGGAGAGTTCTCTGCTTTCATGTGATTAGATGGGGTATACCTGAATAACCCAAGATAATCTCCCTATTTTAAGATCTGTAGCCTTAATTACATTTGCCATGTCCCTGTGCCATGTAACAGGACACAGTCACAGGTTCTAAGGATTGGGAGGCATGGACACATTTGGAGAGAATATTCTGTCTGCCACACTGTCTCCCTGTGCTGATGAGCACATCCTAACATGTTGATATGGAACCAATCTCCTCGATTATATTTAGCTCATGTGGGAGGATGTGAGCAGGCCCATTCTTGCCTCTGATTGCATGTGACTGAGAGTCCACAGTCCTTTTAGAGTCGCAGATACATCACTGAGTAGCTGGGAGAATTCTTTGGGTGGTTTTGATATGCTTCTTGTAGAGACAGCGACTGTATGACCTGGCACTCACAACAGGCCAAGTGGCAGTTCTTCATTTTGTTGTCTTACAACGGTAATATAGCCATTCACAAGTCAGAGACAAACCTTCTCTCCCTACCTCCAACAATAAGCTTGCCATGTCCTCAAATCACGGCTGTTTTTTCCCTCTGCTTTTCAGTTTCTATTAATTAGCTTTGTATATCAACATAGAAAAGCCATGGACTTCAGTAAGTCAGGCATAAGGAAACCCCACTGAACAGAAAAGGTAAATGTAGTAGAACTGCCAGATGTGGCATGTTAACTAACCCCTGTGTCACCAGCAGAGCATGCTTACTGGGGCATGTTGAATCTCTACTCCGTAGATTTGCATTGCCTCAGCCTTGATTTCTTCATCCGAAAAATGGGAATAATAACACCTACCTCAAGAAGTAGTTGCAAGAATTAAGTGACATAAAGTATAGAATGTTGCCTAGCATGGCTGCCAGGTTCAGAGTGAATGCTCAGTAAACGTTCACTTGCCTGCCCTGTCCCCAGAACCACTATGCAAATGTTAAAGTGCTTTTTAAGGAAGTGGCCTATGTGAGTGATTGTTTACAATACTGTTTTTGGAATAAGAGTTGGAGGATATAAATATTACAGGATGAAAGCAGAATCTAAACTGTTATTCCAGTTTTCCATATCCCCTAGGATTTGGGGGTCCTTGGTCACCCGCTTTCTTCAGATCATTATGTTGCTCTCATTCCCCATTATTGCTCCCTCTCTCCTATGTAAAGAACACTAGAAAATAAATACAGGGACTTCCCTGGTGGTCCAGTGGTTAAGATGCTGCCTTTTAATGCAGGGGATGCAGGTTTGATCCCTGGTTGGGGAACTAAGATACCACATGCCTTGGGGCAAAAGAAATTAAAATACACAGACACAAAGTGAAACATCACTTCTATTTTATTTCAGCAGATTATCTACATGCAATTGTTTTCTTTTTGCTAAGTTTTAGAAAACAATGTAAATACATGTGACAAGTTCTCTGGTGACAAGTTCTCTACAACAGTGGAGGAAATAACCTAAATATTTTAGCACAGGCAATGCTCCATCTCCAGAGGAGCAGAGGAGTAGGTGAGGGTAGGGTTTTCTGATCCCCAGGGCAATAAAGTCCTAGAGCCGAATCCCAAATCCTCCTTTTTAAAAGGAAATGGTGGCCCAAAGTTCACAGCTTAGGGCCCTATTAGATCCAGAAACCAGGTGTCCAATTCCATGTCCACTGCCCCTAGGTTAAAGCCCTTCATCCTCCGTTCTAGCACTTTCTCAGGGGATTGGGGACCCAAGTATATTTACAAAAGCCCAGAATAGGTCAACATTTTGGTGAATGGGGATTCTTTTTAGATTTTCTCCCTGCCTAGGGGAAACAGAGGGATTTTTTGTTTTGTTTTGTTTTAGTTCATCATGTGATAGAGTAAGTCAGTTTGATTTTCCCAGTTCTCATTATAGGGTGTGTTGTCCCATACTCAGTTGAGAATTCGCTAGAGAACAGAAACTCGGAGCTGACAGTCTGTCCATGCTCAGCTGTATCCTTTAACAAGTTGGCTGAAATTTCCTGCTACAGCTCTGCCATCCGGGTTGCATTACTTACTCATGTAAGTGCTCAGGGCTGGTGATGCACAGGAGGGCAAGAAACAGAACACACAAGAAGGTTACAAGAGGTGCACTCAGCTGAGGCAGGGCTAACTTGCTAAGTAGAAAATTAAGACCTATGTTAAGACCTGCTTTGTGCACGTGCCTAGTCAGAGGCCTTCATGCTACACTCCACACCTACGGCTCCAGCTTCCTTGGCACAAGTGCCCCATCTGAAGCACAGCTGCACGTCTGCACCCTCATGTTGGGCAGGCTGACCACCTGGGGCTGGAGTCGGCCTCCCTCCTGGATGCTGACAATCATGGGCAGCGAGGTCGTCTCCGAGGCGATGCACTGTCGAGGCCCCAGAAACGGCCACTTGAAGTTCAGGGACTCTGGGGGCTGCTGGCAGGTGCCCACACACTCATAGGCCAGGAAGCCTGGGGGCTCCAGGACCCAGTTCTCAGCCCACTTCATCCCCTGCAGGTCAATGTACATCTCCTGGCGGCAGCAGCGGGCACCCTCTGTCACCGGTGCCTTAGGATCACAGTTTCCCTGAGCTCTGCGGGGGGGCAAAGAGAGGCAGAGTCAGAGGTCAGCTGGGAGGGCAGGGGTCAGGGGGCCCGGGGCAGGGCTTAGTGGGGGCATCTAGAGGGAGAATTATGATCCATCTCTCACTACAAAAGAACTGGAGGACTTCCCTGGTGGCTCAGTGGTTAAGAATCCCCCTGCCAATGCAGGGGACATGGGTTTGATCCCTGGTCTGGGAAGATATCACATGCCTGGGAGCAGCTAAACCCATGTGCCACAACTACAGAATGCTGTGTGCCTAGAGCCTATGCTCTGTAATGAGAGAAGCCACCACAACAAGAAGCCCGCACACTACAACTAGAGAGTAGCCACCACTCACTTCAACTAGAGAAAGACCACACAGCAATGAAGACCTAGGACAGCCACAAATTAGTTAAATTTTAAAAACAATATTTGTGATAAGTGGTGAATGAATAAACATATCTGAAGTCATAAATCGGTTACTGTTTTTTAATGGTCTCCTATTATGCCAGACACCAAACTAGGTACTTTCAGCATCATCCCTATTACACCTGAGGACACAAAGACCAAAGATGTTAACTGACACTCCAGAGGTTCTGCAGCCAGTGAAAGCAGAGTTAAATGAACCTAGGCTGTGTGATTGCAAAGGCCAGTTATTAACCAGTCTACTGTCCAGCACCGTCCACTCCAAAGCCTCATCTACTCCAAATAGCTAATTTGTCCCATGAGGAAAGAGTTAGGAAAGCCAGAGGAAAGCTGTTCAACCTCATGCTGTGCTTAGTCACTCAGTCTTGTCTGACTCTTTGCGACTCCACAGACTGTAGCCTGCCAGGATCCTCTGTCCATGGGGATTCTCCAGGCAAGAATACTAGAGTGGGTTGCCATGCCCTCCTCCAGAGGATTCTCCCAACCCAGGGATCGAACCCAGGTCTCCTGCATTGCAGGCAGATTCTTTACCGTCTGAGCCACCAGGGAAGCCCTTAGCAACCACTAATGGTGTTTTCAAAGAAATAATCTTTCAAAGAATTAATCAGAGAAAAGGGCAGAGCGAAAATAGATGGTTACAATAACATATGTATCAATGACAACATAAAACCCATTGAAAATATCTGAAGATATTTTCAACAAAATGTTTAAATAATGAAAGTGTCTGTCATTAGAAACTCTAGCATAGGATGAGGAATCAGTTGCGCCCTGGGGCTGTCTGCCTCTGCTCCCCAGCTGGCTGCGTCCACCGGGGGGCCTGGACCACCCAGTCTACCGGCAGCTTGCCCCCGGGCCTACCCATAATCCCTGAGGTCCAGGGTGTGCAGCTCCAGCTGGGGCTCCCCCTGCTGGCCGCCCGACGGTCCCTGGGGGGCGAAGCGGACCAGCCTGTGGGCGCTGGAGGCCAGCGGGCCCAGGTGCTCCCGCTGCACCGACACCTGCAGGAGCAGCGGCGGCCGGGGGCTGCGCAGCTGCTGCCAGAAGTTCACCGCCTCGGTCACGTCCAGGGCCTTCCAGCCGCTCTCGTGGATGGACACCAGCCTGCGACACCGCACGGAGGGAGACACAGGCCCGCGCTCAGGGGTGGGGACTGGGACTGCCCGGGGTGGCCCCGGGGGCACCTCTCCCTCCCGCTCCCGGGTGTCCCCGCCGGGACCGAGCCGCCCCTCCTCCCGCCCCGGGCCCAGCCCCTCTTCCCTCCCCCGAGCCCCACGCCGCCGCAGCCGCGACCTCCGCACCTGGAGTCGATGAGGGCGGTGCGGTTGGAGCCGTCGTCGCGGGCGTGCAGCCACTGGACGGTGACCCGGGCGCGGTCGCTGCGCGGGAAGAGGCGCTCGTGTCTGCGGAGCGCGGCCCTGGGCACCGGCTCCTGGAAGAGGCGCAGCACGGCCTGCACCAGCTCGCTGTGCGGCGGCAGCCGCTGCTCCATGTCGAACACCAGCAAATGCGAGGACGCCTCGGACGCCAGGAACCTGCCGACCACCTCTGGGGACAGGAGCGGGGTCAGCGGGGCCCCTCGGGGCACCAGGCGAGCTCTGAGGGTGAGGGGCCACTGAGGTGGTGGCCAGGCTGGGAGAGACCAGCCCCTGTTCTGTCCCCCTGGGCCAAGCCCAGTTACCTGAAAATCCATCATGTTTTTAACAACCTCGGCCCAGCGGGAAGGCTGGCGGGGCTGACCCGGCTGCCTCAGCTGAGATGCTGAACACTAGACTCCTCCCCTGGGGACACCTGGCCTTGGGTGTAGCTCTGGGCACTGAAGAAGTGAGCCCAGGGAGATAAGAGGCTGAGTAGGACTCAGCCAGAGGGCCCAGCATCCCTGACAGCTGAGTAGCTCCCTGTCACATTTTAGTGTTGTTCCTACACCTTTCCCTCCACAATAATATTTCCCTCCACTTTAATATTCACATTGCTGCGAGATGTGCTGCGAGTCACACCAATGTTCCAGAGGAGCAAACAGAAAAGAAAACTGTGATTGTGTCAGGCTACTAGTATCAGGGTGAAAAGGGAACCTGAGAAGCCCTGACTCTACCACAGCTCTCTGAGGCTTCCCGGTCAGGGTTCTTGCCCCACCCACCGTCTCCCTTTGGCTCTGCTTTCTCTTCTCCATCCTCATCTTCTCTGATGCCTTGTCTTTGGCAGCCGGTCCAGCCCGGCCCAGCTCCTCCTGGCCCTGAGAGGCGGGGTCCTCAGTGCAGACAGAGACCAGGGGCCCAGGCCCGCCATCCTCACAGGCTCTGGTCCCCCCTCACCGCCCCGTGGACCCTGCACCCCAGACAGCCCCCCAACCCCCACCACCACGAGGACCAGGCTGCGGCAGGAGGGCGGGCCTCACCTCGGAAGTTCTGGCTGAACCTCTTCCCCCGGGAGCGCGCCCCGTGGCCGCGCTGCAGCAGGGCCACGTACTGGGCCCTCACGTGGGCCGGGATGACCAGCCCCTCCACGGCGGCCTTGTCCACGATGGGAACCTCGCTGAGGTGCAGCTGCTGCAGCAGGCTGTCCAGGATCCGCTCCTCGGTCAGGGCCGCCCCGGGGCCGGCCAGGGGCAGCGCCCAGAGGGCCCAGCAGAGCCACAGGGGCCGCATGACACTGCTCGGGAGAAGGAGGGGCAGAGTGGACGTGTCCCCGGAGGAGGCTCCAGGAGGGTCCCAGCAGCGGGGTGTGCTGAGAGCCAGGCTGGGCCAGCTTTATAGCAGCCCTGGGCTGGGCCAGGGTGGTGGGAGGGAGGAGAGGCCCGGAGGAAGGGAGGTCACACCCCTCAGACCTCCTGGGAGCTCAGCATCCAGACAGGTCCCTGAGCCCGAGGAGGGGGCTGTCTAGAAGGGCAAAGGACTGTCTGGATGCCACACAGCCCTGGGGCCTCTGACCGCTGCTCTCTGGCAGCTCAATAAGAATTTTAGTGCCTGTTGAATTTCCCTGAGCCTAACCTAGTCCCTAGTCAATGAAAAAGTGAGCCTACTCTGTGACAATGAGTGTCCCATCAGCCAGCTATTTAAACCTCGTTCCTGAAGGCCAGTCTGGGTCTAGGTTTGCTCACTGACCAGAAGGAAGGAGGGCGTGTTCTGCATTCCTGCCTCTTCTACGCCAGGCCCCATTCAAGGCACTTTCACAGAAGCCCCTTGAGTCACCGTCCTCCGTTCTTCAGTGCTTGCGAGCCCCCTCCCGCTCCTTTCCACATTTCCTTTTCTGAGGGAAAGAGTCCTTTCCCTCAAGGGACTCTGTCCTCCCCCATGGCAGAAGGAAGCTAGACACCATGAGGACAGGACAGCTGGCAGCTCAGCTCTGCTGGTTCCAAGAGAAGCAATTTCTCCAAACGTCCCCGCAAGCACAGCATGGTTCTGGGGAGCCCTCTGAGCAGTGACCCTACCTTGGGTACCACCAGCACTCAGTTTGAGCCCAGGTCACACCCGGATTCAGAACACAGGAGAGGAACCTGGAAAGCAGAGGTCAGAGCTGCCCAGAGTCACATCCTGTCCAAAGTCACGGGTGAGAGCACGTGGGGAGAGCAGCCCCGGTGCTGCCTCACACAGCTGAGACTGTCACGGCTTAGTCGTGGGCCTGCTGCTCGCTGGCTGTTTGACCTGCTGACAAGCTCCCTAACTTCTCAGTGCCTCAGTTTCTCCTCTGAAGAAGGAGGTGATGACAGCTATACTTCCTAAGGCTAGTGTGAAAGTGTGAACGTGTTAGCCTCTCAGCTGTCCAACTCTTTACAACCTCATGGTCTGTAGCCCACCAGGCTCCTCTGTCCACGGACTTCTCCAAGTAAGAGTACTGTAGTGGGTTGCCATGCCCTTTTCTACAGGATCTTCCCGACCCAGGGATCGAACCTGGGTCTCTTGCGTTGCAGGCAGATTCTCTACCATCTGCATCTCCAGGGAAGCCCAAGGCTAGTATGAAGATTAAATGAATTACACACCCAAGGCATTCAGGGCAGGCCTGGCATGGTGAGCACCCTAGCGGGTCTGCTCTTGTTCTCACTGGTGTGCTGTTAAGGTCTCAGGGTGTGCCTTTCTAAAAATGATGATGACAAGGAGACGGGTCATTTCCTGAGCGTTGCTCTGTGCCAGACACTGTTCTGGGCTCTGAACATGTGTTCACAACAGCCCTAGGAGGCAGGTGCCAGCATTCACCAGTCTTCCAGATGCGAAGCCAGAACACGCGCAAGAAGGAACCTGCCCATGCTCGCTCAGCAGGTGGAGGGCGAGGAAGTCAACGCAGGCCTCTGTCCCCGAGGTCCCTCCTGGCACAAGGCGTTTGAGGATGTGCAGGAGGAAGCCCTTCTTGAAACACAACAGCCTCACCTCCTCGTGTTCTGTCATGTGGCGGATGAACCATGACAGTGGAAGAGGATGAGGACTGTGGTTGGGGCCGAGGGGCCCAGTGGGCAGGGACCACCCTTCAGCTCCTTCCCAGCACAGGCACTCTGGCCTCTCTTGGGTAAGCTGTGTTACTGGTGGGTCTCTTGTCCCATCCCCCTGCCACTGTGCTACTCACACGTCCCAGGCGAGGAAGAGAAAAACTTCTGGTGCTTAAGGGAGGAATTTCTTCTGGAAGAGAGCACAAGTTGCCACCATGTGCATATGCATGTACATATATTCAAACATATGTATAAATTTGCACATGTGCATAAGGTGGGGGGTGACTTAGAATTTGAAGAAAGGGAAGAATAATAATAATGCTGATAATAATCATAATGGCTAATACTGCTTATGAGCTGCACACTGTTCTGAGTGCTTTGCATACATTAACTCTATCCTCACAACTTACCATTATTGTTCCCATTTTACAGATGAAGAAACTGAGGCATAAAACTGTCACCTGACATGTCCAAGGTCATATAGCTCATAAGTGCCAGAGCTTGGGTTATTTGAAGGGAGGAAACAGAGGTTCTGTCAAATACACAGGACAAGATAAGAGGAAATACAGAAATTCTGAGACTGAACTGGGGAGGGGAGAGAAGGCGGATGGGGGAGAGCGGGAAGTCTCTCAGGGGGCAACACAGTCATGACCTCTGCTGATTCTCTGCTCCCCTTTCCCTCTTGCACCTCTGTTTCCTCAGAATTTGAGTAATCCTCAGGGTAGAATTCACATCCCAGCTCAGAGTTCATACATCACGTTGTTCCAACACCCCCTGAAATATAAGGTGCCACCTCCGGGTCCGGCCTGAGGGGGCCCTCCTGCTCTCCCTGTGACAAGTGTAGCCTTCTTCAAAAGGAGATCTGTTGCCTTTCTTTACAAGTGATTAGCAGGGAAAGGACTTACTTGGTGCAAACATTTGGGCCTTAAGTCAGGCCAAAAGGTGAAGAAGTGTCACATTTACAGGAGACTCGGGACCTGTGGCCCTCAGTCCCCGGAAGTTGTTTTGGGTAGGCATTCCGTAAATATGCAGTAGTCCACCCTCGCCGCTGGGTGAGAGGAAGCGCTGGGGCTTATCACTGGCCAAGGTGGTGCCAAGGATATAACACCCAGGCTGCCCTTGCAGGCCGAGGCCCCCTCGCCAAACCCCCAGCATCTGGACGTCCAGGAGCTCCGTGGGGCTGGAAGCTCACAATGAGGCCTTGCGGGCCCCCATGCTATTTCAGCAGGACCTGCTGTCTCAGGACAGAGGTTGGCCAAGCCCTGGGCTGCAGCTCCCTGACCAACATATGCCCACACGAGGCTCTCTTCTGCCAAGGAGATGCTTCAGAGCTGAGGTCCTCTGGGAGTCACCCGGGGTGGGGGTGGGGGGGTCAGAAGCCGCTTCTCTACCTGGGTAACTGACCAGTTTAATTGAAACTTCATTTTCCAGAGAAAAAAGTAAAGTGAAAGGATCTTCCTCCTCTGGGTTTTCAGCCGGTGTCTCACTGGCGCTCCTGGACTGGCCTCCAAGCACAGAGCTGACTCTAGAGCCAAGTCTTTGATGGGAATTGGAACTGACCAGGACCAGTGCTGCCTGCATGGATGGCCTTCTGGGGTCTGTTGCTCAGGGAGCTCCTAGGGGCCACTGGTGTCTGGACAGGGGTCCACAGTTCAAAAAATCAAGAATCCTTTCCAATCATGGAGACCTCCCTCAAGGGGAGAGAGCCTGGGAGCATGTATCACCCTCAGAGGATTTATCTGGCAAGGTACCCCCATGCCCAACCTGCCCAGAGCTACTTTGTAGAATCAGAGGACTTAATGCTGAAACGGACTGTCGGGTCCATTCTCCTACCCTGTAGTTTTCAGAGCTAAGAAAATCAAGGCTCAGAGAGGTGACAGCATCTCTAAGCTCACACAGTTAATGATCAATGCCTGCATGAAGTCAGGTCTTCTGATTTCCAGCCTGATTTCCAAACCTTCAAACTATGTCCAGCGCACAGTCCTGTCGGACCCCCTAAAGCCTGCAGAGCAGAGTGCATCCATAAGCCCCAGGCAAACTGGGGACTCAGTCAACTCAGGGGCAGGGCAGGGGTGGCAGGGGAGACAGAGGGGGGCAGACAGACAGAGGGCAAGTCCCCCAGACTCCTGAGGTTTCCTGGACACAGGCTCCTGGTCCTGAATGTGGATTCCAGGCGGACTGAAGAGTTTTGCTGGGGAAATAAAATAATTGGGCAATTAGGTAGCGGTGAATGTGGATTGGGAGACTTTTTTCAAGGGACCCATCAGTTGCCTGGAGGAAGAGCAGCTGCCCTTTGTCATGCAGAGTTGGGAACCAGGCCTCCCCTCCGACTGTGGATCTGAACTGGGGGGAGAGTCTGGTCAGCCGTCTGTAGGGTCAGGTTGGGTTTGAAAAGTGGAAAAATTGCAAAATAGCCCCTTCTGACCTTGTGGGTGGGGAGACTACTTACAAAGCTGTCTAAATCAGACCTCTGCCCCCCCAAAGCAAGGTGGAAGGAGTCCATATCGTTTATGAATCTGTATTGTTAAGGGTCTGAAAAGTTTTTGAAGACTTTTTGTTTTTCCCCCAGAGATACTGGAGTGTGTTGTGAATATTCTAAGTGCAATCGCGTGAATGCTGTACAAGCATGCAGTTACTTCATGCTCCCTTCTGTTTCGCTGGCACGCACGGGCATTCGGACTGGGGACACTTACATAGTATCCTCCCACTCAGGTGGCCTTTAGATCAGGGGTCCCCAACCCCCAGGCCGTGGGGTACCTGTTCGAGGCCTGTTAGGAATCGGGCTGTACAGGAGGAGGTGAGCAGCGGGGGAGTGAGTGAAGCTTCATCTGTATTGACAACTGCTCCCCACTTCTCTCCCATCACCCCCAGATGGGACCGTCTAGTTGCAGGAAAACAAACTCATGGCTCCCACTAATTCTGCGTTATGGTGATTTGTATAATCATTTCATGATATATCACAGTGTAGTAATGGAAATGAAATGCACCATAAATGTAATGCACTTGAATCATCCCAAAATCATTCCCCTCACAGCCACCCTCCCTGCCCCCCAGTGTGTGGAAAAATCGTCTTCCACGAAACCAGTCCCTAGTGCCAAAAAGGTTGGGCACCGCTGCTCTAGGTAACCCAGCCTGGCAGCCTGGCTCTGCCTTCCCCAGACCAGGGTCCATGGCTCTTGCAGCGGCTCTCTCTGGCCTGGCGGGGTTGGGTGGTGGTCTTGTAAAGACATCCCATCCTACCATTAAGGAGAACTATAACCCAGCCTGTTCCAGATGATTCCTCAGCTTCCTGATTCCCTGTGATGAGAGGGAAGAAAGTGACCAGAGGAGAAAAATGGAAGACCTAATTTTTTCTCTAAGGTCTTTTCTGGGCTTGCCCTGAAAATCTGAGAGTAAGAGCAGGCAAAGAGAAAGGATTCTTCTCTCCCTCAGACAAAAAGAACTTTTTGTGTCTTTCCTCATAGCTTCTGAATATTTTCATACTCAAGAACTGTGACACAAGACTCTCTAGCCCAAGGTACTAATTCTGAACCATGACCCGCTGCCCAGGTGACCCCTAACCTGTCACTCCGGTGGCCACATGGAGCACAGACAGAGGTCCCTCTCCTCTGAGGTTCAGGTTGTTTTCCCAGCCCTGCGTCCTGCCCCTCACAGCCACCCTCCACTCAACATTCTGGCCTCTCAGAGAACACCCCCCAGAGAGTCATCTAGTGACTCATTCTTCATCTGTTTTTTATCTTTGAAATGTTCTCATCTGCAAACCTCAGCATACATTTCACTTCCTTTATGAACACCCTTCCTAATGTTCTGACCACCCCCATCTCTCCTTGCCCAGCTCACCACTATATTCTCTGGATGCACTTGGTCCTTCTGAAAACAGGGGGATGTGAAATTCTGGAAAGAGACAGGGGTACAGCTCTCCTGACAAAACACCAGCTCAGCCAGGGATGGACACCCCTCAGGTCCACCTTGTAATCACACCTGACACATGCTCAGAAGATAATTTGTACTTGAACTGCACTTGCTAAAAGAGAGAGAGAGGCAGGGGGTGGAGGACAGGGGAAAGAGAAGAGTGAATGAATGCAAACTAGATACATGAAGCCTTAGTCCAGATTAAGGCCACTACTGATTTCAGTTCAGTTCAGTCGCTCAGTCGTGTCTGACTCTTTGCGACACCATGGACTGCAGCACACCAGGCTTCCCTGTCCATCACCAACTCCCAGAGCTTGCTCAAACTCAGGTCCATCGAGTTGGTGATGCCATCCAACCATCTCATCCTCTGTTGTCCCCTTCTCCTCCTGCCTTCAATCTTTCCCAGCATCAGGGTCTTTTGCAGTGAATCAGTTCTTTGCATCAAATTTGTGGCCAAATTATTGAAGTTTCAGCTTCATCAGCACTCTTTCCAATGAATATTCAGGACTGACTTCCTTCAGGATTGACTGGTTGGATCTCCTTGCAGTCCAAGGGACTCTCAAGAGTCTTCTCCAGCACCACAGTACAAAAGCATCAATTCTTTGGCACTCAGCTTTCTTTATCTGGAGAAGGAAATGGCAACCCACTCCAGTACTCTTGCCTGGAAAATCCCATGGACAGAGGAGCCTGGTAGACCATGTAGTCCATGGGATTTCGAAGAGTCGGACATGACTGAGCGACTTCACTTTCACTTTCACTTTCTTTGTAGTCCAACTCTCACATTCATACATGACTACTGGAAAAACCATAGCTTTGACTAGACAGACTTTTGTTGGCAAAGCAATGTCTCTGCTTTTTAATATGCTGTCCAGGTTGGTCATAGCTTTTCTTCCAAGGAGTAAGTGTCTTTCAATTTCATGGCTGCAGTCACCATCTGCAGTGATTTTGGAGCCCCCCAAAATAAACTCTGTCCCTGTTTCCCCATCTATTTGCCATGAAGTGATGGGACCAGATGCCATGATCTTTGTTTTGTGAATGTTGAGTTTTAAACCAGCTTTTTTACTCTCCTGTTTCACTTTCATCAAGAGGCTCTTTAGTTCTTCTTCACTTTCTGCCATAAGGGTGGTGTCATCTGCATATCTGAGGTTTTTGATATTTCTCCCAGCAATCTTGATTCTGGCTTGTGCTTCATCCAGCCCTGCATTTCACATGATGTACTCTGCATAGACATTAAATAAGCAGGGTGACAATATACAGCCTTGATGGTACTCCTTTCCCAATTTGGAACCAGTCTGTTGTTCCATGTCTGGTTCTAACTGTTGCTTCTTGACCTGCATACAGATTTCTTAGGAGGCAGGTCAGGTGGTCTGGTATTCCCATCTCTGGAAGAATTTTCCACAGTTTGTTGTGATCCTCACAGTCCAAGGCTTTGGTGTAGTCAGTGAAGCAGAAGTAGATGTTTTTCTGGAGCTCTCTTACTTTTTCGATGATCCAGTGGATGTTGGCAATTTTATCTCTGGTTCCTCTGTCTTTTCTAAATCCAGCTTGAACATCAGAAAGTTTCTGGTTCACATACTGTTGAAGCCTAGCTTGGAGAATTTTGAGCATTTATTTGCTAGTGTGTGAGATGAATGCAATTGTGCGGTAGTTTGAACATTCTTTGGCATTGTCTTTCTTTGGGACTGGAATGAAAACTGACCTTTTCCAGTCCTGTGGCCACTGCTGAATTTTCCAAATTTGTTGGCATAATAAGTGCAGCACTTTCACAGCGTCATCTCTTAGGATTCAAAATAGCTCAACTGGAATTCCATCACCTCCACTAGCTTTGTTCATACTTTCTAAGGCCCACTTGACATCGGACTACAGAATGTCTGGCTCTAGGTAGGCGATCACACCATTGTGGTTATCTGGAACATGAAGATCTTTTTTGTATAGTTCTTCTGTTTATTCTTGCCACCTTTTCTTAATATCTTCTGCTTCTGTTAGGTCCATACATTTCTGTCCTTTATTGTGCCCATCTTTGCATGAAATGTTTTCTTGGTATCTCTAATTTTCTTGAAAAGATCTCTAGTCTTTCCTATTCCGTTGTTTTCCTCTATTTCTTTGCACTGATCACTGAGGAAGGCTCTCTTACCTCTCCTTGCTATTCTTTGGAACTCTGCATTCAGATGGATGTATCTTTCCTTTTCTCCTTTGCCTTTCACCTTCTCTTCTTTTCTCAGCTATTTGTAAGCCCTCCTCAGACAACCATTTTGCCTTTTTGCATTTCTTTTTCTTGGGGATGGTCTTGATCACTGCCTCCTATATAATGTCATCAACTTCTGTCCATAGTTCTTCAGGCACTCTATCAGATCTAATCCCTTGAATCTATTTGTCACTTCCACTATATAATCATAAGGGATTTTATTTAGGTCATACTTGAATGGTCTAGTGGTTTTCCCTACTTTCTTCAATTTAAGTCAGAATTTTGCAATAAACTAATAACCAACACATCCAACCGTATTTTTTTTGGCTATGCTGGGTCTTAGTTGCAGCACTCAGGATCTTTTTTGTGACATCCAGGCTCTAGTTCCCTGATCGATCCAGGGCTCCCTGTGTTGGGAGCATGGAGTCTTAACCACTGAACCACAAGGGAAGTCCTCAACACATAAAACTTTAAAGTTGACCAACTTGGCAGATGGACAGACAATGAGAAGCCTCTCCTATGTTAACACCTAACCTCTGCTCAGCTTCCCTCAAAGCAATGCTGAATCCTGTATGAGCTTCTGGAATGTCTGGACCTGCACAAGCCCAGGTGTGTGATAACCTCAGTGTGGGAATGTGTTCTCTTGTTTTCACCTAACAGCATGTCCTTGACCGCCTCCTTGCCCTTGGAAATGCAGCCGGGAGTCATCCGTGCTCGGTCCTGGTTTTCCTGACCTCACGTGATTCCCTAGGCCTTTTCTTTATCTTTTTTTTCAGTGTACCAGAATTTGCTTTTATAAACTACTTGGCCAGATTAAGAAACTGAACAATATTTATATTTCTGAATTTTAAGGATCTGAATCTTGTCACATACTACCCACCCAAAGCTCTACCATTTTTTTTTTTAGATAATATGACATGAAAAGTGGGTCAAAACATTTTTGAAAAAATAGTTTATTTCTGTTTATTCATTCATGCTAAGACAGTATCAGCATAGGTAAGAGAAACACTTTTAAGTTTAAAATTAATTTTCCATTTTGAAAAGTTTCGGATTTTGTCTCTTCTTTCTAGCTTACTCTTTTAAATATGTCAGTTCAACAAAATAACAGACAAATGAAAAGTTTATTCCTTTACTTTTCTTAAGGTCATATTGGGATAATTAGAATTGGTTCTTTAGAATTTTGGTATCATTTATAGTAACCTGGAGATTTAACCATAGAATAATACAGGTAAAGAAGGCTATAGCGCACACACACGCAGAAAAGATCAGAGAATTTTACTAATAAAATGAACAAATCTCGGGGCACGTTCGAATTCTGAGCCATAAGAAAGCCCTCCTGGGGATCCTTAAGCTAAAAGCCTCCTGCCTTCAGAGTAGAGTGGAGATGATTAGAAACTGTAAGACCATGGGCACTGCTGATGTGGCCCATGGAAGCTACGTTGCTGTTGTTCGGTCACTAAGTCGTGCCCAAGTCTTTTTGCGACGCCCGTGGACGGTAGCCCGCCAGGCTCCTCTGTCCATGGGATTTCTCAGGCACGAATACTGGAATGGTTGCCATTTCCTTCTCCAGCGATCTTCCCAACCCAGGGATCGAACCCGTGTCTCCTGCTTGGCAGGTGGATTCTTCACCAGTGCGCCACCTGGGAAGCCCTGGAAGCTTCATTAGGATAGGCATAAACGGAGTTTCCATGTTTTAGTGAAGGGGCTGGTGAATGACACAAAAGCCAGGAAGCCACTTTAAACTCATGTCCATGGCAGGTCAAATGATGCTGACAGGAGCGTTTCCCTCAGAAAGATTATTACCCCATTGTCACCTTTCCAAGGCTTAGCCCTCGGACCGCTTACGCTGCCACTTCTCTTCTTTCCATCACATGTTCTAGGAGCAAACGCTCTGAACGCTTGGTGGTACAGACCGGAAAAGCCAAACCATGGGTACAGTGAAGGGACTCTGGATCTCTAGCTGTTTGTCACGATTTGCAATGTCTAACGAGGAACCCAGTAAAACAGATTCTTAAATCTGTTTTAAGAGTTAATCTTAAACTTAAATTTAAGTTTAAAATGGATTGTCAATGCTAACTTTAGTATTTTGAGGGTATTACTAAGCAACTTTTGTGGTTTAGAATCGCCAAAACTACCTTGACTCTCCTGGACATATTTTACTTTAAAAAAGGAAATACAATAGGCAAAAAACACAAAAATAAATCCATCTGTTCTATAACAAATAACTAACATTTTAATGTTTTTTGTAAAATACAATTTCTTTCAGATACTCTAACTTTTAAGTGACATAAAAAAGTTTTGGCCTTCTTTAATATCTTCTTTAATACTTTAATATTTTGCACAATTTAAAATATAGCCATTGAGGTTAGCATTTCAATGAAAAAAAGGAGAATAGTAACTCACTGAGAAGCTTATGATTCAGTTTGTTTAAAAAAACAAACTTTGGATTCTTTAAAAAAAATTGGATTCTTTAAAAAAATTAGGCCTGGAATTTTAGTTATCCTAATTACCATTCCAATTGGATATCTCAATGTGTGTATCCTAGATAAAAGACAAAATATTTTGCAGGCTTCCCAGGTGGTGCTAGCGGTAAAGAATCTGTCTGCCAATGCAGGAGATGCAAGGACTGGGGTTCGATCTCTGGGTCAGGAAGATCCCCTGGAGTAGGAAATGGCAAACTGCTCCAGTATTCTTGCCTGGAAAATTCCGTGGACAGAGGAGCCTGGCGAGCTATATTCCATGGAGTCGCAAAGAGTCAGATATGCCAAGAGTCTCTTGAGGGACTGAGCACACAGGCACATAATAAATGTAAAACCCACTGATGGACTGTTTGTTTAGAACCTGTTTTACTGGGTTTGGATAAGGAAAACTTCAATAAAGCCAACTCTATACTGAGGTTCACTGATTGAAAATGCCATTTTAAAAGCTCTGCTTTTGTGGCACATTTCTAGACAAATCATAAAAGCATAATATTATAGATATTGTACTGTTCATCGGTACTTGTTGGGGAAGTGAAGTGCTTGTGTTTAAACTATCAAAATTCTGACCTTTCAAAAACATGTCCATGAATGCACTTCCACCTATCACATCACTCTGCTTGACCCCAAACTGTATGTAATGATTTCATATTGTTAGGTTAGTCATGTTCCCATTATGGCTTGCAATTATAACTATCTTTTATTTTTTGTCTGGCTACTGATTTTGAAAGCTGATAAACATCTTTTACTATTGATATTATGTAAAAATATTCTGACCTCTCAAAATAGGTTTTCTAATACAATATATTTTTTAAAAAATCAGTATTTGCTTTTAAATGCTTAAAATGTCAATTTAAAAGTCCTTACAGATAAATGAGAAGTTATAGATAAAAAAAGTTATAGATAAATACAGATAAATAAAAAGTTATTCCTACAAAGGAATTATTTTTTCACTTTTAAGTATATTCAACACAGAATCATTTTCTAAGTAAATGTCTAATGAAAAATAATGTCAATGTAAAATAAAACTGAGCAATCCAATATGACTTGCATAGAAACTTTGAGTGCAATTTATCAAAATTCAGAATTAAATTTCTATAATAGTGGAAAAACTTTCAGTCTCTTTTTATTCAAAACGTGCAACTTCCTAGGAGACTGGAAAGTTAGCAAAGAGGATCAAACAGACTTAAGCACTGCCTGACTTCTAAAGCGATGAACTCTTTTATCTTTGCACTAGTCATCTTGATTAAAAGGGAATTTCTCAGTCTGTTCTCTGGATTAAACAGTCAAGATACCACTGTCCGTATGCTTCAGTTCACAGATTTCTTTTGTGGGCCATTTCCAGAGGATGATGTAGCTTCATGAACTGAGCATTCACTTGGCAAAACTTCAGCTCCTGGATCAACTTCATCAGAGTGGCAGTTAATAGCTGTATAAGCCAGGGAAATAACGTAACTCCGTTGTTCCTCCGCAGACCGTGGCGGTAGCATCTGATAATTATAAACAGACAGCTGATATCCAGTGATATCCTGAACCAGTGAAGATGGATGTGGAGGATAAGCCTAAACATACTGAGTTACCGGATTCATTGTGGTTAGATGCTGCCTGTAAGTTTCAGTGTTTGGGTTACTCCAGACACTCCAAAACTGTGGTAGAAGAGGAAGATTAAAAACCAAAGGATGAGGCTGTACATGATAAGCACATAAATTTTGTTTCCTGAGTACAGAGCTCAATTTCAGCTTTTTATCATGGAAATTTATCTGTGATTCTACTATCTTCTGCCCATTCCCATCATTGTAAAATGCAACAATCCATAGCCTTTAGACATACCAGTTCGATCTGTGATTATCTTCACTTGTTTTACTGAAACATACCTAGTAAAGCAAAAATGTTCATCACTCAGCCATGTCCAACTCTTTGTGACCCCATGGACTATAGCCTTTGAGGCTCTTCTGTCCATGGGATTCTCCAGGCAAGAATACTGGAGTGGGTTGCCATTTCTTTCTCCAGGGAATCTTCCCAACCCAGGGATGGAACCCGGATACCTAATAAAGAAACCTCTAATTTCGGTTTCGTCCATCCTAACATCAGTTCCACCAGCGAAAAAAGAGTATTTGGCATGACTTTACCCTCTGGTAAAACATGAAGACTGGGCGCTGGCCTCTGGAGATGATTGAGTTTGGAATCTCAGAATTTGCAGCAGACATGATGGTGACAACCAGTGTTCCCACAGAACGGTTGGAGGAGGAGCAGAAGCTGGCTTCAGGCACCTCACTCGCCACTGCTGTTGGGCCTGCTCGTGCCCCCCACCCAGCTTGAATGGGCAGAGGAAGCAGAGAAGAGTGGCGAGGCTAAGGGGCGCAGGCACGCTCCCTTGACTTTTTCTTTAGGATCACCTTGTTGTAGATGGAAAATTCTTGAAGGTCTGTATCAGAGCATATTTTTCTAGGCTGTCAGTACTGAATTCATTCTTGTGGAGCCAGAGTTCTACCCAATCCAGGAGAGAAGTGTTAATGGAGGGCAGGGGTACTGATATCTGTTATCGTTAATTGATATGTGGTATCAGAGTCATTATTATGGTATTGCTCTCATTACCCTCTTCTTTACCCATTTCTTTACCTCTCACACCTGATTAAGCAGGGAGGAAGGATTTGCCCCTCTGACAGGTAATTGGAAAGGTGGCCCGAGTAAACAAAATCCATAACAACGAGCACAGAGTCATTTGGGAAATCCCTCGGATTAGCACTGTCCTGTTGGGCCAGATCCTTTTCCCACATACTTCAGCATTTTGTCAATGGCTCAGCACTGCATCTATCATGGAAAGGAAACGAGCTTTTGCCATCCACTCTGGCGTGTTTCACCCACTTCCTGCATGTTCATTAGGGGATGTGACACTCCAGCCACAAGGCAGCCCCCACACCTCCTGGAAACACTTTTTGCTTCCTCTTCTATGCAGCTCTAAGCTGTCCTTAGAGCATTTGGCCTGCTGCTTGCTCTTGGAGCTCTGAGGGGTTCCTGGTGGGAGCTGATGAGTTTTCTGAAGAGCCTTTTGTGTATGTGTGTGTGTGTTCAAAGATATATCTGTGGTGCTACATCAAATAGCAAAAAAAGATTTAGAATGAAAAGTAACAGCCTCCCACTGCATCCTTCCCCCATCCTCAAACAGCACTTCTGACAGTTTTCCTCCCAAACCATAAACACTATGCTTGACTCCTTAACTTAGCTATATCTGCTGACTCTTTGCTACAAAACACAAGGATTTAGCTCCTTTCCTCCTCACTCTGGAGTCCATCCTCCTCTCAGATTTTTAATAAATGTGTTGGTAATTTTAGTTCTTCTCAACACTTTTGCGAATTTCAACAATGTACGAAAACCTCTATTTCTCACTCCTTGAGCTGCAGACATTGTCTTAATATTACTTCACATAAAATTAGACTATGAAGCGGCTGTGTCTTCCACCTCCTCACCCACTCTGGTCTCCTAACCCTGTACCAGTTACACCCTGGCATTTTTAATGTCAAGGTTGGTAACCATAGCATTCTATCTAGTCCTTTGTTTGAAAGTTGATTTTAAATGCTGAAAACCAATAAATGACAATTATGTTACCATTATTATGTAAATATTCTTTATTGTAGGGCCAATAAATAGCGCTGAGTCCAAAATAAACCCCGGACCACTCATACGAAGCAAAGTAAGTCAGAAAAAGACAAATACCATATGCTATCACCTATATGCAGAATCTAAAATATGACACAAATGAGTTTATCCACGAAACAGAAACAGACTCACAGACAGGGAGAACAGATGTTGTTGCCGGGGGAACAGGGGGCAGGAGAGGATTGGCTTGGGAGTTTGGGACTAGCAGATGCAAACTGTGCTACATTATATTTAAACAAGGTCCTATTTTATAGCACAGGGAACTCTATTCAACATCCTGTACTAAACCATAAAGGAAAAGAATATGAGAAAGAATATATATATATATAATGTTGTGCATAGTTGCTCAGTTGTGTCTGACTCTTTGCCATCCCATGGACTGGAGATGAAGTCCATGGGGTTTCCCCTGGCAAGAATACTCGAGTGGGTTGCCATGCCCTTCTCCAGGGAATCTTCCCAACCCAGGGATCGAACCTAGGTCTCCCGCATTGCAGGCAGATTCTATACCATCTGAGCCACCAGGGAAGCCCTTATATATATTGATAGCTAGGTCCTTGTTTAACTATTTCATATATAGTGGTGCACACAACAACTATACTTCAATTAAAAAAAATAATAATAAAATGCCTTCTTTACTCTAAGATCTGTGGGCCCTTCTTATCTGTTCTGATTCTCATCTCTCTTCCTCTTCTTTTTTCTTTTAATAAATTTCATCCTCCCAACCCTGTCCACCCTCTCTCCAAGGTCTCTGTTTTCTATATCTAGAACTGGTTGAAACTCTATGTTGGACATCTGTTTATGTGTACTGATATTTATTGTTTGCGCCCATGGCTTCACATTCTGAAACATTCATGACTTTATAGCCTAGCCCTTCTGTTGCTGTTTGTTATTTTAAATAAAAAGTTTATTTTAGAACAGCAAAGGAAACTGTAAACAAAACTAAAAGGAACCTACATACAGGGGGAGGGATAAATTAGGAGTATGGGATTAATAGATATGCACCACTATATATAAAATAGTTAAACAAAGGAACTATCTACTTTACAGCATAGGGAAATACATTCAAAACTTTATAATAACCTATAATGAAAAAGAACTGGAAAATATATATATATATCTGAATCACTTTTCTTTACAGCTCAAACTAATACAATATTGCAAATCAACTATATACTTCAATTAAAAAATCATTTTGAGAATTCTAATTGTAATTTTTGAGCATTTAATGTTCCCAAATAATACTCATTTGCTCTAGAGTCAATCCTTCAAGAAGACTCAACTATTTCTTTGGAGAAAATAGGGCTGTGAGTCTTCACTATCAAAACCTCTTCTTTGGCAAAGACTTGAGTCCAAGTCTCCCCATTGTGAATGTAGGTCAGCTTGCTCCTTGTATGAAGATGTGTGCATTTCAGCCGCATCTGCAATGGGAGGCTGACCTGGGCTCTGTAAAGGAAAGAGATATCCCTGGACGTCACCCAAATCCTTTGTCCAAGGGCGTCTTCTAGGCTCCCCCAGAGGCACTGACTACAGAACCGTGTAGCCCCTCCTCTCTTTCCTGAGGAAGACTTCTCCAAGAAAAGGAGCCCCACCACCACCACCCCTGTCCCCAGAGCCCAGAGAAGCCTCTGAGGAAGACAAATTGAGGGACTAGAATGCAGGAGACCAACAATTTGCCCAAAAGCTTGCAGAAGGAAAGCAACCATTGTGTCTCACAGAAGCCTAAGAGGCAATGATATTGGAGCTGAAACTGACATGCTATTTGCAAAATAAAGAACCAGACAGCACAGACCCTGCTCCTTAACTTGCACGCAAGCACCTGCAGCGGGCAGCCTCTCAGAGGAAAACGTTGCTATTGCTATATATTAATATTGCCTGTTACAGGGTGTCTCTAAACAGAATAATACTTTTTTTTTTTAGTTGAGAGCACAGGGCATTTATTAGCGTTATCAGAGGTTGTTCAGAGATGATATTCAGAACCAGCACAGCATTTCAAGGGCAGTTTTGTCATTTCTGCCCTTTTATCTAGAAATTTTCATGATTAATAAAATCCAAAGTTGATCACCAGGTGTTGAAAAACGAATAGAAAGCAGCTATCAAAAATAGGACATTTATGTGATGTTCTCTTTCAAACCACTGTGTGTAGTAGTGCGTGGGTGCTCAGAAGCTTTAGTTGTGTCCTACTCTTTGCAGCCCTATGGACTGTAGCCACGCTCCTCTGTCCATGGGATTCTCCAGGCAAGAACCGGATTGAGTTGGCATGCCCTCCTCCAGGGGACCTTGCTGACTCAAAGATCGAACCCACATCTCCTGCATCTCCAGCATTGCAGGCAGATTCTTTACCCGCTGAGCCACCTGGGAAACCCATATGTGGTAGTACAGTTTTCTAACTTGAGTCATGAATAGTCTTATCAAAATCAAGTCATTCACCTTTGCAACAAAGCCTAGTTTGTACCCATCAGTTTCACAAATTCAAAAGTAGTCTTTTACTATCCAAAATTAAAAATTAATCTTGTAATAACTTATAATGGAAAAGAATCTGAAAATGAATATGTATACATATAACTGAATCATCTCGCTGTACCCAAAACTGACAGACACAACACTGTAAATCAATTATACCTCAATTTTAAAAAGTTAAGTTTCAAGAGAAAATATTTTAGCATTTTAATGTCTTAGTATTAATCAACATCTACTGATTCAAAAGTTAAAAAGTATGTCCCATTACATTTAAGCATCTGAATTTTTTAAAAAAAACTTGAAATTACAATAAAATTGTCAGTATTTTGCCCATTATTACTTAGGTAAATAGAATTATGACAAAGTCAACAATTAGTGGCTAGTAATATGCCAAAATAATTTCACAGATTTATAAATATATTGAAATCTCTTCTACTTTCATTGTCCTCAGAAACCTAAGAATACCACTCAACATTCATTTACTTGTCAGTTTCATTAGACACCATTCTTTTTGACTTTGTATTCTACTGAATACATCTTTCCTTGTTTACTTCCATTTTACTAGGAAAAAAAGGAAATCTTAGGAACAAAATGAAGTTGAAATTAACTCAACAGCTACTGAAATTTTAAACAGCTACAAATCTGCAAAAGGAAAAGGTAAACACATTACTTATAATATATACCTAGTACACAGTTAAAATTAAAAGAGTTATTTTGGGCAAGTCGATGCAAGTAGAAAAAATGATTGAAGCATATTGACTAAAAGTCCTGTCATCAACATTTTTATTTAGTTTGGTAAATGCTATTATATATAAATACACAACAATATAAATACATACAATACAAATATGTCACAAAATAATACAAACACTGACTCTTTCAAAAGACAACAAAGACAAATATTATCTTGTGGTCATATGTTTTCTTAGTTGAGCTTCGTTTCATAGTCTTTAGGTGATGGTAGTTTGGCAACATTTTCATCAAGAAATCCAGCTGCGGTGTCTGGGGCTGTGGCTACTTGGTCTGCAGCGGACAAAGCCAGTCTGCCCAAAGATCACTGTGTCCTCAGGGATGACTTCAAATATATTCAGATTGCAATCGACCCCAGTAATGCAACCACTTATCAATATTACATTTCTGCCTACATACACTTTTCATAGAATATTACTTTTTTTCAAAACAGAATCCTTACAAGAAGGAAGGCTCTAGGACTTCCCTGGTGTTACAGTGGATAAGAATCTGCCTGCCAATGCAGGGGGCACAAGTTCGATCCCCAGTCCACAGGGATCCACATGCAGTGGAGCAGTTAAGCCACAACTACTGAGCCTGTGCTCTAGAGCCCGTGCTCAGCAACCAAGCGTAGCCCCCACTCCCCGCAACAATGAAAGCCTGCAAAAAAGCAATGAAGACCCAGCACGGCCAAAAATAAATAATTTAAAACAAAAAAAGAAGGACGGTTCTAGCTGGAGTGGGTGGAACGACCCTCTGCAAAATGGTCTGGGGACAGGACCTTGAGGCAAAGGCTCTAAGGTGGGTCTCACAGTCCCAAGGACTTGTTTGCTCTGTCCCAGAACAAGGAGCCATTTCCCTCTGATGGAGGCCAGACAGAGGAACCTGAGCGAGGCTGAGCCCCCGCCACCCGCTCGGGGCCCTGTGGGAGAATGAGTGACCAGAAAGAGAGAAAGGAGAAGGGTGGAGAGAGGAACGTCAGGAAGGACACAGTGGAGATGCGCCCTTGCTTCTCTGACACCCTCTTCCTCTGCCTTTGCCACATCACCTGGTTGCTTTTTAAATGTTAACGGTGGGAGGAAGGTTTAGAACTTCCTGGAGTCCAGCCTCAGCCAGTGTGAGATGTGTCCAACCAGACTCCAGACATCTTTGCACATCAGCTTCCTGCCTTCCAGAGGCTGTCAGGAGTGCAGAGCCCCCTCTTCAGGAAAAGCATTTTCAAGGAGGGCAGAGAAGTCAGAGGATGAGATGGTTAGATAACATTACCGACTCACTGAACATGAATTTGAGCAAACTACGGGAGGTAGTGGAGGACAGAGAAGCCTGGCATGCTGCAGTCATGGGGTCTCATAGAGTCAGACATGACTTAGTGACTGAACAACAAAGGAAGGCAACCCTGAAACCCTGAGTGTGTTGCCTTTGCCCAGAAGGAGCAAGGGTAAGAGCAGATCATGGCTCCGTGATCCAAGTCCGAAGGCTCAGCCCCCATCATTCTGTCTACCTGGGGCCCCTTGCCATTGCATACATTCCATTTGTACGCTCACAACAATGGGGGATTTTGAGAATGAAATCGAGGTCGAAACACACAACACCATTCATGAAACACAGTATCATCCAAGGCCATGAGCCTGAATGTCAGGGACCCCACTGGGATTTGAACACAGGCCCCTAGACTAGTATAGGCTGCACCCACAGCACCTTAATCTCATGGGTAAACAATCTCCCAATCTCAGTAGATGGGCTACCTCTGGGCAGCCAGCTAATCCCATCCGCAGTTCATTCATTCAATCAACATTCACTGAGCACTGATCAATCACCAGACACCTCAGAGCTGGGGAAACAAAGACAGAGTCCCAGCCAGTAGGAAGCCCACCCTTAGTAAACAGACAGCTACTCGGGGTGATAAGTGTGACTGGGCTGAAGAGAGGCTGATGTGGATTCTCGCTAGCTTCCCAGGGAGCAGTCCATGTCATATCTCCCCGGTGTGACCCTTCCATGCTGACTAGCAGAGGCAGCCCTGAGCTTTAGGGTTGGGAAAGGCCCCAGGCACAGTGATTCATGCCTATGATCCCTTCCAAACTTTCTTGTGCCACAATGTAGACTGCAAAGAAAGTGTCATCCTTGGCACCCCAAGGACCCTGGCCAGTCTGCCTGTTACCGGTGCTCAGGGCACCTGAAGAAATAAGATGAGGCCTAAAAGAAAGAAGGGTGATGAGTCAGGAAACGTGTGGCTAACACCCAAATAGGAGGTGCTGACTTCTGCACGCAGCAGGAACCCCTCCCTGCTTCTGAGTGGGCCCAGCACCTGCTCTCAGCCCGTCCAGCTCCACCTTGTCAATGTCGAGTGGCCTTGGGCTGCTCCCCGTGACTTAGTTTCCACATTTTCCGAATGAGGAGAATGATAATAGAGCTTTCATTGTAGGGTGTTTGAATCACTATTTATTAAGCACTTAAACCATTTTCAGGACTTGGAAATCACTATGGAAGACCTTTTTTAAAAAAGTAGAGCAAGGATTCAAGAAGCTATTTAACTGGCCCCCCTGCCTTCAGCCAGGACCCCATCCATGGAGCAGTTGAAAGAGGACAGGGGTAATCAACAAAAAGGTAGCACTGTTTTTGGGCATGTGAATTGGTACAACCACTGTGAAAAACAGTATGGAGGTTCCTCAAAAAATAAAAATAGAGCTGCCACATCCTGAAATCCCACTCCTGGGTATATATCCAGAGAAAACTACAATTCATAGCAGCACTATTCACAATAGCCACGACATGGAAACAATCTAAATGTCCATTGACAGATGAATGGATAAAAAAGGAGTGGTATGTGTATATATATATATATGTATATATATGTGTATATATATATATGCAATGGAATATTATTCTTACTATTCAAAAAGAATAAAATAATGCCATTTGCAGCAACATGGATAGACCTAGTGATTATCATACTAAGTGAAGTAGATCAGACAGAGAAAGACAAATACCATATACTATCACTTACATGTGAAATCTAAAACATAACACGAATGAACTTATCTATAAAATGGAAACAGACTCATAGACATAGAGAACAGACTTACAGTTGCCTAGGAGGCGGTGGGGACTTATGCCTGCCTAGCGGAGGGCACACGGGGACAGAGAAGGGTTGGACTGGGAATTTGGGATTAACAGATGCAAACCATTATACATAGAATGGATAAACACTAAGACCCTAATGTATAGCATAAGGAATCATATTCAATATCATATAATAAACCATAATGGAAAAGAATATGACAAAAAATGTATGATTTCAGTCAACACACTAAAGGGGAAAAAAAGGAAATTTACAAATGTGTCAATGCTGATTATTACTGAGTTGAAGATATCTGGGTGATTTTTGTTGTCATCTTTATGATTTTTCTGAATTTCCCACTCAACCCCCAACCCCACACCCTTAAGCCCCTGACCCAGCTCTGAGCAGTGTCCTCCTGGGCAGTAAAGAGGTAGGGGAGTGGTGGGAGCTTCTCCTGACTCTGACCCTGACACTGAGACTCGGCTGGCCGCTGGAGGGTGCTGGGGTGGGAATACCTGCCGTTCTGGGAGTCACAGGGTTACCCTGCCCATCCAAAGCATCTCCAAGGTACTTTGGCTCAGTGGTCATCTTCTCTTCTCCAAAACCCCGTGAGATCACAGGGTCCTCCCAAATGAAGAAACCAAGACCAGAGCGGTCACAGGACTTGCCCAGGGCCACCACGGGGAGAACACCCATGGCTCTAACTTCAGGCCAAGCAGGATTCAGGCAGTGGCCACGAGGCCCCAGGTACGAGAGGAGAGGGTAGCACATGAGCTTGTCAAATGTGTAAAAAACATTTTACAAGAATTCATTGCTTTTTTAACTTTTTCTATTGCTCATGTAGAAAACATTTGAAAATACAGAAAACTATAAAAAAGAAAATTTAAGTTATCTATAATCATACCTCCTAGATATTAACCTCTATTACCACATACTGGTATGTTTTCCTCCATGCTATTTCAAAATTTAAGGTGTTGGTGTTCGTAGATTTTTATCCTGTTCTCCACTTAGTGTTGTTATAGCATAGAATAAAAGTCTTCAAAACATGATTTTTAATGACTACACAGTTAAATAATAATCATAGCTAACACTTTTATAACATGGCTTTATAACATAGCTTTGTTTCCATAACAAAATACCACAGACTAGATGGTGGAAACAACAGACATTTATCATCTCACGCTTCTGGAGGCTGGGAGGTTCAAGGTCAAGGTGCCAGCTAATTCGGTCTCTGGTGAGAGCCTGCTTCCTGGCTTGCAGGTGGTTGTAAGCTCATGTGGCAGAGAGAGAGTTCTGTTGCGCCTTCCTCTTTTATAAGGGCATCAATTCCACTATGAGGGCGTCATCTTCATTACCTCATCTAAACCTAATTAATCCCTAAAAAAAGACCCCCAATTCTTAATACCATCACACTGGGGGTTAGGACTGACATATATGAATTTTGAGGCGATGCAATTCCATCCACAGCTGCACTTACTGTGAACCCAGAACACAGTGAATTTTACAAGCAGCAGTTCACCAACTCCTCACCAGGAAGGGCTGTCATTACCCCCATTTCACAGATGAGGAACCCGCAGCACAGAGTGGTAGCTTGTTAGTAATTTGGGGTTTGAGATTTAAACTCAAGCCATCTGGACAGAAGGAAGAAGTGTGGAAAATGTGAATTATAGAGCACACTAAGAGAAAATGAAAGTGCGTATCTGGGTTCTACTTTAGGGAGATGAGTCAGGTCTCTGTGATGAGCTAACATTTAATATGATATGTGAAGAATGAGTTGGATTCAGCCAGGCAGAGTGGTGGAAAGAGAGGTGACTCACTGCTCCCTGCTCTTGGGTTGAAAACACCCAAACAGCCAGATTTTTCATGATCATTTTGAAACTTAAAAATGGGGTGCGGTACCTATAATCCTACAATTTTCATTCCTCCTTTTATTCCCTTCAACTTTTAGTACTTTTTTCCCTTACAAATTTTAGTAGATAATCTATACCTGTTTGATGGAATTTGTTTTTAGCTTAGAAGAATTCCACACTCTTCCCTGTTTTACACAGTTACTATACACCTCATTTTGATTGCTCTGTTTTCATCATGTGGGACACCATAGGTTGTTTCGTTTTCACTCCTGGAAGCACTGCTATTATAAACATCTCTACGCATGCAGCGCTTTTCTTCTTTTGACCTACAGGAGGTAGGGGTAGATTTACAGGTGGTATTGGCCCTTTTGCTACTGTTTGCACTCCAAAAGGAGTGTTCACATTTTCTAGTCTCTAGCAATGAAATGACTGCATCTGTTTCCCAAAATTTGGGGAATTTTCAAGCTAGATTTCTTGAGTAGCTATTGATAATCTAGCACCTCACCATTGTTTAAGTTGCCCTTCCTTATAATTTTAGTTTTCATATTTAGGGTTTTATTTCTTCTAGACTCTTTTATGTTGAAAAAGGGTAATTTTAGACATCAATTGCAGAAAATATCCATCCTGATAAAGAAAAATGGAGCTGGAGGAATCAGACTCCCTGACCTCAGACCACACCATAAACCTATAGTAACAAAAACAGCATGAACTTCACTGGTGGTCCAGTGGTTAAGTCATCATGCTTCCAGTGCAGAGGGCAAGGGTTCGAGGAATTAAGACAATGTGGTATTGATAGGGACAGACAGGCTCACCAATAAAACAAGAGAGGGAGTCAGAAACAGACCCATGAATGTATGAACACTTGAATTATCACAAATGGACAGCATTTGTACATTTATTTTTATGTATTTATTTATCTATGTATTTTATGTATTTATTTATGCATTTTAAAAATGTACAGCATTGTAATAAAGAAAGAATGGTCTTTTCAGCAAATAGTGCTCTATCTTTGAAGTATCTATATGGAAAAAAGTAAAATCGGACCCCTATCTCACATCATACAAATGAATTCTCTTTTTTCAATTGAAGTATAATTGAATTACCATGTTGTGTTAATTTCTGCTGTACAGCAGATTGATATATATACATATATACATTCTTCCTTTATATTTCTTTCCATGATGGTTTATCTCAGGATATTGAATATAGTTCCCTGTGCCATACAGTAGGACCCTGTTTTCTATCCATTCTACATGTAATAGTTTGCGTCTGCTAATCCCCAATTCCCAGTCCATCCCTCCCCTCACCCATCCTTCAAATCAATTCTTGGTGGATTATGGACCTAAATGTGTGAAAGTGAAAGTGAAGTCGCTCAGTCGTGTCCAACTCTTTGCAACACCATGGACTGTAGACTACCAGGCTCTTCCCTCCATGGGATTCTCCAGGCAAGAGTACTGGAGTGGGTTGCCATTTCCTTCTCTAAATGTGTGAGACACAGCTAAAAAAATTTTAGGAGAGAACAGAGGGTTTATATCTTAATGAACATAGGGTAAGGCAAGATTCCATGGACACATAAGACACTAAAAGAACTGTCATAGGGACTTCCCTGGAGGTTTGGTGATTAAGACTCTGCCTTCCAGTGCAGGGGACTCGGGTCTGACCCCTGGTCAGGGACTAACATCCCACTTGCCAGGCGGGGCAACTAAGCCCATGCACCACAGCTAGAGAGCCTGCGAGCCACAGCTACTGAGCACAAGCACTCTAGGGACTATGTACCATGACAAAGACCCAGCGCGGCCAAAAGAAAATAAATAAATACATTTTTAAATTAAAAAAAACTGTCATAAAAGAAGACTGATCAATTTGACTATATTAAAATTGGAGATATCTACTTATCAAAGATACTTTAACAGAAATGGAAATGTTAGCCATAAAGGGGAAAAAATGATAAATTTAAGAATTCTGTTCCTCAAAAGGCACCACTAAGAGTGAAATTTTTTAAAAAAATTTTGAAGAGTGCAAACTTAAGCCAGAGATTGGGAGAGATATTCACAATTCTTATACTTTGACAAAGGACTTGTATTCAGGATATATAAAGATTTCCCAAAAGTCAAAAAGAGAAGGACAATAAGACAAGAACAGACAATCTAACAGAAAAATGGGCAATAAACTAGAACAGATGTATCACAGAAGAGGCTATCCAGATGGCCAATAAACATGAAGAGATGCTCAATTCATCATCAGGGAAATGCAAAATAAAACATAATATAATACAAGCATCCTCCAATTGTAATGAAAAAGAATCAATATCATGGAAAGACAAAAAGTACCAGGTATTGGCATATTTCCCCCAATGTCTCCTAAAGCGGAATACAGACACCTCCTATGACCAGCATAGGCGTATACCCAACAGAAACATGTATATGTGCTCATCAGATGCATGTACGAGAATGTTCCCAGCAGCACTACCTGTAGTGCCTCTGAACTGGAAACTATCCAAACGTCCATCAGTCATACGATGGATAAACAGACGGCTATAAAGCAACAAACATGAGTGAATAACAATTGCCCAAATCAGTGTGCTGAATCCCACATGCAAACACACACCAAAGAGAACATACTTCATCTCCCATGTATGTAAGTCAGGACAGTGGTTACCTTGGAGCATGGAGGCCAGAGGAGGCATAAAGGGGCTTTGGGGTGCTGGGTATGTCCATTCTCAACCTGGATGCTGGTCACACAGTTCATGTGTAAAAAAAATTCACATTGTACTATACGATGTAGCCACTCTTCTGTATGTATGCATGTTATATTCAGTAATATATTTATTTTAAGACACCATTAATGAAAAGGCAAGCTGAGAGTAGGAGGAGATATTTGCAACACAGAAAAAATATGCCAGTACACATATCACTTAGCTCTTTGCCTGCATTCTAAATTAAGGGCTTTGCCTTTTAAAATCTCTTCATCCTCCTCTAACTATGCATTTTTATGTGTTTCTATAGATATGTGTAATTTGAAAATAAATTACTTTTTGTATTTATTGAACAGATTTTCCCTCATTACAAACTTTTTAATGCAAATGAGTGGAAATTCTGCTCTTTCTCTGGGGAAATTTTTCAAATTATTTATGTTCCTCTTGGTTCCGTTTTTCCTCTGGTTGAAAGATTTGATACATTTCTTTTAAAAGCTCTTTATGTTTACCCGATAGTCTTCATTTCTCTTTCTCCTTACATTGTCACAAAATGCTGGTAACCCAGGAGATTCGTGCTGTTAGCATCCCCCACCATGGTTTGATTCAAGAGGAAACTGAGGCCTTCAGTTCAGCTACATGATCGAGGGGTATGGATACCCCTCATGGAAGAGAGGGAGAAAACCTGGATTCCTAACAATCCAGTTCAGCCCCTTCCAAGGTCATAACTACCTTCTAACATCAGTACGATATTTTTATAAATGAGTGTTTAGAGCATGTGATGCTACATCCCAGCAGGCCACAGCCCCTGCAGACAGCCCCACAGCGCCCATTCATGAGGCACTTCTCAGAGCAGCTTTACTGAGCCCACCATAGCGCCCCAGACAGCCCGGCCTGCGGCTGGTGAAGCTCCTCTTCCAAGGAGAGGAGACAGACAATAAACAAGCCACCAAAGAAGCCAGATAATGTGAAGGAAGTAAACTGGGTGAGGGAAGAGAGAGTGACTGGGGAGGCCCCACCAAGGAGGCAACATCTGGAGTGAGAATGAACCAGTGCCAGAGGAAGCCCGGAAGATGGCTCCAGGCAGAGGGCGACGCGAGTGTGGGGCTGGGAAGGGCTTCTTCTGGGATCAGGGAGGGACCGAGTGGCCAGAGCAAAGGCGGCAGGGCTAGAAGGGGGGTCCCGGCCGTGAGAAGGCTCTGACTGAGAGCCACAGGAAGCCACTGAGGGGTTTTGAGCAAAAAAGGGACATGATCTGATTTGTATTTTAAAAGATAATCCTAACAGATAAACCAAGTGTGGCATGCACATACAATGGGATATTATTCAGCCTTAAAAAAAAAGTGGAAATTCTGACACAAACTATAACCTTGAGGATATTATGCTAAATTAAATAAGCCAGTCACAAAAGGACAACTACTGTGTGAATCCATTTACTGGAGGTACCCAGAGTACTCAAGTTAGTAGAGACAGAAAATAGAATGGTGGTTGCCAGGGGCTGGAAAGAGAGGGAGAAGGGGAGTTATTCTTCAAAGTGTTCAGAGTTTCCATTTGGGAAGATGAAAAAGTTCTGGAGACAAACTGTGTTGATGGTTACACAATAATGTGCATGTAATTAATGCCATCGAAGTGTACACTTAAAATGTTAAAAATAGTAAATTTTATGTTCTATATACTTTACCACAATAAAAGAAAAACATTTTAAAGATAATTCTGCCTGCTGTGAAGAGGATGAACAGCAGGGTTGGGGCTTCAGAGAGGAAGCTCAGAGACCTTTGAAGACTGAAGAATTGAGGGCAGCCGATCATTCAGGACTTGGCCGTGAATTGGACTGGGGAGAAGGGGAGGGACAGGTCAGTATGTTTGAGACCTAACAAGAGACAGTAACAGAATCTGAAATGGAGTAACTAGAAAGCATTGCAAAATAAATTGTGCTAGGGTAGTATTCCACGTTTTTATTTTCAGCATTGTCTTTAACATTGTTGTATTCATACATCTTTTTTTTTTTCAGCAAGGTCTTAAAACCTACACAGAAAGCCACTTACAGCTCCAAGTCCAGCCTGTCTGAGCTCACAGTATGCTGCATCAGACCCCCATCCACAGGGCTGTGTTCCAGTAGGTTTGATTCAGGAGCTGACTGCCCGCTCTCACCTGACAGTAGAGGGGAGTAAGTCCTGTTCTGAGCGCTGGAAAGCACTTGCGGGTGCTTTAGGAAAGCGATCCCTGGAGATCACTGTATGGGGCAGGGACTACAGTCCCTATTTTACAAATAAGAGACATGGTGAGCCTTTCAGAGGTTGATTAAGCTGTGAATCTCTGCCGCCTACAGCTGGCAGAATGGGCCCTGCCCACCAGGCAAATGCAACTATCTCCCAGTAGCCCAAGGTGGATTCTTTTTCATTTTAATATTTATTTACTTATTTATTTGGCTGGGTGGATCTTAATTGCCACACGCAGGATCACTTTAGTTGAGGCAAGAGGAATCCTTTTTTATTTTTAGTTGAGGCTTGCAGGATCTTCAGTTGTGAACTCCTAGTTGTGGCCTGTGGGACCCAGCCCTGGGACCAGGGATTGAAGTCGGGTCCTCTGCATGGGGAGCATGGAGGCCCAGCCCCTCGACCGCCAGGGAATTCCCGGTGGATTCTGAAGGCAAGGCAGAGGGGATGGACACTGAGCTACCTCCTACCAAAGGAGGAAAGAGGTATGAAAGGGGTCTCATCCTGAAATGCTCCGGGCCCAATGGGGGAAGACAGGAATCAGGGGTCCTGAGGACCTGGGTCTCCACTGATGGGTGTGTCTGAAGAAACTGTGCTGGCCTGGCCTCAGGGATCCTCCAGGGCATCCCCCTATCAGGCTGGGCTCGGGGAAAGTCAGTGGACAAGGCCCGAAGGTGGATGGAAAGCATGTAGGCTCAAAGTCCTCCGCTTCATCCCCAGCTCAGCCCTCCAGAGCTGTGTGCTCTGGGGCTGGTCATTTCCTATTTGTAAGTTCTAGTTTCCTGTCTGCAAAGAGGATGATAACAACATCTACTTGGAAGGGTTGTGATGAGGAGCAAATTAGATAAAGTATTTGAACACTGTTTTCAATGTAGATTTGTCTGTTTCTTTGGGAAGGCCTGGGAGGCTCTGTTATGGGGGCAAAGGTCAACAGCTGAGCTTCCCCACCACCACCAGCCTTGGCACTGCCAAGGGACTGGGAAAGACTTTATGAATCATGTGTGGCCTGCAAATACTACTTCTTATTAAGCACTCCCTCAGTTTATATCCATTTTTTGGTCTGGGATGGAGGATTATCTTTTAAAGCCCAGGATCCCAGTTGCCTCCCCAGTGACCCTGACTTACTCTGCCAGATGGAATGATTGATTCCTCCTTTATCGTGCCACGTCGCCCATGAATATGCTTTATTATTGTACATTCTCCATAGAAAACTGCTGTAACCACATTGTAAACATTCACTGTGGCTGCTGGATTTAAGCTCTATGAGAAAGGCATCCCCAAGAGCAGAGTGCAGGGCAGGTGCTCAACCAGTACTTTTTGAACAAAATCAAGACAAAGTGACATATTCCAGCAAAGAGTCATAACGTGTTTCATTATTATAAAAATTATATACATATACACACAATGGAATATTATTCAACCATAAAAAGAAGAAAATCCTGCTATTTTGACAACATGGATGGACCTTGATGGCATTGTGCTAAGTGAAATAAATCAGAGAAATACAAGTACTGTATGATCTCTCTTATACATGGAATCTAACAAAATAAAATAACGACTCGTAGATACAGAGAACAGATGGGTAGTCCCCCCACCAAAAGTAACCTGATCATAGATCATAGAATATTTAGGAAATACATGAGATTGGGGAGAAGGAGGGGGTAATCTGTTTCACAACCTCCAGTGATCATGTTGGTAAACATTAACCTGTATTTCCTTCCAGTCATTTTTTTCCTAGATAAGCTGTTTTTACATTATTATAAAATCACAAATTACATAATAATTTTGTAATCTGTATATGCCATTTTTATGTCTGGTCTCTTTCAACATTATAAGTTACAATATTTCATTCTTACATTGCAAGGTCATTTTTCATTCTTTTTTTCCCCCACTTTACTCTGTCCTGGACTACCCATTTTTCCAAAAATCATATTTCCAAAATACCAATATAAAGAATATCTTGAAGCTTTCAAAATTGCTTTATCAAGAAACCTTGTTTTTATAAATTGAATCTTATGTAGAACTTCAATATACAAAGAGATAGTATTTTATCAAAATAAAATCACTTTTGAAGTCAAAGGCCTGGTATTTGTTTTTGATAACATCAGTTGATATGCACACTAAGTCTATTTAATGACGAGAAAATTGGAGCCTAGGGGTATATTACAGCCCCTGAGGAGCCACAGAATCACAGCACCCTGAACATCAGGCATTTTGCGGTGGCTCCACAGAGAAGGGGACAGACCTGCCAGCTCCCCAGGAGCCTGACTGCTGGGTTTCCCTCCCCTAGCTGTGCCCACTCGGGATTTCCAGGCAGTCCCAGGTGGTGGTGTAGTTGCTAAGTCGTGTGCGACTCTTGCGACCCCATGGACTGTAGCCTGCCAGGATTTTCTGACCATGGGATTCTCCAGGCAAGAATACTGGAGTGGGTTGCCATTTCCTTCTCCAAGGAGCCTCCCTAATTCCATCAAGTGAGCCGAGGGAAGCTGCGTCTCTAAGGGACCCCGGCTGCCTCTCTAAGGGACCCCCATCTGCCTCGACACTACTTACGGTGACTTGGGGGACTGACTAACAGAAGTAGCCATTTATCTCTGATTTTCCAGGGCAGAGGAGGGGGTTTTGTCCCCCCCACTCCCAGCCTGAGGTCTCCCTGCTGCCCCCATTTTGCTGTCCGCTCTTAGTCTGTGGTCGAATCTCCCTGCAACCTTTCTGCAGAGAGAAGGAGAAGATGGTGTATTTCCTTGGGTCTCTGTGTTTGGGGACCGAGAAGGCTGTAGGCAGAGGCCTCTTTTGCTGGCTGATGTAAGGGCAATGCACACAGTTCCCACTAAAGTGACCTGAGGATGCCGGCAGAAATCAATATGGCAGAGGTGTACAAAATACAGCTGTACCCGCCTCTCCTGTTTTTATTTTTATTTTAGGCTCCGCCGCTTAGCGTGCAGGATCTTAGTTCCCCCACCAGGGATCAAACCGTGCCCCTGCATCGGGGGTGCGGTCTCTTAACCACCGGATCGTCAGAAAAGTCCCCCTAATTTTTTTATAACACAAAAACAAAGCAGTTGTTACTCAAATTGGATACTCAAATTCCTCCATCAGAAAACAGCAGCAAATGATTAGGAAAGAGCTGTTTGTTGAAAAGTAGCAGTTTTCTGGGATATTCGGCAAGCCTGTGTGTGCGCGAGTGATCGATCGCTTACTCGTGTTCAACTCCTTGCGATCCCTTGGACTGTAACCCGCCAGGCTCCTCTGTCCACGGAATTCTCCAGGCAAGAATACTGGAGTGAGTTGCCATTTCCTTCCCCAGCGGTTCTTCCCCACCCAGGGATTGAACTCGTGTCTCCTTCTTTGGCAGGCGGATTTTTACCAGTGAGTCACCAGCGAAACCAGCATTCAGCAAGCCTATACATGATTTATTCACACCTGGTAGAGTGAAAGCTGAAGTGAAATATGGGAATCCCAGGATCAGAAAGGACAGAGCCTGGTCAAATCAGGACAGCTGCCTTCTATTTGCCACATATCTGTCACCTCACCTCGGAGCAGGTTCCATTCGTTGGTGACCAGCGCCCTCTATTGGCAACAGGAAAAGTCTTTCTTCCTCCACAAATTGGCAGCGTTTTGTTGCTTGGCAGGTGCTGAGCAATTGAATCCCTTTCTGTAGGGTTGCCCTTCCTGCCCCGACTTCAACTATTCAAAATGTTTAATAAAATATCAGAATATTTTATTTTGATAAAGTATTCAGTTCCAGTCATTTTCCACAACGACCTTCAAAGGCACCCCAAGTCTACAAGCAAAGGTTTCAAAGGTACACCATGGGATATGCCATGTAATCCACCGATGGAAGGCAAATATACTTGGAATTCTGTTTATTGTTTCATAAAACACATCATATTAGGGCAGTAGTACATTCATTCATTCAGTAAATATTTTGGGGGCAGCTTCTATGTACCAGGCTTTAGCAAAACAGACAAGTATTTCTGCCCTGATGGAGCTTATCTCTATGGTAAGTGGGGGGGGGGGGGTACATATAATAAACAAGTAAAATATATAGCATGAAATTGGTACTATGAAAAAGAACAGAGAACAGGCAGGAAAGAAAGATAAGGATGTCCATGGGGGGAGGAGTAATTGCTATTTTAAATTAGAGAAGTGAGAGGCACACCTGTGGACAACCAGAGATCGAGTGTCCCAGAGAGGAGGAAGTGAGTACAGAACTGTGGAAGCAGAGTGTCTTTGGTGGATTCGGTTTATCCAAGCAATAGCAAGGAGGCTGCCTTGGCTGAGATGGAGCGAGGCAGGAATAGACAAGGTCAGAGCCGGGTGAGGGTATAGACTGTGAAGGGGTTGCCAGGGATTGTAAGTAAGCCCTTGGGCTTTTTAGTCAGAGGCAGATGGAGCTCTAAATAAATGAGTGATATCATCTGGGGTGCACACCCCCAAATGTTTTACTGATAGATGTGCACAGTTAACCATGTTCAGAAACTGTAGGTCTGCAGAATAAACCCTTAAGATGAGCCCACTGTTTCCTTTCACAGAGACCCACAGTTGGAGGAGGTAATGTGAGCTGTCTGGAAAGATGAGAACTTCAACAGGCAGAGACCTGACAGGCCTCCCTAGACTGTCATTCCTATCCTTGAAGGGTAGCAAGTGATCTAGTTGTAAACTGAGATATCCAGCCCTGGGGGCCTTCTCAGTACTGAATGCCCATTTTCATTATTTGTCTACACTCCTAATTCCTCACTTTTCCTTACTACTCATGATTCCTTACCTGAATCAGACTTCTCCCCAGAAACAGGTCAACCAACAGATGGCTGAGAGCGAGGGCCTGGGTGATACGGTGCCACCTTCTCCACGTTCTAGATCAGACACACAAGGAGTGTCATGAAGTTGAACAGTTGGTACCTTACTGATTTTGATCAGAGCCAGCCTAGAATTGTTAACATCTGCTATTAAATTATTGAACTTTCTGGGAGGCACTTTTGATTTAGAAAATCCACTAACAGGGACTGGTTCAGGATGGTAAGCTGAGGACACACACTTAACTCCTTCTTACCAACTCCCACTGAAATGATTAAAGGAATACAAGGAAATTCTGTAGTAGTACTAGAAATGAGGAAAAAGGTTAGTACCTCAAATGCAAACTGTGAGCAAGTAAAACTGAGTCAGAGAAAGACAAATTCATAATCTCATTTATATGTGGAACCCTAAAAAGAAAATCAAACATTAAAAAAGAAAGGCTACCAGAGGTAGAGGGTGGGGAAGGGAGAACTAGAGGAAGTTAAAAGGTACAAACTTAGAATTAAAAAGTACTAGGCTGTGATAACCTATGTAAGAAAAGAATCTTAAAAAGAATGAATACAAGTGTATGTATTCTGTATGTATAACTGAATCTCTGCTGTAAACATGAAACACATTTAAATCAACTCTACTCCACACAGCTGTGTGGTACGTAGGAAAGTTAAGAGAGTAAGTCCTGAAGAGTTCTCATCACAAGAGTATTTTTCCTTTTTTCTTTTCTTTTTATTGTATATATTTGGGAAGACAGATGTTAGTTAAAACTATCGTGGTCATCATTTCACAAAATATGTAAATCAAATCATCATGCTGTTATGTCTTCAACTTAAACAGTGATGTATGTCAATTATTTCTCAGTCAAGTGGGGGGGGGGGGAGATTAAGCCATTGAAATGAACCCCAACAGAAGCCCATTACCATCCCACACGTGCACCAGTGAAAGCTGGACAAGTCAGTCCAGCTTATTTGTCCAGCCACAAATAATGATGTCAAGACAGTCTCTGTGGATTGTGAACCTCCTTACTTCCTTTAATGCTACAAGGGACAATTTCAGAATTATGGGTTTTTTTACTTTGCCAGTGAAGGTCTACATGCTGTGGGGAACAGGGTGAGGGCTGCTCACACTTCCACACTAAATGAAGCAGTGCACAGCTTGAACTGGCAACTGAAGGGCATAACCATGCCAATCAGGAAAGGGGCACTGGCCAGCCAGCTTCATGTTGCCACAACAGAAAAGAAAGTCTCTGGACATGGCTGCCCAAATCTCACACACATACAAGAACCTCTAATCTGACAAAGTAAATCTTCCACTCAATCTAAACTCTCCCCTTTCCCTTTAGAGTGTGCTTTTTAAGATTTGCACAGGGGACTTCCCTGGTGGTCCAGTGGCTAAGAATCCGCACTCCCAATGCAGGAGGTCTGAGTTGGATCCTTGGTGAGGTAACTAGATCCCATACGCCACAACTAAAGATCCTGCATACCACAACAGAGATCAAACTGTCGCAACTAAGACCCAGTCACAGTCAAATAAATATTAAAAATATAAATGTGCACGAGTACCCATATAATTTGAAAAAAACTGATTTCAACTACCTGAGCCAAAAAAATAATCCTAAGCAACCATGAATAAATACCCTTCAGATCCCCTGGTGGAGAACATCACTGACCGATGGTCCCACTGGCTGCCCCTCTGGATCTACAGATCCACCCCAACCTTCACTTCCAGGGGACTCTTTCTAGCCGAAGGGTGCAGTGGGATAGTAAGGCAGGCCCGTTCAGCGAGATGCTGGATTCCACAGATGACTGTGGCTTGAAAACTCTCCATGTGCTTGGCCCAACCTTCCTTGGACTGTAGTCCGAGATTCTTCCTACCTAACCCTCCTTTGTTCCCTCTCCTTCTATGGTATCAAACCTACACCTGAAGCTTCTCCCCTGCCTTCTCCTATACCAGTTCCCAGCCCCCAATATGTCTCTTGTATAGCTAATCCTATCCTAGAAGATCTAAATGTATGCACATGAGACACTTAAAAGACTGAAAAATTATAAGGAAATCAATTTGAGGAATTAGAGGAAAGGTGCCCTTATGAAAGGGAAACAGAAAACATAGAAGACTCTAAAGCATATGCATATCAAGTTTCAAGAGAACATACTTAAAAACAGAAGCAAGTAAGCATGGACTAACCAGAAAGTAAGAAAGATTTTCTAAGGGAAAAGCCTAGTTGTTTACAAATCCAAGAGTGGTAAACAGCAGATTGGATATGGCAAAAATCAGGTTCCATGGAAACAATAAAGGCAATAATCAAATAATAGGAAAATAATGGTGTAAAATTAAAAGGCCAGTCTTTAGACTGCAAAAAAAGTTACCTAATACTAAGAAATATTAAGGAAGAGACCATACCTAGAAATAACATGGTGACATTTTAAAATTTAAAGCATAAAGAAAAAGCAGTATCCAAGGAAAAAAATTCACATTAAGAAACTCAAAATCAGAATCAAAGGCTTCTCTACTGCAATATTACATCCCAGAAAAAATAGCAAATATCTACTGTTTTTAAAGAAGACTGTAAACTAGGATTTGATATCCAGTCAAGGTTATCATATATGCAAAAGTAACAGAAAAACACTGCCAGAATGTGAGGGTTCAGAAAGTGCACCATTCATCCACTCTTTACCGAAAAAAAAAAAAAAAAGCAATTCCCTGGCAGTCCCATGGTTTGATCTGCACCTTCACTGCTGAGGGCCCAGGTTTCAATCCCTGGTCTGGGAACTAAGATCCTTACAAGCCATGAGGCACAGCCAAAAATAAATAAATAAACAATAATAAAAACGGAAAACAAAAACTTGAAAAGCTATGTACACTCCTATATTAATTATAGCATTATTTATAATAGCCAAGATATGAAAACAATCTAAGTACCCATAAATGGATGACAAATGAATAATATATGCAATGGAATATTATTTAGCCATTAACAAAGAATTAAATTTTGCTATTTTCAGAATATGAATGGATCCTGAAAGCACTTTGCTCAGTGAATTAAGATACAGACAAATACCTCTCTTACATGTGGAATCTAAAAAAAAAAATTTTTTTTTAGCCCCCAATTTCATAGATACAGAGAAATGATTGGTGGTTGTCAGAGGCAAGGAGTACAGGATGGGAGAAATGCGTAAACTATTTTTTTTTTAGTTAATTGAACAAAAAAAATTTGCTAATTAGACAACATACTTCTAGATAATCCATGGGTCAAAGAAGACTTCACAAGAAAGTTAGAAAATATTTAAAATTGAATGAAAATGAAAATATATTAAAAATTCTGAGATGAAGTCAAAATAGTGCTTAAAAAAAAACTCACAGCTTTAAATATTTACACTAGACGAAGTCTAGTCAGTGACTTGGTATGTACCTTAAGAAAAAAACAAAAAAGACCAAAGTAAACCCAAGCAAAGTATAAGAAAGGATAAAGAGTAGAAATCAATGAAATTAAAAACAATTAAGAAAAAGCAACAAAGCCAAAAGGTGGTTCTTTGAGAACAGATCAATAAACAATGAACTCCTACCTAGACTGATCAAGAAAAACAGAAATTACCAGTATGAGAATAAAAATGAAATTACCACTACAGCTCCTACAGATATTAAAAGATAGAAAACACTATATTATAAATAATCTTATGTCCACAAATCTTTGAAAGTACAACTTATCTAAAAGACACAAAATGAAACCCAAACTGTGAATAGCCCTATATTTATTAAAGAAATGAGCTATAAAAAAAGCTTCCCACAAAAAAAATCTTCAGGCTCAGATAGTTTCACAAATTAATTCCATAAATGTAATAATGAAAAAGAGGATAGTTAGAACTGGATTATTAAAAAGTCACCTTTAATAGCAAAAGGAATAACGTTCAAGGGTCAACATTATACAGGTTATAAGCACTAGGCTATAAAGAAACAGAAAATCAGCTCTGATGAAGTTCACTTCTTCTTCCCTTTTGAAGGCCTGGCAAATAAAGCTGGGTCAATCTGCCCCTTTGCCAGTCCCCTGACAGAGAAGAGCCTCGCTGCGCGCTCCTGCAGAGTGCCCCCACACTTCAGTCCCCGGGCCATGAGTTCACACTTGAGCTTCTCCAAGCCCAGCAACTCCATTTCCACAACAGAACTGATTGCCAGTAAATCTAAAGTTTCCTGACTGTTATCCTGAGAAAAAGAAAAAGAGAGAGAGAAATTTTAAGTAAGTCCATTCCTTTGTCTCTAAAACTTTCTTCAACTGTCATTGACATCCTATGTTTCAAGAAATTTTCATTTAATATGCCGTATCTTACTACTGAATGCTAATAATCATGTTATTCTATGCATGTTCTCAATTCAAGTAAACATTAATTTTTTAATCTATATACTTAGAAACAGGTATTCAGAACATAAGTTATAAGATTCCAAAACAGAAAAAAAAAAAAAAAAAGATTCCAAAACAGATAAATCTTAATATGAACATAACTTTTCTTTTTTGACTTATCCAGTAAAAATTCAAACAGCAAAACATACTTCACCTACCTCGCCTACCCTTCCCACTATGACTGAAGAAAAAAGCAGCATCCTATAAAGCTTCATTTTAATGAGAATCCTATGCCTATGAATCTACTGATATTAACCCCATCATCTTTTTAAAAAATATTTATTTGGCTGCATCAAATCTCAGTTGTCAGACATGGGACCTTCAACACTGTGGCGTGAGGGATCTAGTTCCCTGACCAGGGATGGAATCCAGGCCCCTGCCCTGGAAGCGTGGAGTCTTAGCCACTGAACCACCAGGGGAAGTTCCCCAACCCCATAATCTTAAGCTTTCTATTCCAATCGAATAATCATGATTGTCAAAGTTCTCACTTAAATAACTTGACAAATTTAAATGCTGTTCAAAAGACCTGCAAATGTTCTATCAACCAAGTTAACTTTATAGACTTACACAAAATTAAATATTTCTAATGACGGATGCTCTGCCAAGAATGAAAGTGTTCATCTAGGGTTTTTTGGGTTTTTTTGCTGCACTGAGTCTTCATTGCAGCACATCGGCTTTCTCTAGTTGTGGTGCCAAGGGCTTAGTTGCCCCCAGGCGTCTGGGTTCTTAGTTCCCCAACCAGGGACTGAACCCACATCCCCTGCATTGGAAGGGGGATTCTAAACCACTGGACCACCAGGGAAGTCCCTCACCTAGGAGTTTTTTAAAAAACATATTCAGTTCAGTTCAGTCGCTCAGTCGTGTCTGACTCTTTGTGACCCCGTGGACTGCAGTATGCCAGGCATCCGTGTCCATCACCAACTCCCGGAGCTTGCTCAAACTCATATCCAGCGAATCAGTGATGCCATCCAACCATCTCATCCTCTGTTATCCCCTTCTCCTCCCGCCTTCAACCCTTCCCAGCATCAGGGTCTTTTCAAATTAGTCAGTTCTTCACATCAGGTGGCCAAAGTATTGGAGCTTCAGCATCAGTCCTTCCGGTGAATATTCAGGACCGATTTCCTTTAAGATTGACTGGTTGGATCTCCTTGTAGTCCAAGGAATTCTCAAGAGCCTTCTGCAACACCACAGTTCAAAAGCATCAATTCTTCAGTGCTCAGCTTTCTTTATGGTCCAACTCTCACATTCATACATGATTACTGGAAAAACCACAGCTTTGACTAGACAGACCTTTGTCGGCATATTCAAAAAATAACTCTCTCAAAACAAAAAAAACAAAAAAAACTCTCTCAAAGTTAAGTTGTTTTTAAAAAAAATAATGAACAACTCTATAGATAGATTCTTTATCTTTTTTTTTTTAAAGGTTATTTTGTTAGATTTCTAGAGTGAATCTTGACTTCTTTATGTAAGGCCAAATCTTAACCCACCATGTGTCTTTGGAGAATCACACATGGCTGCACAGAATTATTATGAATACAACAGTTACAACTACATCAAGAACAAAATTTCCACAGTTAAAAGCTCAAAGATCAAAAGTCAAATCAGGTTTTATTCTATTTTCCTTTTTCATTTTTCTAAGACTTTGCTCAGGATAAACTCCTAGCATGTATGAATTACACAAAAGCTGACATTCTTATAACTCCAAAGATGGTGTGAGGGTCAATTTAAAGCCCTTAGCTCAAAAAATTTCACTATCTCCCCTAGAAAGAGCAATATATGCATTTCTGCTTATTTCCTGGGAGTAGGGAAGGTGCTTTAAATAAATAATGGTAAGCTTTGTGTTTATCAAAGGAAGCCAAGTCAGGTTTCATCTGTCCTAAAAAAGAAATCATTAGACTGAAAAACAAACGTTAAAAGATTTTTGCTGGAAGTCAGTCCATTGAAGACAGCAAATAACTATTTAAGGGAAAGCATGCATAATGAAAATAAGTTTTTAAAAAGCTGAGTGTAGGGCTTAAGATTTAATGATAAATTTAAAAGGAACTGCTCCTCTTCTGCAGAAAAGGTCTTCACATCCAACTGACAACTGTGTTCAAACAGTAACTGATCTGAGAAAGAAAAACTAACAAGAAATGTAGTGATAGGAAAATGAGCACATTTCATCAAATCTAAAAGTGACATCTATCATAATATGCCTTACTACTGCCTGTATTACTAAGAAAGAATAAATAATATCAAGTAAACTGTGATGTATATCCAAACTCAGAGATACTAAAATGTGAAAAATGTGCATCTTAGAATTGATGAAATATAGAACCAAGGATACCACCTAGTGGCAAAATAATACCAATTCCACAGCTTAAAAACAAAAAATCCAAGGATTTTTCTTTTGGCGGGTGGGGTAGGGGGGAGACACGACAAGCTTCACTATCATCGACTACTGATTATTAAACAAGCCTTTCCACTAAGCAGCTGATGGGGAAAAGCACATGTTTCATTTTAATGACCTACTGCAGAGATTCAATTGACTTGGCTTTAACATGGAACTCTGCTCAGTGTTATGTGGCAGCCTGGATGAGGGGGGGTTTGGGGGAGGATGGTTACATGTATATGTATGGTTGAGTCCCTTTGTTGCTCTCCTGAACTTATCAAAAACTGTTAATCGAGTATACCCCGATACAAAATAAAAGGTTTAAGGAAAAAAAACTGACTTGGCTTTAGACATCGACTCCTAAAATTTACTTACCATGTTTCCTGACTGGCTGGCCTCCAGCTGGGCAACAGCAATGTTTTGCCTATCTTCTCCAGGTGCTCCCTTGGCAGCTCTTTCCCCATCAGTCATTTCTTTTGTTTCTTGCTCGGTATTCTGTCCAACTCCAGCTGCTTCCTTTTCTAAGGGTTCTTTACCCTCTGCCTCCTTTTTCTCCCGGGTGTTCTCTGTTTCTACAGACCTCCTCCTTTCCGTGTACTCCTGGGTAGGTGTCTCCCCCAGCTCAGCACGCAAGACTTCTGAAATACTGTTCCCAGAGTCAGTCAAAGGGCTCTGTAGTTTTTCTGATGATCTACAGTCTGTACTCAATACTCTTGCCTGCTGAGAACTGCTAGGAATTTCAGCTGCCATGTCAACTCCATCACAGCCATTTTGAGAAACATGAAAGCTCATTCCAGAAGTACTAGGTGCTTCTTCACTGTCATCATCAGAGTTCTCAGAACTGGACCCCTCTGCAGTCCCGAGTCCTTCCATGCCCATCCTATCAGAAAGTGACAGAAAGATTTAATGCCATTTACAGCTTCAACTTAAAAAAAAAAAAGAGAGAGAGAGAGCTGCAGTTAGTCCAGGAAACAGACTCTGAATAAGGATATCTGCTAGTTTGAGATGGAGATGGAGAGTAGTAAGTTTCAGAACAAGATATCCCAAAGGTATAAACAGAAGGAAAAAAAAAATTCAGTGAGACTGAGAGCAACATTCCAAAGATCCTAAGGATCTCTCTTTAAAACATGTGACTCTCTTTAACTGATTTTGCTTAAAGCCTTTTTCCTACTATTGTATGAATTTTAACTGTTGGAAATTAGATAAAATAATGAACAGTTAAAAGAAAATCCAGTTTTATTCATAATCACCCAAAACTGGAAACTACCCAAATGTCTAACAACTACAGAATGGATAAACAGGTTGTGATACAGCCATACCAGGCAACACACTTGCCAGCAGAAAGGAATGAACTACTGATACATATAACACCATCTCTGGGTCTCAAAAGCATTATGCTAAGTGAAAAAAGAAGGCCCAGCCCTTCCTGTAACAATGAAGGGCTGTGTCTTCTGGGAGTGTCCATGTTAATCCACCTCTGGGAACTAAATGTAATCTGCTACTTAGTCACTGAAGACAGGAGTAAGAGGCAGGGTGAGGGGAAGGGCTCTTGGCTAATACCTCCATTATCTAGCAGACAGTTTTAAGTTATAACCATGGGTCTGTATGTGCATTTTTGTAAGGTGCCTATGTTTATTGTAGACAAGGTACACTATTTTACAACATCGAGGCTTTCTAGATGTCCAGAGGTGACAATGTATGATAAAAAGTGGAGCTGATGAATTAACCAATCTGTACATATTTTTGTTATAATTGATTAAACAAACAAAAAACATCTTGAACATGGATTAAACCATCTCTGAGGAATATATGCCAGGACTTGTTCATTTAGGATGGCAGCCCAGGACAGAAGGAAGGGAGGGATGTACATGGATGTGTTCATATTTATATTTTGATGGTAACCATTAATGTGTGAAGCACAAGCTGGAATCAAGATTGCCAGGAGAAATATCAATAACCTCAGATATGCAGATGATATCAGCCTTATGGCAGAAAGCGAAGAAGATCTAAAGAGCCTCTTGATGAAAGTGAAAGAGGAGAGTGAAAAAGTTGGCTTAAAACTCAACATTCAGAAAACTACGATCATGGCATCTGGTCCCATCACTTCAAAGCAAATAGATGGGGAAATAATGGAACAGTGACAGACTTCATTTTTGGGGGCTCCAAAATCACTGCAGATAGTGACTGCAGCCATGAAATTAAAAGACGCTTGCTCCTTGGAAGAAAAGCTATGACCAACCTAGACAGCATATTTAAAAGCAGAGACATTACTTTACCAACAAAGGTCCGTCTAGTCAAAGCTATGGTTTTTCCAGTAGTCGGGTATGGATGTGAGAGTTGGACTATAAAGAAAGCTAAGCACAGAAGAATTGATGCTTTTGAACTGTGGTGTTGGAGAAGACTCTTGACAGTCCCTTGGACTACAAGGAGATCCAACCAGTCCATCCTAAAGGAAATCAGTCCTGAATATTCATTGGAAGGACTGATGCTGAAGCTGAAATTCCAATACTTTGGCCACCTAATGGGAAGAACTGACTCATTTGAAAAGACCCTGACGCTGGGAAAGGCTGAAGGCAGGAGGAGAAGGGGATGACAGAGGACGAGATGGTTGGATGGCATCACCAACTCCGTGGATATGAGTTTGAGTAGGCTCCAGGAATTGGTGATGGACAAGGAAACCTGGTGTACTGCAGTCCATGGGGTCACAAAGAGTCGGACACGACTGAGCGACTGAACTGATTGATGTGTGTTCATCTCCTGGCTGTATTATAGGAATGCACTGTTAAGTAATTCAGTGGAAACATACCTCCTTGCTAATACTTTAATAGTTTAGATCTGATAATGAATGCTCTTAGAAGCATTAAAAAAAAAAATAAAAACAGAAAGAGACACAAAAAGCGATATGACATTCTAGAAAAGATGAAACTATAGGAACAAATATCAGGCTAGTGATCAGTGGTTGCCAGGGGTGGTGGTGGGGGGAGGAAAATTAAGTGCAAAAGGACACAAGGGGACTTCCGAGGCTGACAAAAATATTCTACAGCTTGATTTTGGTGATGCTTATGTAATTATGTAGTATAAACTTTTCAAAACTTGTAGAACTGTTTAAAAAGGGTGAATTTTACTGTATATAAATTATATATCAATAAACCTGGCTTAAAAAAAGAGACCCACAGGAAATACCATTACCTTTTCTCTCAGGAACATTTAATTTCCATTTCAGAAAAATCACAAAAAATTCTATGCTGGACTGAGTTAAATAGTGTTTAGTTAATGATTACCTTTCTATCCCCAAAGGGGAAGCCAACAAACAAGCCAAGATCCAACTCAACTTATCATCACCTAGAACCTGGCCCAAGAGAATGAAGCTGGTAACCAGAGGACCAATGGGAAGGGAGGAGGAGCTAAGAGCAAAAGGGGTAAGAAAAAGTACTGCTGTGCTTTTCACCCACAAGCGCAAAAGTGGTGGAGAGAGGTCTGAAAAGGTGACCAAAGACCTCAGTGATGACTATGAAAAACCACAGAAAACAGAACAACTTGGAAACTAAAGTCATGGCTTCCCCCTGGAATTTTGAAAGTTACCTCTTTCAACACCTAATAGTAAGTCAAGTATAAAGCTACTTCTTGAGTGATTTTTCACTGACGGCAAACTGTCCCTTAGACTCTATTAATGGCACTTCTGGCAGAAACCATTACTAATGTGTATAATGTTAGAATCGCTGAAACCTGATCTGAAACACTCTGGAAAATTTCTGAGCTTCCATTAGACTTTACTTAAAAGTGTGTTTATACCAGATAAGACAAGGAAGAAATATAGTAGGTAAGTTTCAGAACAAGATATTCTAGAGGGATAAACAGAAAGAAAAAAATATTTTTCTTCAGTCCTCAAAGATCTATTTGGAATGAAAATGAACATACTTACCAAAAGCATTTCCTTTTCCCTGCACTGGCTCCTCCGTCTGTTTTTGATGTGTTTGGCCGTTTCCGACTCTCACCAATTTCTGCTGATACCATCTTGCTAGAGGCAGCCTGCATGCCTAGCCACAAATTTTAACAACTCAGTTTCTACCATCAGGACTAAGTTTAATTAAAGAATCTATAAATAATCTGGATTGCAAAAAGAGCCGTAATCTACAGCTCTAGATTTAAATTTCTTAGCATACCAAAATTTAATCCAGTTAAAATGAGACTAATCTTAAAATTTACAGATTTAAACTAGGCATTTTGGCTCTTGAACCAGATTTTTAAAGCACCATGTCCAATCTGTAACTTTGAAGCTTACAGATTCATTCCTAACACTCCTCAAACCTAATAATTCACCCCCTTATGCCCCTTATGCATCCCCTTATTTGCATACAATTATCTTTCCCCTATTATGTTATAACCCTTTTGATGGAAAAGACTCCTCCTTATCCAACTGAATATACAATAGTCCTAGCATAATGCTTTTGATGCTAAAACATAAAAGCTAAGAATAATCATTCCCATTAAAAACTATTTAATAAAAAGGGGACCTAAAACTGAAAGCAAATATGTGGGAGTCTTGGTACCTCCTGAAGACTTAGCTTATTCCCAGGAAGCACAAAAAGCATTCTTACCTGGGGCCCACCCAGAGCTCAGGGATCAACTATGTCAAATGTTGTGTGGATATGTGGGTTTTTCCCCTCTGTGCAGTAAGGCATACTGTGTTCATTACTGAGTGGGGAAATTTCATAGCTTCATCAGATTCTCACAAGTCTGTAACCTAAGAAGGGTCAAGAACTGCCCTTGGTGTGGAACAGCTGGCTTTCAGGATGCCTGCGGCTGGCACTAAGGAACCCCCTCCTCACCTTTGAGGACAGAGTCCTCCAGGCGCTCGGCCATCTCATGGCACTGCTGCTGGTAGTCGGGGCTGGAGAAGCAATGCCTGGGTTCTGCAAGCTTCCGCTGCAGTCGTTCCAGGCGCTTTTGCTCCTTTTCAGCTTCTCGCTCGGCTTGTTGTTTTACCCATTCAGCCATTCTGGGGACAGGAAAGAGGAGATGTAACTAAATGGCTAAATTATACACACAGACTTTTATATAGATAACACCCCATTTATACAAATTATTGCACTCTTATTCACACTGTGATAGTCCCTCAGAAAGGTGTGCCATGCTTACTAGCATACTGTTATGGACTTGACTAAAACCCAAAGCTAATTATTCAATCATGAAAAAGGTTAAGTCTGGTAGCAACAAATTAGAGCGTAAGTATTTTAAGTTTACATTTCTGATATGTGTGGTGTGTGTGCCATCACTAATGACAGAAAACTACGTCTCTTTAAAAAACAAAACAGGTGGGCATCTTACGCTTTTTCATGATTGACATCTCGTAATCTCCTTCCACTGAGATCCCGGCAAGCCTCTCGATTGGTTGTCTTTTCAATCTGAGCACCGAGTGCTCGGAGCATTGAGCCAAAACCTAAACAAATATATTTGGAGAAAGCAGGTTAAAAAGTATTCAAGGATGGTCAGTTCTAATGAGGAGGATGAAACTGGAGCCTATTATATAGAGTGAAGTAAGTCAGAAAGAAAAACACCAATACAGTGTATTAACACATATATATGGAATTTAGAAAGATGGTAATGATGACCCTAAATACAAGATAGCAAAAAAGACAAAGATAGAACAGACTTTTGGACTCTGTGGGAGAAGGCAAGGGTGGGGTGATTTGACAGAATAGTATTGAAACATGTATATTAGCATATGTGAAATAGGTGACCAGTCCAAGTTCGATCCATGAAACAGGGCACTCAAAGCCAGTGCAGGGGACAACCCAGAGGAATGGGATGGGGAGGGCGGGTGTTCAGGACTGGCAGACATATGTATACCCGTGGCTGATTCAGTCGCTGTATGGCAAAAACCACAATCCTGTAGAGTAATTAGCCTCCAATCAAAATAAATAAATAATTTTTTTTTTAAGTATTCAAGGATGGACAAAAGCCGAACTTGTGAAAAGAGTATTATTATATTATAAGATTATCATAAGAGTAAAGGTGATCTCTATTTTCTTTTCGGTTTTAAAGGAAATGCACATCAAGATTCTAACCCAGGTAGCAAAGGTAAGAATACTGATAAACATGATTCAATCTTGTGCTTTTCACACTTTCTCTTATACTTCTGCAATATTGTACCTGCACCACTGGGATATTTTAGAGGGCTATACCTAGTGACAGAAATCCCAAAATTCCACAATTAGGAATTTTAAAAATTATATGATGAGATTTTGCAATAAAGCAATTTTAAGCTGTCACTGGCTGATGCAACAAGCTTCATATTGACAGAATTTCAAACAGCAGGATGACTGTAATCTGAGATGTTAGTTCTTTGAAAACCAAACCGAGTTACCACAGATTTTGAGAAAGCCTAAGAATTATATGTTAGTCCATCAGGAGAAATACCAAGAACTGTTCACATTCAGTTTTTGCTTTTAGTTTTTTTTCTCTAAGATGAGTTACTACAACCAGGACCTTGATCTACCTCAATCTGTAAACAGCTATATTTCATAAAGTGACGTCAGACTTCCCGTGGAACTAGAATAACCAAACAAAATGCTGAGAACAGCAAAAGGAGATTTGATTGTTCTAACACTCATCAGCAAACTGGACAGAACAGCCAGCATCTCTGTTCACCTAATTCTGCCCAAAGACTGGGCGCCTAGGGTGCCTAAGAGTGACCTGGCCGGGCTGGAGAAGGTGGGAATTTTATCATACTGTATCTTTCCCAAAAAAAATAAAAGAGAAAATATTCAAAACTCGGTAAATTAACAAAGGACTTCATAAAACAAATCAAGGCTGGTACACTACAGAGACCAAGGAGTTTGTTAATTTAATACATCTGGCTACAGAATGCAGATATGTTACTACTAAGCCGTCAACATTCACGTCCTACCTCCTTTTCCACCACGAAGTCTGGGTTCCAAACTATAAACAGCTCCATGCTGCACTGTGTCACTGGTGTTAACGAGTGATCCATTGCATTTCACAAAGAAGCATTCCACTGGAACAACCTAGAGACAAGTGAGGGGTTCTTTCAATGCTGTTTATGAGACAAGTTTTTTTGCAGGGAGGGACCTAGCTTATTTTTTATTATTTCAATTACAAGGAGATAGTAGATGTGATCAGTTAATATCTGCTGAAATGAAAAAAATGAAAACCACTAAAAGAAAAAAGTCATTTTATATGATGTATTCTAGGTACAACTTTTTCCTAATACTTACCTAATCATGATATAAAGAACTTTTTGCCTCTTAGGTGAAAATTAAAACTGCTCTTTCTCATTCTCTAACAGGAAATAGGAGTCAACGTGGAAGATTACAGGGGCTCAGATCTAGTAACTCTGATGGTCCCATTTCCTCTGACTTTTAAAAATAATACCAAGTTGAACACTGAGTGGCCCCAAATTTAAAACTGACATCTTGAAAAGTGTAGATAGGGATAAGAAGAGGGGAGAGGAGGAGACAAAAATATGGTTTTTAATATACTTACATAAGCTTTAAGAGTTTTAGAATCAGCTGGCAGTTGGTAATTAATCTCTTCTGCCAGCGTCTCCCTGAGTTCCAGCCAATCAATGAAGAAGCCCACATACCCCTCCAGACTCACTCTATGTATTTCAAAAAAATTCTCAGATCAAGTGATGAAAAGAAAATATAAATACCCTAAGGTTTTCTAAACAAGTTTCTGTTTTTTTTTAGCCGCAACACTTGGCACACAGGATCTTGGCTCTCAACCAGAGATCAAACCCACACCCTCTGCAGTGGAAGCTCAAAGTCTTAACCACTGGACTGCCAGGGAAGTCCCTAAACAAGTTTCTGATGCCATAAAATAACACAATAGAGGAGAATTGTCCAAAATTACATGGAACTTATAGGAGGTTATATAGGAGGTTGACAATTAAATCTGCAACATGAAGAATAAAGAGATCTAAATACAAATAGAAAGGAAAAAGGCATTTCTGGCACCTTCCTGAAGTGGAAACTATGAACATTCATTCTGAGGCACATCACACAGCTATTTTAATGGGACCCATTCCTTCACTCAGCTGCCTACTATAAGCGTGGTACTTTTCAAGTGTTGGAATACTACCATGAATACCATAGTGAATGCAAATCCTGCCTCATGATGCTTATATTCTAGTGGGGGAAGACAAATTATGAACAAACATATATTATGTTTGATATAATTATATAATTGACAAATTATATATTATGTCAAGTGGTGATATGCAGGGTAAAGGGGATTAAGATATGTGGATAGGTGTGGTGGTAATCTAGTTAATCTATATGGTCAGTCAGAGAAAGCAGAGAATTTAAGAAAGTGAGAGAATAAGCCATATGGTGGTCTGGGGGAACAGCATTCCAGAGGCAACAGCAAATGCAAAGACTGCAACAGAGATGCGCTTAGAGTATTCAAGGAGGAGCATCACAGCCGGCAGGGCTGGAATGAAGTTCACAAGGGGAGTGATGAGGCCTTCAAGACCATTATAAGGACTCTGGATGGTTCTCTGAATAAAACTATTGTAGAGTTTTGAACAAACTTGAGATCAGAGTCAAGCTCTTAAAGGATCACTCTGTTAAACTGTAAAAATAAGATTACAGAAGCAGAGAGATCATTGGGAAGCTACTGTGATAATCCAGGTGAGACATTTCTATGTGTACCAGGGCAGTAGCAGCATAGTGGAAGAGAAACATGAGATTCTGAGGACACGCTGAACGAAAATGCTAACGCTCTAGTGAAGGGATGAGCTCAATGGAGAAATTAGATTCCAAAAATTTGGTTTGACAAATGGAAAAATAGAGTTGCCACCTATTAAGAGGGAAGGGGATATTTGAAGGAGAAAATCAGTCGCATTTCGGATTTTGGTGTGAGATGTTTATTACACAACTAGATGGAGATGCCGAGTAGACCAGGTGCTATACAAGTCTGGAGTTTGGGGAAGAAGTCTGTGCTGAAGTTTTACACTTGAAAGCTACCAGCACACTGATGGTACTGAAAGCCATGAGCATGGACAAGAAACCACTGGGATGAGGGAGGGGCTCCTGCACCATGAGAGTTCAGGGTGATGAGGACGAAGCAGCGAGAGAGACTGGAAAGGAGGGGCCAGCGAGATGGAAGAGAACTGAGGGTGTCATCTGCACAAGTGAGAGAAGTGCACTAAGGGGGGAATGGTCAACTGTGCAAACTGAGGCTGACAGGCCAAGCAAGATGGAAACCGGAAACTGATCGTGATACGGCCACACAGAAGCTACTGACCAGCGTGACACAGAGCTGTTGAAGTGATGGGAACAGAAAAGCTGAACCAGAGTGGGTTCTAAAGGAGAAGAGCTTTATGTTCAAGTATATTTTTTTTAATCAAGAAAATCAGAGAAAATAAAGTGACAGCTGGAAGGGATGTGGGCTCATGTTTGCACACTGGTAGGAATGAGCCAATAAAAAGCGAAAATACAGGGGAGAAAGCACTAATGCCAAATAAATCTGTCAGTAGGTAAGAAGGAGGGGTTACTCTACAAAGTAGAAGATAACTGCAAATTACTTGTAAAATAATGACAGTTCATCCACAGTAACACACAAGAAGGCTGAATATACAGCAGGTACCTACCAGAGGCACTGCTGTGAGGAGAGGAAAATTCTCTCCTTACTGCTTGAATACAAAGTTTGTCCTTGAGATGGAATAAGTCTTGGAGATTTAGAGAGAGAGGATGTGAGACAGTAATCTAGGAGAGTGAAAGAGTGATGAACTGAGCAGTGCCTCTCAATCCTTTTCATACCACGGTAAACACAAATAATATCTGGATGACACCCTGGGGAAAGTGAGTAAAGTTACTAAGGATGGGTTGAGATTCTGGGCATGCCCAGGTTCTGTCCAGCTGCCCAAGGTCTAGCGGGATCAATACTCTCAGCAGTCCTGCAATCCAGCGGATTTCTCTAATCCAAATGCAATTACAGTAGAATTGCCAAGCAGCACTAAGGCTGGTGTATGTGACTTTGTCATGAGACTGCTTTATGTGATTAGTTCCCCTACCAGGGCACTGCCTAGATGCCACTCAAAATAGGTGGAGAGTTGGATTTAAACTGACTGGCATTTTCCCAGGCAAATATGGTACCAGGAGAGAGGAACAAGGGAAGTCAGGCCGTATACAATTATGTGATTAACATGAAGGATTATTCTTGTCTATAAAACCCTGTTTAAAAAGCTGTAAAAATTAAATAAGACAAGTAATACACCTTCTATATATTTAATGTTTATAAATTAAGAGCCACTCTAGTTTAACATTTTGTATATCCAATGAGTATGGTATTTCTAAAATCCTAAATAACTTCAAAAACCTTTAATATGCAGGCAGAAAGATTATACATCATACTTCATTTCTGAACAGAACCGCTTAATCAGACAACTGATTACCAAAACTGCATTTTTCTACTTAAGATTCTTGACAATTTTCTAGTAGAAAAAAAAAAATTTAGAACCAATTTAACTGTTTTTAACCTTTATAAGGCATTTTGAGCACAAAGTATTATGTGTCTTGGGCCAATCAGCCAAGGCCACCAGAGAGAAAAACATGTAGTCCAACAAAATCAAATTTCTTGACTCACTACAACAAGAGAGGGACTGCACACCAGAGGAATCATGAGGTGTCTCACCAACAAATAAAAAGATACAGTTAGAGGATTGGGGGCAAGGATGGGATTTAGGTAAAATTTAAATGAAAAATATTTTACAAGGCTCACAATAAAGCAGGGCTGTGTGTATCAGGGTCAATACTAGATCTAGCCTGTGAAGGAGATCCAGGCTCCTGTTTCCTCGGAAACTACAAAGTTAAGATAAATGTGCAATGTTGTGTCTGCTGCTGCTAAGTCACTTCAGTCGTGTCCAACTCTGTGTGATCCCATAGAGAGCAGCCCACCAGGCTCCCCTGTCCCTGGGATTCTCCAGGCAAGAATACTGGAGTGGGTTGCCATTTCCTTCTCTAATGTGTGAAAGTGAGAAGTGAAAGTGAAGTCGCTCAGTCATGTCCGACTCTTAGCGACCCCATGGACCGCAGCCTATCAGGCTCCTCCATCCATGGGATTTTCCAGGCAAGAGTACTAGAGTGGGGTGCAGCTGCCTTCTCCAAATGTTGTGTCTAGAAACACCTAATTTGAAGCTCTGCACCTGGAAATCAAGAGTGCTTCTCTACATCAAAGGGACTTAGATTCTCAAGGCAAGAGTGGGATGCTTCTTACTGATACAACTTCAAACAGCAGTTTACTCTTATAATCTATGATTTTCAAGGTAAGGTTTCAAAAAGAATGAAAAGGAAGTAGACTTTCAAGGAAAACATTTTGACATTTTACCACTGCACCATGTCCTTGGGAGAAACACTGTTTCTTATTGACTTTGCAGCTGGCTATATCTATGTCTGTTATCCCAGCCTAATGAACAGCTGGGCTGATATTTTACTTCTTCAGGGAGAGCTAACACCAACTTTATCACGTGTCAGAATAGCTTTGTTTTAAAAGGCACAGGTGTGAAACTGCCCTATTTTTATTCATGCCAGTATCTCATCAAATGCTCTTTTATTAAGTTTTGTGTTTTTGTTCATACTTATTATGGCCATGTTTCTTAAGTATCTGACTGAATTCATTCATTCATATTTCTTGCTTCTTATTTTAAATTTTTTCCAAGACTCCTCATAATTAAGGTCTAAATTTTTCTGGTCCCACTTTGGATCAACTGTCAAAGAGTTTGAAAACTGTACTCATGAGATAAGAGTTATTTTCAAAGATATTAAAATCCAACTATTTTGGAAAATATTGCCCCATTCAGATGGCAAACTGATGGAAACTATCAGTTCTGACAGCAGTTAAACTTGACTGAAGTATAGGAAGAAAAAGGGAAACTGAAAAACTACACGATTTGCAAATACACATTGCTTCTTCATGGAACCAGTCCAAGTAAAGAGGTAGTTTAGACTGCAGTGTTAATATATGTTTAGCTCATAAATAACAACCAGAGAAAGTCTAGGGAAACACAGAGGAGGTGTGCTTATAAAGAAAAACAGAGTAAGAGGTCAAATGTCAAAATTAAAATTAGATTCAAGGAGAGCATCTAATTCTAAAAAAATAATAATAATAATAATAGGTTTAATATCTTATAATTGGTAAGAGCTTGCTTACTTCATAATTAAGTAAACTACACATGTGTAACTTTGTTTTTGAAAAATATGCCTGGACAAATAAAAGCATCATATGATTAATGAAAACGTCTAAATGACAGGCCCTAAGAATCATGCTCTCGACAGGGCCTATGTGAGTGCTTGGCCACGACCAGTGACCACAAGAATCCATTTCCTTCCCAATCATCCTTTGGATATGACATACTTCTCTAGGTTGGAGCTAACAGGGCTGTGTTAGCAATGGACAAAAATGCACGTCACATTAACTGTAGAGTGAATGTAAGGAGTGAAAGTGAAGTCGCTCAGTCCTGTCCGACTCTTTGCGACTCCTTCAACTATAGCCCACCAGGCTCCTCCGTCCATGGGATTTTCCAGGCAAGAATACTGGAGTGGGTTGCCATTTCCTGCTCCAAGACATCTTCCCGATCCAGGGATTGAACCCTAGTCTCCCGCATTGTAGGCAAACGCTTTACCATCTGAGTCACCAAGGAAGTGAGCCTTGAAAATCTTCCGGGCCAAACGCCTCATTTACGGATGAAGAGAATAATACCAAAGGGTATTCTGTTAGTCCAGACTGAGGGCCTGACAACAGCGCCTGTGAGCGGAAGGGTTTTTCTCCATTCTCTGAGACAAAACCATCACAAAACAAAAGCGACGGAAGGCCTCATTATCAGTTTGAAGCATCTTCAAACTGAGGAACCCTCAGCCTCAAAAACTGAAAACCCCAAAGAATAGACGTGCCCCCCGACAGACCCTCACCGCACCTATTCCTGCCCCTGTCCTCCTCTGTCCTTTTCGTTCCAGAAACCACAAACCTCACCTGGTCTCCGCAGTGTCGACGGATAAATTCTCGTACGGAGCACGGGGCCGAACCACACCACACCGCCTTGCACCCGAAGCCAGGGCCCCGAAGCCACACCAGCGCCGCCGTCGCCGCCATCTCACCCAGTCGCGGAACCTCGACACTCCCAAGAGCGCTGAGAACCACCACCCACCCGGCGTATCTTGATGACGTAAACTCGCTCATCCAGCGCCCCGCCCCTCACGTTTCCGCCTGCACCGCCCCTCCCCTGGGGACAGTCACGTGACCTGAAGCAGCAGAGCAAAGCTGACTGGGGGAGGGGAACAGGAAGGGCCTGGCAGAGGCCGATAGAAGGCAGAGCAGCGGGGCGAGGCGTTGCTAAGAGAAGTTGCTAGGGCGGGGCTCGAGGGACTCTCTATAAAAGGCTGGCCCGGGGTTCGGTTTCCAGCGTTCTGGCCATAAGCGATAAGAAGGTAACTAAGTGCTTTCTTGTGCCTCCAGCTTTGGCCCTTTCCGCCTATCTGTGTAGTTATTTTTGGGTCGCAGGGAGTCGTGCCCTGAGAAGGCGCTGCTCCCTGGGGGCTTGAGAAGGGAAGCTGCAGTCGCGGAAGCGGTTTTGGGGGGCTGCTTCCTCGGCTCTGGGGAGCTCCCCCGACTCTAGGGGCAAGGGAAACGGAGGTGGGGAGGTTTCTAAACAACAGCTCTGGGCGGGTTTTTCCTCCAGGTTTACCAAGCCTTCTCTTCCTTTGCGGAAACTGCCAGCCTCTCGGTTTCTGCCAGCCACGCTCAGTTTATTCGTATTTCCGCCTGTTTGCGCTCTGCGTTATCTTCACTTCAGCTCGGTTTTCAAAATATTTCACAGCAAGTGGGCCCTTGTGAAAGGCAGTGGCAGGAGTGACGCTTGTAGTGATGCTGCTCTGAAAAACCCTGCCATAACTTTTATTCAGCACCATGGAAACACACTCGCACATATTTGCATAGTCTAACTTTAAGGCTCTGGGAATCTGAAGAAGTCCCTTAATGTTTAATATGCTGAGGTTATGGTATTTATAAAATCCTGAACAATTTAAAAGCCACGAGATAGGAGGGTTCTTAGGAGATATCTGTATCTAATAAACACGATTGTATCAGCCCACAGAATCGAATTCTCTGCGTCTCAGATCTTTAGCAAATGAAACTCTGCTGAAGGGAAAGCAACGAAAAATTCAGAAATCATTTTAACTGACGGTATGAACAACAGAATTTCAAGACCTCTGAAGTTATAGATTCCTTTGTCTTTATTTCACTTTCACAGGAAGAAAAATGAGAAAGGGCCTCCATGGGAATGCCAGGAGATAAAGGAAAAGTACAAAAAATAATAAAAATACTGTGCCTAGAGACCAGTGTTTTACAAAGTAGGTGACATGGTGACCCCAGAGTCGGTAAATGTCTCACCAAGTATTTATCTTCTAATAAGGGAAGTCCACATTGTTACTATCATTATATCTAGTCCTTCCAAAACCTCGTTTAAATGAAATTGTTCCTTTATCCCTTTCTTGCATTTAAATTCCTACTGTTAAAAATCCCAATATTAAAAAAAAAAAATTTGAAAAGGCATTTGTCATTTAAAATATGCAATAACTTTTATTAACTTTTCAAAGACAAAAATCTGAGTAATATATAATCTGTTGTTAAATCTTCCCAATAAGCACTTAGCATGGTGGCACCATGGCACACACAAAGTAGGTATTAAATAAATATTAGGTGGATACTTGATGAATTACTAAGGTAGACAGTCTAATTATTCCCAGTACATATCTGAAGAAACATGTCTGCTTGCATGTGTGCTCCGTCACGTCCAACTCTTTGTGACCCCATGGACTCTAGCCCACCAGGCTCCTCTGTCCATGGAATTTTCCAGGCAAGAATACTGGAGCGGGCTGCCAAGTCCTCCTCCAGAGGATCTTCCTGGCCCAGGAATCAAACCCGAGTTTCCTGTATCTCTTGCCCTTGCAGGTGGATTTTTTACCACTGTACCACCATAGTTAGCACTAACAGAACACTTTCTCTCCTGAAGATGCAGCTTCAACTTGGCTTAAATTACTGAATACTTTTAAATAATGAGAAAATTAAGGTACCCAAAGTTAGGGCTATGGCCAAGAAAACAGTGCACATAAGTGGAAAAAAAAAATCTAGAAAGACAGCTGATTGGCTGGATGGTTGAGAGTGTGTTGGTGGTGTCCAGTAGCCAGTGTTATGTGCCAGGCTGGTTGTGGAAAAATAGAGACAAATCTGCCACCTTTCCAACCTCAGTGTACGGAGAAAAGGGACAGGAAGACACATGGGGGGTTATGACACTAAATGGTGAGCGGGTGGGGGCCAGTTCCTCTGCTAGTAAGAGTGTGTAGCTGTGCTGTTAGAACTGTATTTGGTGTTCTTGCCAACAAACCACACGAGCTTTGTTTCTGCCCATCTTCTCCAAACAACTGACTCTAGCTACACATTTGCTTTTTGAAGACTGGTTCAGCCACCACGAGGAGGACACTGTGAGAGCATCCTGAGGCAGTGTGGGATAATTGTTCACTGCCAGGAAATGACAGCACTAGACAATGCTTGTGAGGCAACCCATGACAGAGGCTCAACCGAGCCAGAATGTCATGCTGGTCTGCAAGAACAGGAAGCAGAGCTGTACACTCTGGCAATTTTCATAAATGACAGCAAAGCTCCTGAACTAGTGAATTCACAGACTACATCCACGTGACATGCAAGTCGTCCTGTGTTTTCAGCCATGTTTGTGCTCAGAGGAGGTGAACAGAGGTTGTTAATGCCGCCCTTAAGACAAAAGACAATGGTACAGGCCGACTCTTCCCGTGCCACAAACGCAAAACTGCCACAAACTCCCCAGTTGGCAAGTGTCGCCTTGTAGATGGCTCCAACCCCAGAAACAATGAGGTCAGCTCCTAGGATGGAAAAACAGCTTCTGGGTAAGAGCTGTGTAGTCCATACTGGGTGGTGGTTGATGTGGGAGGTGGAGCCTGAAGCAAGGACCCAAGATATTTGGCTGCCAGTGAAGACACAGCTCCACCCTCCTTCCTTTATTGGACAGAAGAAAACAGGACACATCAAGGATGAGGTGGAGTTGAGAGGTAGGAGAGGTTTGTGTTTAGCTCTGATGCTGGGAAGGATCTGGAGAGGGCAGAAGAGGAGAGTATGGTAGAGGCACAGCGAAGAGATAAAAAGCTGGACTCACGGTCAGTGCTGAATGTAGAAGCCTAGCTCTTTGTAATATCAGCAAGAAGAAAACATCTTCACTCAGGGTGGACTTAGATCAGTAAATTCTACCACCCCTGATTGCTCTAGATATTACCTTGTTTGCATTATCATGTCAACAGTAGCTTCCCAAGGCTTATTTGGTATCATCATTGTTACATCACCATCAAATAATGTTGTTATATTAAAAAGGCTGAATTTCTTTCATGCTGTTCACAGTACTAGAACTATAAAGCAAAACTGACAGAGCACCTATCTTCTAGAAATTTAGTATCTCAGCGTTGGGATTTTTTCAACATTGAAATTTAATTTCTCTCCAGTCAACAGAAATCTGCAATCCCTTTATGAATTTTGCACAGCCAAACCTTTTAAAAGGGGATTTTTCTGCTGGAGAAGTGATAAGCCTTTAGAAGTATTTCTTCCTTTAATTAATTGACATTAGTATATGTCCACTGTGTTAGGATTCTCCAGAGAAACAAAGTGAATAGAATATAACAAAATGAATAGAATAGAGAGAGACAGACAGACAGAGCGAGAGAGAGCAACTATATAAGAGAGAAAGAGAGAGACTTATTGTTAAGAATTGGCTCACACCTCATGCAATTAAGGAGGCTGACAAGTCACAAGAGCTGCAGGATGAGTGGGCAAGCTGGAGACCCAGGAGAGCCTGGTGTAGTTCTCAGCTGAAGGTCAGCAGGTGAGCCAAGGTTTTGGGTCTAGTCTAAAGGCAGGGAAAAGCTGATGTTCTGATTTGAAGGCAGTCCAGGTAAAAGGAACCCTCCTTTACTGGGAGGAGGGTCAGGCTTTTTACTGTATTCAGGCCTTCAACTGCTTGGATGGGGCCCACCCACATTAAGGGAGGGTAGTCTGCTTTGCTCAGTCTACTGGTTCAAATGTTAATCTCATCCAGAAGCACCCAGAATAACTTCTGACCAAATGTCTGGGCACCTCATGACCCAGTCAAGATGATACATAACATTACCATCATATCCATTAACTAGAGTTACCTTTAGTAAATAAGCTTCACTAGTTTAATTTTATTTTGCACCTGAAGAGGAAATGTTATTTGGCAAATGGACTGAGAAAAAGTCAGATGTTTCTTACTCCCTAGAGGTTTTGCTGTGTGAACTCAGGAAACTCATCTGACTGCTTTGTGTATCTGCTTCTAAATGGCTGAAGAGCTACCCAACAACTGTTGTTAGAATACATCTTTGTACCACAGGGTGTGGTCAAAGTTCATATGGTGAAATCCTTTGAAAGTTTTTGAATGAAAGGTGTTGTACCTCATTAATTAAAATGTGGGGGTCATTGGTCAACTGAATTAAACTTCTAGGTTAAATAAATTAACTAGATTTTCCTTAATAACTCAGCTGTCTGGCTAACTCACCTACCTAAGAACACATTTTTTAAAAATAAAAAATAAAATAAGCCCCAAAGTCTCTACACAGCTAAAGACTAGATTTTTCTTATAGAACCTTAGACTCTTTTAGTTTTAGAAAGGATTCTAAGGGAATGCCACTGGACTCGACAGTCCAGTGGTTAAGAATCCACCTTCCAAAGCAGGGGATGCAGGTTCCATCCCTGGTTAGGGAATTAACATCCTACATACCAAGGGGCTAGGAAGGCTGCACCACAACTAGAGATCCTGTGCACCACAATGAAGACCCAGTGCAGACGAAATTAAAAATAATAAAATTTAAAAGAAATAAATTTCATCTTATAAAAAATAAAAAGGATTCTAAGAAGGGTAATGGTCTGCTATGAAAAATTAGTAAGTTAATATAAAATAAATTATATGAGGGGCTTCCCTGGTGACTCATATTAAAGAATCTGCCTGCCAATGCCAACCAGAGCTCCATCCGTGGGTCAGGAAGATCCCCTGAGAAGGAAATGGCAACCCACTCCAGTATTCTTGCCTGGGAAATCTCATGGACAGGGGAGGCTAGTGGGCTAGAGTCCACAGGGGTTGCAAAAGAGTCTGACATGACTTAGTGACTTATCAACAACAGCAAATTCTATTAAGTAAGGAGACAAAAATGGGGGCTGCAAGAGGCTGGTGTGGGGACAAGAACCGAGAAGTAGTAGTTGCTGGCCAGAGTGAAATAAAAAGACAAAGATAACACCAGGGAAGATTTTGTGATGGGTCAAACAAGGTAACACATCACTGTAGACCAAGATCTTTCTCTATCACAGCAGAGTGTGATACTGTAGTCAAGATGACAAGGTGGCATGATACACATTTTGGAAAAGATCTACCAAAAAGGTAGAATTTTTAACACTCATGAGAATATAGGTTAAATACTAGGAATTAAGAAAATGCAGCTTTCCAGAGTGGCATGTTTCCTGGCAGATATAGTCAAAATCTTGGCTGTTTAGGCTCACTTCCCAAACAACTTTTGTATTCTAACATATTTCAAATAGAGGGTAAGACAGACTGCTTTGTGTACAAATAAACAACTTCCTCCTTGTTACTATGATATGACATTGATTTCAACACATAACTTCTCCTTTAATTACCCAGAGCCTTGAAAGACAGACAATCTGTGCCATTCTGGATAAAAAGATAAGGTTGGAAATGATACAAAAATTCTCTCATTTTCCACAAATTACTAGAGAGCTTTCTTCTGAATATTTACGAAAAATCTACAGTCCATCTATCTGGGTTAGATAAAGGATTCATAAAAGTTATAAAATGTATATTTCTCCTGTAATCACTGTTGAAATCCTCTGGACCTTAGAAGAAGAATAATAGGAGATGCAAAAACTCATATACAGGGACTTCCCTAGTGGTCCAATGGTTAAGAATCCGCCTTCCAATGCAGGGGACAAGGATTTGATCTCTGTTCAGGGAACTAAGATCCCACATGCCATGGAACAACTAAGCCTTCCAGCTGCAACTGCTGAGCCTGCGTGCCACCACTAAGACCAGATGCAGCCATAAATAAATAAATATATGAATAAATATTTATCCTCATATACAGCCTTCAGATATTAATATTAAATTAGAGCAGTGCTTCCCAAAATGTGTTCCATGAAATATTAGATTACTACAGTGCACTATGATAAAAGAATTCCATTTTCAAATAAATTTAAGAACACCAGAATATCATATGCTGGCTCCTAGAGATTCAAAGTTCATTAACATGATAAAAGCCCTGAGAAATTCTGTTGTCTTTGTTTAATCCAGTATCTCACAAACTTATTTGACTATGGAACTTCTTTTCTAGATTCACCTATTAGCATGCCCTATGATTAGTATTTTTAAAAGGCTGAGACTGAAGTATGGTTAATTATGAGGTTTCTAACTCCCTCCACCCAGTTTTGTTAAGATTGACCTATGGCACTATGTGGGGAAGATCTCCTAGAGGAGGGCATGGCAATCCATTCCAGTATTCTTGCCTGGAGAATCCCATGGACAGAGGAGCCTGATGGGCTGCACCCAGAGTTGGACATGACTGAAGTGATTTAGCACATGGAACTATATAAGTTTAAGGTGTGCAGCACGATTTGTCTCACATATATTGTGAAACAGTTACCACAGTAAGTGTAATTAACATCCATCAACTCATACAGATACCAAAAAAAAAATTTTTTCCCTTGTAATGAGAACTCTTAGTAAGGATCTGCCCATTAACAATTTTCAAGTATACCACACAGCAGTGAGAACTCTAGTCATCATGTTGTATACGTTACATCCCTTTTACTTATCTACCTTAAACTCGAGATTTGACCAGCTGACCACCTTCATCTAATTCACCCCACCCCACACCCCTGCTGCCCATAAATCTGACTCTTTTTCTGAGTTTTTTTTTAATTCTACATATAAGTGATATCATACAGTATTTATTTTTCTCTGTTTGACTTACTTTACTTACCCTTCAAGGTGCAATCATATTGTTGCAAGTGGCAGGATTTCCTTCTTTTTCATGGCTGAATAATATTCCATTGTATATATACCACATCTTTTTTATCCATTTATCCATTGATGGACACCTAGGTTGTTCCTATGTCTTGGCTATTGTAAATAATGCCGCTATGAACATGGGGTGCAGCTATCTCTTCAACATGGTGTTTTCATTTCCTTCAGATATACTCCCAGAAGTGGAATTACTGGATTATATGGTCATTCTATTTTTAATTTTTTGAGGAACCTCTGTACTGTTTTCCATGATGGCTGTACCAATTTATTATCCAACCAACAATGCACAAAGTTTCCCTTTTCACCACATCCTCACCACATTTATTTTCGCTTGTCTTTTTGTTTACAGTCATTCTAATAGGTGTGAGGTGATATTTCATTGTGGTTTTGATTTGCATTTCCCTGATGATTAGTAATGAACCCTTCTTGTGTACCTATTGGCCATTCATTTATCGTCTTTGAAAACAAAGTTTATTCTGATCCTTTGCCCATTTTCAAATCAGATTATTTAGGATTTCTTTTTTTTTTGCTATTGAATTGTATGAGTTCTTGGATATTAACATATGGGGATTCAAAATAAACAACCAGAAATGCTGAACACAAAGGCAATTCCTCAGGGTATTATGGAGCTAAGTTCATTTTCTTTCATAAAAAACAAGCATATTTTTTTCTCTCCACACACCATCAAAATCTACTTCACCATATATTTTTTTCTAAGTTTTTAGGACCAATGCTGGTGAACTAAGTCCTTTTTCTGCCTCTTGGGGAATAAGGTAATAAGTGAACACAATGACATTCCTTGTCCTATTCATGCCCACGTGCAGAGTCAATAAACTCAAAGGAATTTACTGTGTCAAGATGAGCCTCTATATCATCATAGCTCATACTGGAGATTTAGAGACCTGCAGTGTGAGTGAATTGTTCAATTCAACTTAACAGCCATTTCTTACCTTCTAAGTGCAGGAAAGACTGGACAGAGAGATACCAAAAAAAAAAAAAGCTGAATGTCTATTTTCCTGAGGCTCTAAAACCATAATAAATGAAAAGTTGTCTTTAAAACATTTCAGACCAACAGATGCTATAATTGGCATTCTAACAGACAGACATAAACTACATCCTATAGGCATACAGGCAAGAGAGAGAAAAAAGCAAAGGATTTGAGATTTTAAATGGCCATGCTTTGTATAGGCTGGTTAGATAAATACACAGGCATGCACACATACACACACTTGATAGAAAGGCACAGAGGAGGAGATTCAGGGTTCAGAGAGGGCAAGAAGTCTGAGTTATGGCAAGAGCACATGAGGCTGGGGAAAATGGTAGAAACTGTAGGAGAGAAAGGCTGGAGGGATTGACAGGGTTTTTAACTGCAGGCTGTGACTTCCAGACCTCAGTCTACTAGGAAGGAGAGACCACAGCAGGTTTGGAACAGAAGCGACATGATCAGATCTGTATTTCAGAAAAATAAATCTGGAGAGAGATCAGAGGCATAAACAATCAGAAGAGTCACCCTTTATTGAGAAGTTCTCCCTACTGACTCTGATTCCAGAGCATCAAGACCTACTAGTAGGTCCTATGTTAGGCTGTTACCAAGGTCAAACGGAATGATGGCCTGCAGGCAGTATGACAGCAAAAAGGAGAGAACAGGTGGGAGCTGCTGAGGAAGCAGAATGGATAGCTGGTTCCCTGCTTGTTTACCATGACCTGGCGTGCTCACAGAATAATCACAGAGAAACTACCGTCTAGAAGAGAACTGATGGTGGGTGAAGAAACAGGTAGACGTTTGGTCAATCTTGAGCATCTTCTTCCTGCCTCAAGATCACTGTTGAGTGATGAGCAGGAAAACTCAGGGACTCGTTTCTGTTGTGTCTTTATCTTTGGTAGATTTCTTGCCAGATTCCTTATCTTTGCCTTTCCTTTTACAAATCTGGGTTCCATGTGCAGCCTGTCAATGTTTGTGTTATGAATTCATAATGATATTCTCTTATTATTTGCATGAATCTGAAAAAGACTTATGTGTTTGCATCATACATCCACATAAAAAGAAAACCCCAATGAAAAGGAATATCCTGGATACCTAGGATATTCATGGAATACAGATAAAGATGTTGGGCCTGAACTTGTCACCGTATCGTACATCCCACTGGGTGATTGTTGTAATATTGGACATATACTTTGCTGTGAATTGAAATTGTTGTTTGCTGTCCATTAGGCAAGAGGGGCTATGTTGTAATTTTGACACCACTGAGGACTTATTTTAGGGTAAAAGTGGCCTCCTGGAAGTATCTCTACTTTTTCTTTGAAATCAAATCAATGTCCAAATTCTTCACATCGCTTCCAGCCCTTCCTCTCCAGATGCTAATGCCTTGTTTCAGCCAATATGGAGTCTGTCCTGGGAGAGGTCTCTGCCACCATTCTCAGTCCCTCCACCCACACTCCAGGGTTATCTCCCTGAAACCAAATTTAATGATGTCACTCCCTGTTCAAAACGCTTCCATGGCAACCTGGGGCTTCTAGGGGAAGTTTCAAGCACCCACTGGCTTCTGCCTAATGCTGCACGGTGATCTTATCTAACCTCTTCCTATGGACTCTATGCTTTGCCATACTGGCTACTTTTGTTTCTCTATAATTATTTTGGATTTCCCAGGTGGCGCTAGTGGTAAAGAATCTGCCTGCCAATGCAGGAGACAATGTTAGAGACAAGGGTTTGATCCCTGGATCGGGAAGATCTCCTGGAGTAAGAAATGGCAACCCACTCCAGTCTTCTTGCCTGGAGAATCCCATGGACAGAAGAGTCTGCTGGGCTGCAGTCCATAGGGTTGCAAAGAATCAGACACGACTGAAGCGACTTAGCAGCAGCCTAATTACTCTATTACTCATACCTTCATGTCTTTGCTTAAATTGTGTCTTTCAAGCTTCTTCTGTGCTTACTGTTCCTCCACATTCCCTGCCCCTTCTAGTAGGATGGGCCATCTCGTCCTTGGTGCCCTACCGGACCCGACGACAATTCTAACAGCACCAAGGATGCTTGTTGCCCTATTGTCTCCTTGTCTTACTGTGACAGATTGTAGTCTCCTTAAGGTTCGGGCTGCATCTAATTTACTTTTGTACTTGTAGCTTCAAGTACAGTGTCTGACAGATCGTTGGTGCTCAACAAATATTTGAAGAAGGAAAATGTATTAATTTTTATTACCTTCTTTGGAAGCTTTATTTATTTATTTCATTTTGGCTATGCTGGGTCTTCATTGCAGTATGAGGGCTTAGTTGCCCCCATGGCATGTGAGAGCTTAGTTCCCTGATTAGAGATCGAACCCACATCCCCTGCATTGCAAGGCAGGTTGTTAACCACTGGACCACCAGCAAAGTCCTAGTAACTTTATTTTCAGGAACTTCACATTTTTACTTCGGGATAGGAATAACGTCCCATTTGTTTTAATATTGCAGATTTTAATCTTTTTTCCTCCCAACCTTATTTCAAGCCTGTAAAGGCTCTGATGTTCACAATCAAGTGGGAGTGAGAGAGCAATCAGGAAGCAGGAGGGGAACGCCTGGTTGAGGGGAGCCACATCCACTGAAGAGGGTCATTTGGCTCCAGTAAGACTATTATTTACAGTTTGAAGGAAACAATGGTTCTCTTTAAGACGGTGAAGTCAGCTACAATTTTATGTATATTCAAATCTAATCTCAAGTTATAAAAGGTTTATCATGGGGGTGGGGTTTAAAGCGCAGAATAATCTTTAGTCCTGGCAATTGTTTGCCTAAAATCTATAGGCAAACAAATGCTCTTACCTTGAATGTAGTCAAATTTATCAGCTTCTCCTTTTTAGTTAAAAGCTTTTTGTGTCTTAAGTCTTTTCCAGCTCTAAGTTCTAAAAGATTCACCCGCATTTTCTAATTAGAGTTTTTATGTACTTTTTTTAATTGGAATATAATTACTTTACAAAGTTGTGTTAGTTTCCGCTGTACCACAAGGTAAATCAGCAACATGTATGTATGTATATATATATATATATACATACACATATATATTTCAGTCAGTCAATTCAGTTGCTCTGTTGTGTCCAACTCTTTGCAACCCTATGAACTGCAGCACGCCAGGCCTCCGTGTCAATCGCCAACTTCCAGAGCTTACTCAAATTCACGTCCATCAGATTGGTGATGCCATCCAACTATCTCATCCTCTGTCGTCCCCTTCTCCTCCTGCCTTCAATCTTTCCCAGCATCAGGGTCTTTTCAAATGAGTCAGCTCTTCGCATCAGGTGGCCAAAGTATTGGAGTTTCAGCTTCAACATCAGTCCTTCCCATGAACACCCAGGACTGATCTCCTTTAGGATGGACTGGTTGGATCTCCTTGCAGTCCAAGGGACTCTCAAGAGTCTTCTCCAACATCACAGTTCAAAAGCATCAATTCTTTGGCACAGGTATATCTCCATCCCTCCCTCTTGGACCTCCCTCCCGCCCCCACATTACACCCATTTAGGCTATCACAGAGCACCAAGCTGAGCTTCCTGTGCTTTATAGCAGGTTCCCACTAGCTATCTATTTCACACATGGTAGTGTACATCAGTTCAGTTCAGTTGCTCAGTCATATCCAACTCTTTGCAACCCCATGAACTGCAGTACGCCAGGCCTCCCTGTTAATCATCAACTCCCAGAGCTTACTCAAACTCACGTCCATTGAACCGGTGGTGCCATCCAACCATCTCATCCTCTGTTGTCCCCTTCTCCTCCTGCCTTCAATCTTTCCCAGCATTAGGGTCTTTTCAAATGAGTTAATTCTTCCCATCAGGTGGCCAAAGTATCGGAGTTTCAGCTTCACCAACAGTCCTTCCAATGAATATTCAGGACTGATCTCCTTTAGGATGGACTGGTTGGATCTCCTTGTAGTCCAAGGGACTATCAAGGGTCTTCTCCAACACCACAGTTCTAAAGCACCAATTCTTCGGCTCTCAGCTTTCTTTATAGTCCAACACTCACATCCATACATGACTACTGGAAAAACCACAGCTTTGACTGATGGACCTTTATTGGCAAAGTAATATCTCTGCTTTTTAATATGCTGTCTAGGTTGGTCATAATTTTTCTTCCAAGGAGTAAGCGTCTTTTAATTTCATGGCTGCAGTCACCATCTGCAGTGATTTTGGAGCCCCCAGAAATAAAATCTCTCACTGTTTCCACCATTTCCCCATCTATTTGCCATGAAGTGATGGGACCAGATGCCATGCTCTTTATTTTGTGAATGTTGAGTTTTAAACCAGCTTTTTCACTCTCCTCTTTCACTTTCATCAAGAGGCTCTTTAGTTCTTCTTTGCTTTCTGCCATAAGTGTGGTATTATCTGCATACCTGAGGTTATTGATATTTCTCCTAGAAATCTTGATTCCAGCTTGTGCTTCATCCAGTCCAGTGTTTCTCATGATGTACTCTGCATATAAGTTAAATAAGCAGGGTGACAATATATAGCCTTGACATACTCCTCTCCCAATTTGGAACCAGTCTTTAGTTCCATGTCCAGTTCTAACTGTTGCTTCCTGACCTGCGTACAGATTTCTCAGGAGGCAGGTCAGGTGGTCTGGTATTTCCATCTCTTTAAGAATTTTCCAGAGTTTGTTGTGGTCCACACAGTCAAAGTCTTTGGCATAGTCAATAAAGCCAAAGTAGATGTTTTTCTGGAACTCTCTTGCTTTTTCGATGATCCAACGGATGTTGGCAATTTGATCTCTGGTTCCTCTGCCTTTTCTAATCCAGCTTGAACATCTGGAAGTTCTTGGTTCACGTACTGTTGAATCCTGGCTTGGAGAATTTTGAGCATCACTTTACTAGCGTGGGAGATGAGTGCAATTGTGCAGTAGTTTGAGCATTCTTTGGCATTGCCTTTCTTTGGGATTGAAATGAAAACTGACCTTTTCCAGTCCTGTGGCCACTGCTGAGTTTTCTAAATTTGCTGGCATGTTGAGTGCAGCACTTTAACAGCATCATCTTTTAGGATTTGAAATAGCTCAGCTGGAATTCTATCACCTCCTCTAGCTTTGTTCATAGTGTACATATGTTGATCCTAATCTCCCAATTTGTCCCACCCTCCCTTTTCCCCTCTGTGTCCACATGTCCATTCTGTGTGTCTGTGTCTCTATTCCTACCCTACAAATAGGTTCATCTGTGCCATTTTTCATTGCCTCACTATTTACAACAGGCAAGACATGGAAACAACCTAATGCCCAGTGACAGATGACTGGATAAAGAAGAAGTGGTACATATATACGATGGAATGTTACTCAGCCACTAAAAGAAAGAAATAGGGTTATTTGTAGAGACATGGATGGACCTAGAATCTGCCATACAGAGTGAAGTAAGTCAGAAAGAGAAAACTAAATATTGTATTTATTTTTTTTATATTTAAGATCTTGATCCCTTTGATGTCTATGTTTGCTTATACTCTGAGGTAGGAATTTGACTTCATCCTTTTTCACATGGGATAATAATTTTATCCAACTCTACTTATTGAGTAGTCTCTCCTTTCCCCACTAGTCTTAAATACTACCTCTGACACACAGCAAAGTTTCATACCATCCCATTCTGTTCCATTGGTCAGCCTGTCTGTCCCTGAGCCAGCACTACACAGCTTCATTGCTATAGCTTCATGATAGGTTTTGTTGTCTACAGAGTAAGTTTCTCCTTGTTGATCTTCTTTTACAAGTATCCGTTCTCTTCACTCTAACAAAAAACCCCAAAACAACTCAAGTGCCAATCAACAGGAGAGTAGATGGTTAAGCTCTGTTTTATCACCACAATGGAATATGATTCAGAAGTTACAACAACATGAACTACAGCCTCATGTAACAATATAGTTGGATCTTAGCAATATATGAAAAATAAATTCCAAACAATTACATGCATGATGAGACCCTTTTGATGCAGTTAAAAATGACTAAAATTTAAATGTACTTTGTAGAAATAGATAGAGATGAAATAAAATGATGTGAAAAGACAAGCAAATAAGTGAGAACACAGGATTCAGGATGAATTTCCTTGAGATGGAGGAAGGCAGATGTCTCTTGGGGGTGGCTATATAGGTGCTGTTACATGATTAAAAATAACTAAATAAAGGAGAGACTTGCTTGAATAACGAGGATATGTTTACTTCTGAGGTTTGAAAGGTGAAATAAAATAAGATATAGAAATGGGCTTTAAGAAGGTATGTTGAGTTCTAAATGTTCCAAGGCCAATGATTGTTGTTGCTGCACTTCAGTGTTATCTAAAAAGCTACCCAGAAACTGCCTGACAAAGATATTGTAAAGACTAGCAGACAAGTGTGAGGTACATATATATATCTTTTCCTTCTTCAGCAGCCCCTGACTTGTGTTTGGCATCCCCACTGTGGAGCAGCAGGAGTTTGAGAGGAGTTGAATGTAGCCTCATTTGAGGGAAAGCTGACTGACCAGGGGAATCCCACCCTCTTGCCTCCGCCGTCTCTCATGGGTTAAGGGATGAGTACCTGATGTAAACTGGCCTGACCAGAGTGAAGTTAAAAACTTTCATTTGCTGTTTAGAGAAATACATTCTCTCCCTAGACTTGAACCAAGAAGTTTGTGGCCCAGCCTATTGCTACTAGCTGTACTGAGAACAGAGATGACACCTCAGAAACCAGAACTGAGGGAATTCCAGAACACAGAGCCCAAGCCCTGATGGCACCACATGTGAAGCCTGAATGTATTTCCTCAGGAATTTTCCATTTCATGAGCAAGAAAAATCCTTCCACATTATAAGTCGAATTGAACTGGGATTTTGAATCCTTATGACAGGAAAACGTTGAAACACCAATATGCTCAGTCAAGGCCTCCTCTCACTTGGCACTCCCCTTGTGGCTCAGCTGGTAAAGAACCCGCCCGCAATGCAGGAGACCTGGGTTCGATCCCTGGGTTGGGAAGATCCCCTGGAGAAGGGAAAGGCTATCCACTCCAGTATTCGGGCCTGGAAAATTCCATAGACTATATAGTCCATGGGGTTGCAGAGTCGGACAGGACCGAGCGACTTTCACTTTCACTTTCAGGCCTCCTCTCACTTGGCACTTCAGAGGGAAACAGAGATGAAACAGAGCGAGTAACCTGAGGTCCTTTGTACATTATACAGTCGGAGGGAAAATGTGATGAATACCACAAAAATATAAAAACACAGTGCTGTGTGGCTGATGGCACAAGCGATCAAGCGCGAGGCGCTCTGCAAGGAAGTGGTATTTGAGGTGAACTCTGGAGAAACCAGCTTCCCTGGTGGCTCAGAGGGTAAAGCGTCTGCCTACAATGCAGGAGACTGGGGTTCGATTCCTGGGTCTGGAAGATGCCCTGGAGAAGGGAATGGCAACCCAGTCCAGTATTCTTGCCTGGAAAATCCCATGGACTGAGAAGCCTGGTAGGCTATAGTCCATGGGGCCGCAAAGAGTCGGACACAACTGAGCGACTTCACTTTCACTTCACTGGAGAAACAGGAGGCACAGGTTAACCTCTGTGACTGGTGGGGACTCTGTGACTGGTGGGGACTGGGCCCAGGGAATCCCCAAAGAGCAGAATGGCAGAAACAAAGATGCAGGTGCAAGCAGGGTCAGGATGGGTTTGGGGAATTTGATTTTGTTCATACAGACATACCAGGCACTTATATGGATTATCTCTTTCAAGTCTCACTAAGTAGATACTAATACTATTACTAATAATTTTTTTTTTCTGTAGAAATCTGGGGCACAAAAAGGTCATATAACTCTCCCAAATTCAAGCAGCTAGCTAATGCAAAAGCCAAGCAGTCTGATTCCTACACCTAACTGTTATCCTATATTGCCTCCCCAAGTTCAATAACCAGCTAACTTGTCTCCACACACAGTGCTGAATGACTTCACTAGGTACCCAGTGGCAGGGATATGAAGTCCAGGTAATGGCCCTTTCCTCAAGAAGAAATTCCCTGGCAGTCCAGTGGTTAGGACTTCTCACTTCTGCTGCTGGGGGCCCAGATTCTATCCCTGGTTAGGGAACTAAGATCCCACGAGCCGTGGGGGGCAGCCAAAAAAATAAAAAGTCCCAGCTGAATTTGTCAAGGCAGAAAGATAAACAGGAAAATGCCAGCCACGTGTGATAAATACAGATTTCTATGAATAGTCCTCATCCTAGGCCTTTCTCTGACTGGATTCAGAGCTCTTTGGGCACACCCCACCTTTCCATCCTTTATTCTGGGAACAGCACATGGAAGGCTATTGGGGACATTTGTCCTTGCTTTGGAGGCCCCAGGCCCTCAGCTCCTCCGACCACGTGTGGACTTCCCTACCGGGTGTTTCCTGACCAGGTGGTCCTCCTGCAGATTTCGTCCCTTCGCTTGCCCAGGCTGCTTGTGAATTATACAGGAAAGCTCCTTGCCTGGCAGCCTCCAGGGCGGGCACTGGCAGGGGCAGTACCTCTCTCTGAGCAGAATCTTGGCTCTATCATGAGATGAAAGGCGAGTAGAAAGAGCATGCTGTTGCATTACATCCTCAGCCCTCTCTTGGCTAAGGGGGCAAAATAAGATACCCTTAAATTTTCACATGAAGTAACTGTGTTGCAAAGAAAGGAGAAAAACAAAGGCTATTTATACACACACTCAAGGCAGATAGGCTTCCCTCATAGCTCAGTTGATTAAGAATCCACCTGCAATGCAGGAGACCCTGGTTCAATTCCTGGCTCAGGAAGATCTGCCGGAGAAGAGATAGGCTACCCACTCCAGTTTTCTTGGGCTTTCCTTGTGGCTCAGCTGGTAAAGGATCCGCCTGCAATGCATGAGACCTGGGCTCGATCCCTGAGTTGGGAAGATCCCCTGGAGAAGGGAAAGGCTACCCACTTCAGTATTCTGACCTGGAGAATTCCATGGACTACACAGTCCATGGGGTCACAAAGAGTCGGACACGACTGAGCAACTTTCACTTTCACTTTTCTTTCAAGACAGATAATAAAGTCTGCCTCCCCACCCCAATTTTCTGCCCCTGTAAATGTATGTTTTTCCTACAAACCAGTGGTCCTCAAACTTTACACCATCTGGTCAGGTGGTTAAAATAGATAGCTGGGCCCCATCCCTGGGGTTTCTCATTCTGAAAGTCTGGGATGGGGCCTGAGAAGTTTCCTTTCTATTACATTCCCAGGTGAGGCTGTGTCTGTCAGATGGTCGGGAGCCACACTGAGAGGATACGTTACAGACCGTGGCTCTATAATTGTGGCAGATCCTTTAATCCCTTTACCTTGGAGACTTCCAAAAGAAGGCAGAGAAAAATTATAGAGTTTGGACTGTCTTACCTGTAAGGTCTCTTCCAGAATCAGATCCTTATGATGAGGACACACAGTCATCATCTTACTGGGAGATTTGTATCCCAAAAGTAATAAGCCAGTCATGTACACCTCAGGAAACATTTTCCTATAAAAATAACGTGGGGAGGAGGCATCATTAAGTTTTCATCCGTTTACATTCGCCCAGGAGAGAGACATACTTCTTTCACAGAAGCATATCCTGGATTGGGCTCAAAGGGCAGTTAGAGACCGAGAATCTGGGCCTCCTCCACTGCTTATTTGTTTGTTTTCCTAAAGTCTGAGTCAGGAATTAAGGGCCACCCACACTGATGTCCTTGTGCAAGGACAATGTCAACAATGAGTCTTCAAGGCCAAAGGAAGGAGCCCTGAGATCTTGGTTAACTGATGGCAGATCCAGGTTCGGGTTCCTTCTAATTCAGGGCCTGAAGTGGAGACTTTTTATGTGATTTGTTGTTGTCATTTTTGTCTTAATTAAATTGCAGACTTTCTTGGCATACGAGTCACAGAAGTCTGAGGACTTCTAATCTCATGCATTAGTCTAACCAAAGTAGCCCGTTGCCAACCAGGAAATGGTTTGATCTGATCTTGCAGCTAAGAAAGGAATTAGCATCTGGTGTGGAATATGACCCTGGCTCTTTGTACATTGGATTTTTTTATTCCTGGAAATACAGGCCAGGAGTGGCTTTATGATCATACCAGGTATAAACCTTGTCTGGTCAAGCTTGACTGGGCTATTCTTTTCTTTCTTTCTTTCTTTCTTTCCTGCTGGCAGGTGAGAATGTTTGACTTTTCCCAGCACATTTGAGGCATGCCTCTGATGGTATCTTGTTGTGATTTACTATTTAATTATAACCGTACCTATGTCTGCCTGGGCCTGTAAAGGTATTGGAGCTCTTTTCTTTTCATCTGACATAGGCAGTCATAGTTATGGAGTTAGAGGTTTTTTTTTAATGGTTAATGAATTATTAACCATAAAACCAAAGTAGTACCAAGCCAAGTCAACCTAAACAAGGATGCAGGAATAAAGCAAAGAAAAAAAGAGAAAGGAGAGTTGTTACCAAGGAAAATAAGGGCTAGAAGGATTTCCCTGGTGGTCCAGTGGCTAGGACTCTGAGCTCCCAATGCAGGGGGTCCAGGTTCAATCCCTGGTCAGGGAACTAGATCCCAAATGCTGCAAGTAAAATAGCCCACATACCACAACTAAAGAACCCAAGTACTGCAACTAAGACCTGAAGCAGTCAAATAAATAAATAAATATTTAAAAAAAGAAAAAAAGAGAAAATGAGGGCTAAAGAAAATCTAAGTTGAGATGTTGATGCAACATTCTCCAGCTTGGGTCACACACAGATTTTCAGTTGATAATCAAGAGACCTCTTGAGGTATTTTTTAAGAGAGAAAGAGAGGATGCTTCCTGAAGAGCAGAACTCTAGTTAGCACATACATATATACAGACATGACTTAGCAACTAAACCACCGCATATATACACATATGTTTGTATACTATACACGTGTGCTTAGTCACTCAGTCGTGTACAGCTCTTTGCTACTTCATGGCCTGTAGCCAGCCAGGCTCCTCTGTCCACGGAATTCTCCAGGCAAGAATACTGGAGTGGGTTGCCATTTCCTTCTCCAAGGGATCTTCCCGACTCAGGGATTGAAACTGTCTCTCCTGTGTTTCCAGCCTTGGCAGGTGGATTCTTTACCATCACACCACCCGTGGGATCACAGAGTCAGACACAACTTAGCAACTGAGCATGCACACACATATATATTTTAGTGTCTGACTCTTTGTGACCCCGTGGACTGTAGCCTACCAGGCTCCTCCGTCCATGGGATTCTCCAGGCAAGAATAATGGAGCGGGTTGCCATTTCCTTCTCCATGGGGTCTTCCCAACCCAGGGATCGAACCCAGGTCTCCCGCATTTCAGGCAGATGCTTTAATCTCTGAGCCACCAGGGAAGCCCTATATATATAAACTTTATATATGTTATATATTTATAATATATTATATATATTAATAGATAATAAAGCATATATTTGTATATGTGTGTGTGTGTATATATATATATATGTGTGTGTGTGTATATATATATATATATATAAACTCAGGCCAAAAATGCCTTTGAGCTGCCATAGTACAAACATAATCCAGGTAGCTGCAGGCACAATCCTGACACCCGACAGCCTGTGATTGCAGAAGTGAAGCAGAGAATCAGTTCTAGAGTCCAGCATCCCTGCAGGAGGATGAAAAGGAGCGTTCTGGTTTCAGTTTTGCTCAGGAAGCCAAGGGTTTGTTTTGTTGGGATTTTCAACACCATCAGCCTTATTTTAAAGTTTGTTTTCCCTGAAAATCTCAAGCGCTGTTGGAAAGTCCCCTTTCAGCCACCAGCAGAGGAGTAGCCCTCGACCCCCTTCCCAGCCTGGGTAAACCTAAGGGATGCTATGAAATTTGGTATGAAATTTTGAAATAGTCCCAGGGATCATCATCATCATTCCAACTCTTCTAAACCCCTTCCATCTGAACATCTCAAAGACCTATGTAAACATTAGTCAGTCTCAGAGCACTGCTTGGAGGTACACAGATATTAGATTTCTATTGCCTCTTATGTGATATGTCTTATGATCTGATTGCCTCTGATATGTCTTCTGCATCTGCAGATTTCAGGTTCCATCCCATTATTTCCTTTAGAGAAAAAGTAAGTTATCTCCCTCCCCCATTTTGTAGGGTAAATGACCTTGCCTATAGTTCTAGGCTGAAGTCTGTGGCCTGTACAAAGAAGTTCTGTATAAAGCATGGCCCCTACCCTTGCAAAGCTTGCACTATATTGAAGAGACAAGATGCAAGTATGTAACAAATAATAACATAGAAATTATTATAAGACAGGATTTGATTAGTTTAAAATGAGAGGTTTTCAGCAGGAGTCATCACCATGGATGCTGGTAGCCCAGGAGAGCTTCATGGAAGAGGAGGTACTTGGACTGGACTCAGTGTGTGAGTCTATGTGTGTTAAATGCACAAGCGAATTCCAGGAGGGGATGATGGCATGGGCAAAGGGACTGAGGTAGGAATTTGACTAACTTGTTTAGAAGTCAGGTAGCCTGATATTGTTGGAGTCGGGAGAAGAGTGAATGATAAGATTGGGAAGCTGAGTAGATTAAGATCAAACAGTGAAAAATCTTAATACTAAAGTCTCAAGATTTGACTCTTAGCATATTCTAGAATCAATTAAATAGACTCAGAAGCTGGCCAAAGTGAACAATTAAAGCTCATACTTGACATTAAATTAAAAAAGAATGGAATTGGTGACAGAAAAAAATGAAACAGGGTAGTTTGTTTCTATTTATTTTTTTATTGGAGTTTAATTGCTTTACAATGTTGTGTTTCTGCTGTACAATGGAGTGAATCAACTATATATACATTTATCCCCTCTCTGGAACCTCCCTCCCACCCCCCATCCCACCGCTCTAGGTCATCACAGAGCACCAACTGAGCTCCCTGTGTTGTATAAGCAACTTCCCACTAGCTGTCTACTTCACACGTGGTGGTGTATCTATGTCGATCCTATTCTCCCAATTCATCCCACCCATCCCTTCTTCCTTGCCCCACCATGTCCACACATCCATTCTACATCTGCATCTCTGTTCCTACCCTGCAAATAGGTCCATCTGTACCATTTTTCTCAATTCCATATATATGTGTTAATATATGATATTTGTTTTTCTCTTTCTGTCTTACTTCACTCTATGTGACAGACTCCAGATCCATCTACATTACTATTTAAACAGGGTGATTTAGGAGAGATGGTTTAGCTAGAGTGTTGGTTCTCAAAGTGTGGTCCATGGACCGCAACATCAGGGTCAAATGGGAACTTGTTCAAAATGCAAATTCTTGGGCCCCTGCAAAGACCTATTGAATCAGAAACTCTGGAGTTGGGAGAAGGGAACTCAGCAATGTGAGCTGTATCCAGTCTTCCAAGGGACTCTAATGCATACTCAAGTTTGAGAACTAGTAAGCTAGAAAAAATCCTGTAACAGATAGTCTCAAATATGGCAGAACTCTCATCTAATCATGCTCTGCATATGCAAAAAATAAACTGATAAACCAAACATTTTAATGTTCTTTAAAAAACTTTTTATTATGTAAAGCTTCTAACTCACACAAAAGTGGACAGAGTAGAACAGTAAACTTTCATATTTCTATCACTCAGATTTAACAATTAGCAAGATTTGGCTGCACTATCCCTTCTCACTTTTCCTCTGAATTATTTTTTTTAATTATTTTTTTTAACCCTAGAAGTTATTTCAACTCACTCCTACATATTTAAGCCTCTCTTAAAATATATATTTATGTTCTCACATGACCATAATGTCAATATCACAGGTAATAGAAAGGACAGTACTTCCTCGGTTTCTCCTAATATCCAGACTATAATCAGATTTCTCTGGTTGTTGAAGTAGAGTCTATTTAATTTTGTTGTAACTGACTGTCTTCTACATTGTGCTACCCACACACCACAGTAAACTTTAGAGGGATACTGACTCAGAGGGAAAATATTTTAGACATCTTTTCTTTGTAAAATATCTCTAAGAATGCAAATTTATTTCAGGTTTAGATTTTTGTATTTGAGGGAAGTTTCTTATTATCTGTGGAGTGTATATTTTTACAGTACGTGTGTAATGACTTTCCATATTGGATGCTATGATGTCACTCTAACTAAAGTCAGAAAATGTAATTAACCAAGATGAATCTTAGTTGGCTTAAGTACAACTTCCTGCCATACGGCTATCTGCCCCACTCTCTGTGTAGTCAGAAATATGAAGTGTTATTGAAATGTGTGGTGTTTCCTGAACTGCTTTGGAAATACAAGTGTTGTTTGAATATTGAAATATATAGTAAAATATTCTCAGTACCTTCAAAATATTCTTAGTTCTCTTAATTTCTAGAGTTAGATATAATAATAATTGTACACAGTGCTTCTAAGCACTTTGCATATTAACTCTTAATTTAAAAAGAAAGCCATTAAAGAAGTGCTCAAATGCCAAAACAGGATAAAAAAGAGACAAATGAAGTCATAAGAAGATAGTTGACCAGATGTTTAAGTAATGAGAAGTGGAATTTTTTTTTTAATTAAGTAATTTAATGTGGCTGTGCTGGCTCTTAGTCTCAGCACGTGGGATCTAGTTCCCTGACCAGGGATCGAAACTGAGCCCGCTGCATTGGGATCAGAGAGTCTTAGCTACTGGACTAGCAGGCAAGTCCAGAGAAATGGAATTTTTAAGTTGAATTCTCGCAAGTCATTTTTTTCTGATGATATATACATATACATATATGTATATTCTGTTATACAGGCCCACCATTTATCGAATCTTGATATTTATAAGTAATCAATTTAATTAGCATATGCCCAAGACGTGGGTATACGGTACTTTATGTGTGTACTTTATACTCTTGCAATTACAATTTAAATTGGATGAGGCAACAAAATACAAAGACTAAATTTGGGTCAAAATTGAATTGTACTACCCCTTGAAATTCAATTCAGATGGCAGATTTTAATTATTTCATTTTCCTTCTTAACCTTTTTCGAGGAAAAAGTCTATTCCAGTTTTGCTCTCTTGCTTTCATCACCTCTTCTGCGTGCTCCTCCTCTGCTTCTCCCTAGGCCATTTCACAAAAGTGTCATTTTATGGCACTTTGTTTAGACTGATTTGTAAGGTTGGAAATACTGTAAACAAGTTGAAAAAATGTAAATGGCATTGAAGATAAGAACAATTCCAAAAATAGTTGTCTGCTTCCCTGTGTTTTTGTTCTCTCAATAATGAGGCTCACTGCCTTTAATTATAGTTTGAGACACTATGTTGAAATATTTAATCTCTGAGTAATGACTGGATTTTAGTTTCCTAATTGGCATCTGTGTGTTTAGCAAATCCATGCCAAAACCCGAATCTGAGAATGAGCACGCAACACAGACATCAACTGTATATCAAACATTTCTGATATCCCCCACCTTAGCTCCAGGGTAACAATGGTAACCAAAAAAAGGCAAGATAAATATCACACAGTTCATGATTTCACATATTTTTAATTTACTAACCAACAACCTGTTAAGGTTTACAAGTCAACCCAAAAATCCTCGTGTCATCAGCACATAACCAAGTGTAATTGTAGCCCCAAAGAAGCCCTTGGGGTTTGGGAACGTGTCTTGCTCACTCTCAAATGGTATTTCAGGTACCTGGGAGTAGTTCCCAGAAGATAATGCTCCACCTACGACTGGGTGACTTACTGAAAACCTTGTGAAACCAGCTTGAAAGGACTTGAGGAATAGGTTAGGTAGAGAAGTTATCGCCTTGAACTCTGTCCACTGATGTGCCTTTGTGTTTTCCTAGGAGTAGAATAATCCATGGAAAAGTCTTTGGGCATCTTCCTCTGATTATTGTTAGCTTCTTATTCTTTGAAACAAGATGGCCCACTCACGATCAGGAACACTCCTCTTTGGGGAGTGCCTGAAAATGCTGTGGGCATGAGACCTACAAGCTCACATTCCCTGCATAATGTATGTTTCCTTTGCCAATGTTTATCTAGCCTAAAGTTACACATGGGTGGAGGTGGAGCAGGAGGTGGAATTACAGAACCCAGCTGTTCTACTCATTTTGACCTTCCTAAGATGAAAGGCCAAATCGTAGCCTGATGACAGGCTCTGGAGACAGTAGACAGAACTGCTCTTTCAGCAGCAGAGAGGGAAAAGAGATTCTGATTGTCCAAAATAGTTCGCATGGGGAAAGAGATCCCTGACATGTCTGATAGTAGTGTCTGAAGCCTTTCACTCTGGACAGGGTTTAATAGGCTACCTTAGGTGCTTCAGAGCGGAACAGTCACCTGGAGGCCATGGTATTTGTGGTCCTCTGAAAACGAAAACTGCTCTCCTTTCCAGATGTGAATAACATTCTGTGGGGATGGGACTGGAGCCCATCAAGGTGATAAGGACTGAAGGAGGCCCCTCCCAGACACTTAACCATCATTGTGGTTACCGCATAGGATCAAAACAAAGCCAGCTCCCTCCTTGAGAAGGTAAAAGGACAGGACTTGCTGATGGGTTGTGAGAGAAGAGAATCAGACTGCTGCCTGATTGTTTAGCTCACAACTGGGTGCCTGGTGGTATGGGATACAGTAAGTCCCCTACATACGAATGAGTTCTGTTCATTAGATCCCACGAGGTGACAAGATGACGGTGGAGGCCAGCCAACCACATTGAGCAAACGGTGGCCCGAATTTGATCCTCACATCATACGTGGCCTTTCCCAAGCACAGCCCAGAAACAGAACTTTTACCCTCTCCAAATTCAGATAACCTGATTTCCCAGGTGGCTCAGTGGTAAAGAATCCGCCTGCCAATGCAGACAACACAAGAGATGCAGGTTCGGTCCCTGGGTCGGGAAGATCTTCTGGAGTAGGAAATGGCAACCCATTACAGTATTTCTTGCCTGGAAAATACCATGGACAGAGGAGCCTGCAGGCTAGAGTCTCAAAGAGTTGATTACTACTGAGCACAGGCACACAATTCAGATAAAGGGGATCCAGTCATGTCCCAAAGCACTCAGTGATTTCCCAGAATTCCCTCTGCTGCTTGGTAAATTGGGATTTTTCTCCTCTGCTGTGGAAGAGGAAACTAAAGCTTAAGCAACACACAGGAAGAGGCAACCCCAGGAGGGGAACTCAGGTCCGTCTGACTCCAAAGGTCGAGTTCTTTCCACTTCCTCATTTTCCACCCCTCCCCCACCCCCAAAGTATATATTCTCTAGATTAAACAAACACTGCTGTCCATCCCGTTGTTGGATAAGTAGCTTCTAAATTTCACTGTGATAGAGCTCATTGGGCCAACTTTTGGGGACCCCATGGACTGTAGCCTGCCAGGCTCCTCTGTCCATGGAATTCTCCAGGCCAGAATACTGAAGTGGGTAGCTGTTTCCTTCTCCAGGTGATCTTCCCAACCCAGTAATCGAACTGGGGTCCTGCATTGCAGGTGGATTCTTTACCAGCTGAGCTACCAGAGAAGCCCAGATTTCATTGTGTTGGAGTTCACTGGGCCATACCAGTTCTAGGTAGAGGTGACAAGGATGTTAATAACATAAGGCCATTAAGATCCCTTGCCTCTTAAGGTTCAATAACTTCATCCTTGGCTGAAGACGCTGAGTTGACAATGTTCTTTGGACATTTTGTCATGCAAGGTATAATTCTTAGCCTGGAATAGATAGATAATAGCTGGCATTACCACTTGGAAAAGTGTTTCCTTTTTTTTTTTTGAGTTGGTTTCCTTTTTATGTCCTCTCTTGGTATCTGGAAGCAACTAATCAGAAGTTGATTTCGCCATATCCTCTTATCTATGACAGACTGAAGGTGGAGGCAGAAGTGCCCACAGAAGGCATTTGGGCACCCAGTTAATTCTGTGGTAACAACTCAAGGGCATGTTGATCCGCCAAATCTTCACGTGTTTACCTCTAGCGTCAATACAGTGTCATTTACATAATTTCAAAAACAAAAGGAACCTAACCACTGATTTTCTTTAAACACACATTACATATTAAAAGCATAAAATCATGACTGGGAAAGAAACACAATGAAATTCTTGGTAGTAGTTCCTTTGACAAGGGAAAGAGAATAGGAGTGAGGGGGAGGGGAAATGTTCAAAAGAATTTTAACCACATCTGTTTTATGTTTGATTTATTTTAAAAGGGAAGGAAAAGATTTGTAATAAGTTTAGCAGCAAGTTAACATGCTGCCATTGCTAATTCTTGGGTTTCCCTACTGGCTCAAACGGTAAAGAATCTGCCTGCAGTACAGGAGATTCAGGTTCCACCGCTGGTTCAGGAAGATCCCCTGAAGAAGGGAATGGCTACTCACTCCAGTATTCTTGCCTGGTGAATTCCATGGACAAAGGGCCTAGTGGGATATAGTCCATGGGGTCGCAAAGAGTCGGACACGACTGAGCAACTAACACACATTGTTAATTCTGGGTTGTGACTACACAGGCGCTTCATATGGGCTCTGTGTTTCTCTGTTTCATTTTTTCATAATAAAATATATGTATAAATATTTTCTATTAGGACTGTGATTAAACACTAAGAGTGTGTGCATCTCGGAACAGGGTACATGGGATGAGGGCCTAAGGCAAGGAGTTGAGGGGGACCTTCCACTTAGAGGGACTGTCAGTTATCCAGGGATACAGTGTGGGAGTCCAGAGACAGCAGGGCTGGAATAGGGCAGCAGGAGTGGTGGGTATGAAGAGAAATGGATGGACTCAACAGAAATTGGGAAGGTAAGAGGACAGGACTTGGTGATGGATCGTGAGAAGAGGGAACCAGACTGACGCCTGAGTGTTAAGCTCACACAACAGGTGGATGGTGCTATGGAATGCTGGCAGAAGCAGAGCATTTCCTGGCAGTCCAGTGACTAGGAGTCTATGCTGTCACTACCGAAGACCAGGGTTGGACCCCTGCTTCGGGAAATGGAATCCCACAAGCTACGCAGGGGCAAAAAAAAAAAAAAAAGCAAGAGTATAACAGGTGAATCATAGATTTGGTTTGGGACTTACTGATCTTAAGGTATCTTTAAAACATTCAAGGAGAATCAGGGTACAGTTAACAAGGAAGTGGTGATACTTTGCTCACTGCTGGAGGACTGGCACCTGGCTCTCCTGTGCCCTTACTCTGTGATGTGTCCAGATTGTCCCAGTCAGGAGCTTAGGGAGCAAAAAGCTGCTTTATTACACTGTAATAAATATATCTGAGATATATAAATATATATAAATAATATTTATATATATAATATTTATATTTATATATTATATTATATATAAATAAATATATCTCAGCATATTATCTGTTTCTAGATGGGAAAGGTAACCATGCCCAGCTTGGTTCTGTTTGTACTAACTTATTGAGGAGTGTGATTTTTCAGTTTCCTCCTTTCTGCCCTCAAACCCGCTAGGGTCTTTCTCTAATTCTGAGTCCTTGCTGATTTCAAATCCCTTTTGCTGGACTCCGCTACGGTCTGAATGTTTGTCTCCCCCCTCCCTCAAATTCATATGTTCACACCCAATGCCCAAGGTGATGGTGCTAAGAGGTGGGATCTTTGGGAGGTGATAAGGTCATGGAGATGGAACCCTCATGAATGGGATTAGTTTTCTTATAAAAAGAGACTTCAGACAGCCAGCTCACCCCTTCCATCATGTGAGAACTCAGCCCGAAGTCAGCAATGTGCAACCCAGAAGTGGTTCTCCATCAGAACCAAAACTCTGCATGCCATGATCTTGGACTTCTCAGCCTCGAGGTCTGTAAGCAATAAGCTTCTGACATATGAGCCAAAGATGGAGAAGCTCTATAAGCTGGAGAAGTCAGCAAAATCAAGACTGGGAGCTGAGTGTGGCTCAGATCATGAACTCCTTATTGCAAAATTCAGACTTAAATTGAAGAAAGTAGGGGAAACCACTAGACCATTCAGGTATGACCTAAATCAAATTCCTTACGATTATACAGTGGAAGGGACAAATAGATTCAAGGGATTAGATCTGGTAGACAGTGTGCCTGAAAAACTATGGACGGAGGTTCGCAACACTGTACAGGAGGCCGTGATCAAAACCATCCCCAAGAAAAAGAAATGCAAAAAGGCAAAATGGTTGTCTGAGGAGGCCTTGCAAATAGCTGAGAAAAGAAGAGAAGTGAAAGACAAATGAGAAAAAGATATACCCATCTGAATGCAGAGTTCCAACTACACCAAAGTCTTTGACTGTGTGGATCACAACAAACTCTGGAAAATTCTTAAAGAGATGGAAATACCAGACCACCTGACCTGCCTCCTGAGAAATCTGTATGCAGGTCAGGAAGCAACAGTTAGAACTGGACATGGAACAACAGTCTAGTTCCAAATTGGAAAAGGAGTACCATCAAGGCTGTATATAGTCACCCTGCTTATTTAACGTCTATGCAGAGTACATCATGCAAAACACCAGGCTGGATGAAGCACAAGCCAGAATCAAGATTGCTGGAAGAAATATCAATAACCTCAGATATGCAGATGACACCACCCTTATGGCAGAAAGCGAAGAGGAACTACAGAGCCTCTTGATGAAAGTGAAAGAGGAGAGTGAAAAAGTTGGCTTAAAACTCAACATTCAGAAAACTACGATCATGGCATCTGGTCCCATCACTTCATGGCGAATAGATGAGGAAACAGTGGAAACAGTGAGGGACTTTATTTTTTGGGTCTCCAAAATCACTGCAGATGGTGACTGCAGCCATGAAATTAAAAGACACTTACTCCTTGAAAGAAAAGCTATGACAAATCTAGACAGCATATTAAAAACAGAGACATTACTTTGCCAACAAAGGTCTGTCTAATCAAAGCTGTGGTTTTTCCAGTAGTCATGTATGGGTTTGAGAGTTGGACTATAAAGAAAGCTGAGCACCGAAGAATTGATGCTTTTGAACTGTGGTGTTGGAAAAGACTCTTGAGAGTCCCTTGGAGCAAGGAAATCAAACCAGTCAATCCCAGAGGAAATCAGTCCTGAATATTCATTGGAAGGACTGATGTTGAAGCTGAAGCTCCAATACTTTGACCACCTGATGTGAAGAACTGAATCACTGGAAAAGACCCTGATGCTGGGGAAAGATTGAAGGCAGGAGGATAAGGGGATGACAGAGGATGAGATGGTTGAATGGCATCACCGACTTGATAGACATGAGTTTGAGCAAGCTCCGGGAGTTGATGATGGACAGGGAAGCCTGGCATGCCGTAGTTTAGGGGGGTCACAAAAAGTCAGACACGACTGAGCAACTGAACTGAACTGAACTGAAGGACTGTGAGAAATAAATTTCCATAGTTTATGAGCTACTTTGTCTGTGGTATTTTATTACAGCAGTCTTAGTCCTAAGACTAATTTAGCCCTAATTTAAAATCCTAAATTCAATTGTAACTGGTTTTTATCCTCTGCTACCCACTTAAATATTGACTCCCACCATCTTGGATTGGGTAGTCCTAGAAGGGGATCCTCAGGCAGGATTTCAGTGCAACTAGTTTACTTAACAAGTGATCCCAGCCAGACTGGGAGTAGGGAAGTGAGGCAGGGAAGAGAAGGGAGCCAAGGAAAGGAATATTATTAAGCATATTAGTGCTGTGGCAACTGGAACTGGGGCTCAGTCCTGCTGGAGACCATAGGAGACAGTACTAACATGCCTCTGAGTCTTCCTACCCCGGGGTGAGAAAGTGGGGGAGCCTCCATTTTCCATCCGTCATTGGCTAAGACCTGCTCCTAGTGACATTAACTCCTCAGGAGGTCTGTCTGTAGTGTAGAAGGAAAGGTCTTTCAGGTGGAGAATCACGGGTGCCTTCAGTGGGACAGCCTTTGGAATGTACCAGAATGCTGAGTGATGAAAGGATGTGTTTCCCACAAGAATTTTTGAGCTTCATGTAGCAAACAGACTCTGAGGTCATCCCTATGGTTTCCACTTCCTGGTACTCACACTCTGTATAATCCCCTTCCCTGAGTGAGATGCTTCTAACCACTAGAATATGATGGTGATGGGGTGTTTGTCTGGGATCAGGTTCTGTTATGTAAGATTCCATTCTCGATAGCTCTCTGTCTCCCTTGCTGCCTTTGCAGAAGTGAGCTGCTGTGTTCTAAGAGGCCCTGTGGAGAAGCCCACATGGCAAGGAACTGTGAGCAGCCTCTTGGAGAAGAGCAAGGCCTCCAGTCTACAGTTAGCCCTCCCAGGTGGCTCAGATGGCAAAGAATCTGCCTGTAATGCAGGAGACCCAGGTTCGATCCCTGGGTCAGGAAGATCCCCTGGAGGAGGAAATGGCAACCCACTCCAGTAGTCTTGCCTGGAGAATCCCATGGATGGAGGAACCTGGTGGGTGACAGCCCTGCTGCTGCTAAGTCACTTCAGTCGTGTCTGACTCTGTGTGACCCCAGAGATGGCAGCCCACCAGGCTCCCCTGTCCCTGGGATTCTCCAGGCAAGAACCCTGGAGTGGGTTGCCATTTCCTTCTCCAATGCATGAAAGTAAAAAGTGAAAGTGAAGTCATTCAATCATGTCCGACTTTTAGCGACCCCATGGACTGCAGCCTACCAGGCTCCTCCATCCATAGGATTTTCCAGGCAAGAGGACTGGAGTGGGGTGCCATTGCTTTCTCCCAAGTGACAGCCCATGGGGTCACAGAAGAGTCAGACGTGACTGAGCAACTAACATTTAAACATAGCAGCAATGAGCTAAATTCTGCTAACAGTGAGTGAGCTTAAAAGTAGATTCATTGCCCGTTAATTCTCAGATGCCTCACTGACACCATGATGACAGCCTTGCAGAAGGTCAGATCTATACCGTGCCCACCCAGACTCCTAACCTACAGGGTGTGAGGTAATAAATGGGAGCTGTTTTCCACCACCATAAGGTTGTGGTCATTGGTTATACAGTCTAGACAACGGACACACTCCCTTCTCCTGTAAGCCCCCAATCTGGGTAAGGTGGTCTCAGCTCCCCTGCTTTACTTGTCACCTTTACTCCATGTACACTGATTAGCAATTCTTTTTTTTTTTTTTTTTTGCTTGTGCTGGGTCTTTGTTGCAGCAGCACAGGCTCTTGATTTGGTGCACAGGCTTCTCTCGTTGCAGAGTACGGTCTCTAGAGCATGCAGGCTCCAGCACAAGGGCTCTCTATTTGAGGTGTGCAGGCTTGTAGGATCTTAGTTTCCTGACCAAGGTTCGAACCCGTATCCCCTGCTTTGGAAGGGAGATTCTTAACCACTGGACACCAGAGAAGTCCCCAGCAATTCTTTTAGTTGAAAAAAAAAGTACCAATTTTTTTTTCTTACTACAAAAATAAGACACATTCATTCTAAAAATTTATAAAATACTTACAAGCAAAAAGAAACTAATAAATTTCTTTCCGCTTTCTATTTTTTAGGTAAATTCAAACTTTCTCCAAGGAGTTTTCTGTCTTTGAGTCCTGTAGTTTATTCTTTTTCAGCTCTGCTATGGATGCACCTTTACCCAAATATAAATTTATAATTAGAAAAGACTGCATTTATATGGATTGTTCTTGAACTTTTCCAAAAAGGTGTACTCTCAAAATACCCATATAGTTGGGAAGAGGAATTATTCCCAGAGGGAAAAGTTTCCATGGACACAGCAAAACCACTGTCCAATCTTCGCTCAGAGGGAGTCTCATTCCACCCAAGGAGAAGAGAAAGTGCCAAGTGTCTGAGGCCGTTGTTCCCGAACATCTTTTCAGTAAATAAAGGGCTTCCGAATTTAGAAATTTAGGTGCTGAGTTTGAAAAGGAGGAACAGCAGAGGCAGACAGTTCTATGTATCCTCCTTTACTTTTCCTTTCCTTCTTCACCCTGGGCAGCAGTAGAGGAAGACTCCCTGCAGGCTCGGAGGGTCTCAGACCCCAGGTGGTAGCTCCAAGGCATTTCCTTCTTCCTTTGCAACTGTCCCTCTTTCTGCCATTCACAAAGAACTTTCCATTCTACCTCGATGTCTCCTCAGTGAGGATCACCTGCCATTAGGTGACGCTCCTTATCTTTCTACTTGGCTAGTGATCCCTTTGAAGGGAAGTTCGCCCATGCATTTATCTAACAAACACTCCTTAAGAGACTACTGTGTGCTGAACAGAGCTTCCCTGGTGGCTCAGTGGTAAAGAATCCATCTGTGAATGCAGGAGATGTGGGTGTGGTTGGGAACATCCCCTGGAGAAGGGAACGGCCACACACTCTAGTATTCTTGTCTGGGAAATCCCATGGACAGAGGAGCCTGGTGGGCTATGGTCCATGGGGTTGCAAAAGAGTCAGACATGATTTATGGACTGAACACGTGTGCTGAGCACTGTGATGGATGACCAAGCATGTGAGCAAGAGGCAGCCTACACTCCAGGAGCTCAGATCTAGTAGAGAAGACCCATGCACATAGAGAAGACACAGTGTGTCTTGAGTGCTCTGAAAAAAGTTAAATTGTTAGTTGCTCAGTTGTGTCCAACTCTTTGCGACCCCATAAACTGTAGCCCACCAGGCTCCTCTGTCCATGGAATTCTCTAGGTAAGAATACTGGAGTGCACAACCATTCCCTTCTCCGGGGGATCTTCCCAACCCAGGGATCGAACCCATATCACATAGTCAATTGATGTGACCACTATCAGTCAAGAACAGTTCCATTACACACACCCTTTGTACCACTTCCTTTATGACCATAGCCACACTTGCTCCTCCCGTCTACCTGACCCTTGAAACCACTAAGCTGTTTTTCATATCTGTAAGTTTGTCATTTCAAGAATGTTACATAGAGGGAATCACACACTATGTCACCTTTTGAGACTGACTTTTTTCACCCAGCAGAATTCTCTGGAGGTCCATCCAGGTTGTAGCCCATATTAATAGTTTCTTCCTTTTTGTTGCCAAGTAGTATTCTATGGTATAGATGTACCAGGTTGATTTACCCTTTCAGCTGTCTGGATATTTGGGTGTTTCCTGTTTTTAGCAACTACAAGTAAAGCTATTGTGAACATTCATGTACAGATTCTTGTGTAAACCTAAGTTTTCATTTCTCTAAGACAGAGGCCCGGAAGTGCAAATGCTGAGTGATACAGTAAGTACATATTTAATAGTATAAGAAACAGCCATACTCTTTTCTAGAGTGGCTGTTCCATTTTACATTCTCACCAGCAAAGTCTAAAGATCCAGTTTCTCTGTATTCTTGCTGACATTTAGTGTGGTCATGATTTTCATTTTAGCCATTCTGATTATACATCTATTTTTTAAAAGTTAGACTAATATGCACCAAAACTTTTTAAGAACAGTTATATCTGGAGTGTGTGTGTAGAGCAGGGTGGGGGTGGCTAATACTAAGGAAGACTTACCTTCTATGTTACATATTTTTGTAGTATTCAAATTTTGCATAAGGTAATAGGTGTTTGGAATCTAAAACTCAAATAGAAATTTTAAAAATTAATTTATTTGATTGCACCAGATCTTAGTTGCTGCACATGGGATCCTTGACCTTCAGCTGAGACATGTGGAATCTTTAGCTGCAGCATTTGAACTCTTAGCTGCCCCTTGAAAGTGAAAGTTGCTCAGTGGTGTCCAACTCTTTGTGACACCATGGACTATACAGTCCATGGAATTCTCCAGGCCAGAATACTGGAGTGGGTAGCCTTTCCCTTCTCCAGGGGATCTGCCTGACCCAGGGATCGAACCCAGGTCTCCCGTAATACAGGCAGATTCTTTTTATCAGCTGAGCCACAGGGGAAGCCCAGAGAAAGGGGAGGGACTGATAATACAGGAGTGAAGGACCATCTCTGTTTATCCAAGACCCTCCCTCCTCTGTCCTGCTGTGGGTTCACACACACAGCTCAGCTCCACATGACTTTAAGGCCCCCCTTCTCTCAGGCAGTCACTTCTCACAGTAAGAGCTCTCCCCCGGCCCCTAGAATTGCTGTTACCTCCCCTGACCCCTCAGCCTATAGAGGGAGCCACAGCTCCCCACTATTGCTTGTGCCCAGCTGGCCCCATCCTACCCTGCCCATACCCCTGGGGACAGTCTTTCCATCAAGCCCTAGCGATGCTCAGCAGCCAGCTCCCTCTGCCAGGGCCCTGGCTGCCGCATCCAACGAGGCCAGCCCACAGAGCTGGTCAGAGGGACCCAGGTCAGCTCAAGTGAGAGGATACCCACTTCTCTGAGCCTGAGGAAAGCAGGAGAAGGTGGGCCAATGGAGATGTCTGCAGGTAGGAGTCAGTGGAATTCACACCCGATTCCCTCTATTTTCCTGTGAACGAGGAGGCAGTGACTGTGCCAGACACTAGAGCTAGAGACCGATCACTCCTTTGCACAATCATGCTTCCAGAAAAAATATGTCTTGTTCTTTTCTGAAAAAGAAAGCATTTTCTCTGCTCTTAACGTAGGCTGCTGAGCACAGCTGGGTTTTATTATCACAAAATTAATAAGAGCCTAAGGAGGTCGACTCTGGAACCAGACTGCCTAGTTTCCAAATCCTCATTATCACTGTTCTGTGATGTTGAACAAGTAACCTAGTCTCCAGCCCTCAGCTTTCTCATCTGTAAAATGGGGATGCTAATAATAGGATTTGCCTCCCAGGTTTCAGGAAGATTAAAGGACTCAACACATGGAAAGCAGTCAGCACAACGCCTGCCCATCTTGTGCACTCAGCGCACATCAGCTGTTCTTACTTCCAGGAGAGGTGGGGAAGGTGAGTGACTGGAGAAATTAAAATAGCCTGGGCAAAGAAGGAGACAGCCCTGAGCAGGGGCAGGTGAGAAGTTGCTGAAACAAAGAAAGCCCAGCTGAGCTTGATGGTGATGAGTCTCGTTCTTTCCAAGACAGTCATTGAGTGTTTACCATCTGCTAGGGATTGATAGGAGCTGGCACTATAGCTGTGAACCACACAATTTCAATCAGTACAGGTGGGGTTATGATAAGTGTGGGTGGGTCCAGGCTTCTGGCAGCCCAAGGAAGGGGAGGCTGGGTAGCCCCACAAATGAGGAAGAGATGCTGCTCCAGGCCAGGTGGCTTGGGCCATGAGAGACAGGTACCCCCTGGAGTTGCTCAGCCCAAAGAGGGTGGACGGGCAGGACGTGTTGCGGGGACACAGCAGGCAACCGCAGGTTCTTAGATTCAAGGGCAGGAAACAGGGTGTAGCCGAAGCAACCTTAGGAGACTGGAAGGAACCTTAGGGGACCAGATGGACCGGAAGGGAAGCTCCTCTGCTCTCCCAGGGCTTCTGGTTTCTTTAGCTTCACCTCTCCTGGTTGCTCTACTCACCTCTCTCTTGACCAGTGTCTTCCTGCTTAATTTTCTGATGGTCACTCTTATCTATAAAGTGATCACAGCCAATTCACACTATAGCAGGTGGATCAGCTGGCCTCAGTATTAAGATACCCAAGCTGGTCTGCCAGCAGTAGGCAGGGTATCCTTTCTTCTTAGCAATCTCATTAGGCCATTAGTATTCCTGTAAAGTGAGTGGTCCTGTAAAGTAAATTTGTCTTTCCATTCTCATGTTGTAGTGTCCAATGAAAATAGAAATTTTGAGTAATTTTGTTGAGGTTTCTTGCGCTTCATCAGAGCTTCCTCTTGTCACAGAGGAACTGAACAAAGGATGGAAATGATGGCCCAAGATTTTCCCTCCACTTTCTCCATCTGCCAAGTTCTTCCTCTTTCCAGAGACTTTTCCCCACTTAGATCATTCTTTTTTTTTTAATTTGGAAATATTAATATCACATTATGGTTTTATTGAAATGCAATTCATTTACAATGTGTGATAGTTTCACATGTACAGCAAAAGGATTCAGATACACGCACACATACAAACACACAGACATATATATATACATATGTGTATATATGTATATTTTTTCAGATTCTTTGCCTTATAGGTTATTACAAAATTTTGAGTATAGTTCCCAGTGCTATACAGTAGGTCCTTGTTGATTATCTGTTTTTATGTCACTCTTCTGAATTCTCTCTTGGTTTCTCTCATGTCTTTGCCCTGGATTTTTTTATTCTTTTTTCTTCCCCACCCCTAACATTTTAATTAAAATGTAAACAATCAGAAAAGTTATACCTAGATTCAACAGTTAATCTTTGCCATATTTGCTTTCTTCTCTGTCTCTCTCCCTTCCTCCCTCTCCTTGTAGAGAATAAGAACTATCTCCTACAAAACTCCAGTACTATTATTGCACCCAGTAAAATTAACAGCAATTCCATATCATCTAATATGTTGTCCATATTTAAGTTCCCTGATTGTTGGCCCTAGCTGTTTGTACTCCTAAATCTTCCCACCTCCACGTTACATTCTGATGCTTAACCCAGCTGCCCTCTTCTTCATAGTGAAAATTCCCTTGGCAGAAACCAAGGAATGCTAGGTTAGCCACAAGAAAAGGCCAAAGGACTGTGGGATAAGATGTCCTAGCTGTACCTCCCAATGTTTTGCCTCGGGAAAGGAAAAGCCAGTCCATTTTTTTAATTTTTAATTTTTCTTTTTTTGGAGCTTTGTCTACATTGGGCATCCTTGGTCACCCTCTGTAGAGTCTCTAGTTTGCAGGTTTGTGTAATCGATGGCTCACAGCTGGCTTGTCTCTAGCCAGAGGAAGTTCTGAAGCAAAAATCTCAAGAAAGGATGACACCTGTGTTTGTTGTCTCAGGAACAGCAGTCACATTTAGGTCAAGAGAATGATGGTAATGTAGGTTATTCTAGGCTGGGATCAGTCTGTGCTAGAGATGAAGAGAAACTGTGTTCCAAAAATCCCAGGCCTCACATGGATATGACCAACTCTCTCAGATGCTGGATGGGCCTTGGCAACTGCCAACTGCCCCATAAGAGAGGCTGAGCTTTTGCTGACCTGTGTACCATCTCCAGGAAGTTCCTCCCTGGAACCAACCATGAATGAATAAAAGTACCACCTATAAGAAGGAGATACTGTCCAGATACAATTCTGGAGGCCAGAGTGAAATCAAGGTGTGGTGGGCAGGACTAATATTTAGGAGTTTGTTCAGACTGACTCTTGGTAGGCATCAAATCTCAAGCATCAAAGAAATCTGGTGGATAAATTTCTAGAAAGCCTCCTAGGCAGGTGCCTATGAACACTTTTCTATTAGCAGAAGCACCCAAAGGAGAAGTCCAGAGATGGATCAAGGAGGAAAAAGCAAAAGTCCGACTCCTCTCACTTGGGCCTCAAGCAATTTGTGACACATGTCCTCCGTGTCTTCTCTGTCGCCTTTCAGAATCCCCTTCTAGATTTCCAGTTAATCTCAGCATGAGGAGTAAGTCACCAGCCCTCTGAAGGCCTCCTTGGAGCACAGCCTACTCTCTGCAGGGTGCTCCCCATCTGAGCCCTATCTACACCAGCTCTTGGGGATGATCCGATCCTAAGCACACAAACCTCCTCAACTCCCGCTTCCCCCAGCAATTTTTGTGACTCTGCTTTAACCTATAAACTGAAGGGCAAGGCAGGGGATGTTTTCCTGTGCTCTTTAATCCGGTATGTAATAAATTATGCCTATTTAATCCTTTAATAACTGAACAAATGACTGAAGCAGTCTTAGAACATTCAGCAATTCCTTTTTATGAAAACTTAATTTGAAGTCTGTGTAATAGCAGAGAGAGAGAGAAAGAAAGAAAAAGAAAGAAGGAGAGAAAGAGACAGAGACCAGAAAGCGGCAATGGCAATGGCAGTGAATCTCCAGACACCATCCTGGATGGGCTGCCAAATGCAGGGGCTAAGGGGAAGGCTCTTCTTCCAGGATAAGCTTAGTGAATGCACTGAGAAAGGGGGGAAAATAGCAGAATATCAGCATCTGAATTCCATCAAAAAGCTTCTAAATTATGGATAAGGCATTGTAATGCCTCTGCTCCAGCGTTTATGTTACTTAGGACTTGCCTTTGTATAGAATGATGACACTACCAACAGAGAAGTTTGTGGAAGGGGACACTTACTCAAAAGATTCATTGTTTTAGCCACAGGAGGGTATCGATTTTATTTGGTCCCTTGCACCGCCCTGGGACTAAGGCACCATGGGTGGCCTTGAGTCACTGACAACAGTGCCTGAAGGGCTTCCCGCCAATAAAATCCTGTCACCCGATTCACTTTTGGCTTCCAGCCAACATTGCCAGTTTACAAGTACCTACGTGCCCTGGATCTTCGGGAATAATTCCAATTTCAAATCCTGGGTCCTATTGCCAGACAATGAGTCAGGCCATGTGTCCTCGTGTTTTTAGTTCTAAAAACTATCATAATGTCATATGGTACTAATTGTACTTATAAGAGTTTTTTTTATTAAAAATCTTTCTACCTCAAAAATAATATAGTCATATTATTAAAATTCTGGAAAATTAGGGAGAAAAACGTAGCACCCATAATACCACCATCCTGCAGTATAGGTATATATAAATGCACTATTTTATATTCTACTTTCTCCAGCCAATATTATATTTTTAGAAAAACATTGCTAATAAGCATTTTTAAATAATGCATTTTAATGAAAGGATAATGCTTCTTTCAGGAGATTACTAAAATATATTAATCATATTTATATTTGTTTATAATTTTCACAAGTATTATAAATCCACAATATATACCATTGTAATGTATTTTCTAGATTTTTCAGTTTTCTTTAGTTTTTACAAGTTGAATTACAGGCTTGGAGTATGAATATGCTAATGACTCTTGATATATATTGCAAATTGCTTCCCAAAAAAGTTGTGCTAACAAACACAGCCATCAGCAATGTCTGAGGGTGTCTGTTTCACGTCATCACCACCAACAAACCAATGTGTTGAGATGAAGTTTTGAAATGATTCTCATGACAGTTTTGCTGAGCAACGCCCCCATATTTCAGAAGGGAAAGTACAGGTATGACATGGATGATACACTGATGATGGTAAACTGACAAAGGATGTCTTTTAAGCCAGATGAGTAGGGGGAAGAAAAGCACTTAAATGATGCTTTAAACTCCAAGTTCCAATGATGTATCTGAAGACTGCTAGGAAACAAAACTATGGCAGGCAAATAAACGGCCTGCAGCAATCCCAATTAGGGAAGCTTTCTCAGAAGAAAAGTCTTATGCCAGATTTGAGTCTGAAGCAAAACTCCAAAACTCCAGGCGCACTACCCCATACCACGGGTTTGATTTCTGTGTAAATACCTTGGTAAACGTTGTTGCCCCACACCGGTCTTTTCAATTCTACTCAGATGCAATATATGGGAATGACTCTATTATTTTCTAATATAACAATAAATAGTGGCTAAATATAACTAAATAGCTATTCACAGACAAAGGAAGGGGAAAATAGCATTTACAGGGAGGGCACCTATGAAGAGCCGAGCCCTTCAAATTGGTTTTGTCCGTTTAATGTACTTAGATCAAATGTGCTGGCCCTTTAGCCTCACTTGGCAGCTCTGAAAATCATGTTCCAGGGGTGCAGAGTGAGCTTGGGCTTTTTGGTTGGAGCTCCCCAGGCTCAGACACTGCACCTCTAAAATGATAGAAAGAGGGGACTTCCCTGGCAGTCCAGTGGTTAAGACTCCCAGCTTCCCCTGCAGGGGGCACAGGTTCGATTCTTATTTGGGGAACTAAGATCACATGTGCCTCGCGGTGTGGCCAAAAACAAAAAAAAGACATTTACTAAGTACTAGGCTTCCCTGGTGGCTCAGATGGTAAAGAATCTGCCCACAATGCAGGAGGCTCGGGTTCAATCCATGGGTCAGGAAGATCCCCTAGAGAAGGGACTAGCTACCTATTCCAGTATACAGTCCATGGAGTCACAAAGAGCTGGACACTTCTGAGTGACTAACACACACACAGGCTAATAGGCTAACTGATGATACATGGCAAAATGGTTGATATTCACTCTCCTTACTGGATGACTCTTGCATTTAGATGCTAATCTTTCTGAAAATTACTGCAGCCTTTAATAGTAATCATTAGATCACATTCTGGATTTTGGCAACTTCTGTGAGGTTTAAAAACAGTAAGGGTGTATTTGTATGACATCCTAGAAAAAATGACCAATTCTTAGTAGGTAAAAATACTATGAAATTTTAAAGATTTTCAAGATAAATTCCTGATAACTGTGACTGCGTGTGTGCATGCTAAATCTAGTCCAACTCTTTGTGACGCCATGGATTGTAGTCAGCCAGGCTCCTCTGTCCATGGGATTCTCCAGGCAAAAACACTGGATTGGGCTGCCATGTCCTCCTCCAGAGGATCTTCAGGGATTGAACCTGAGTCTCTTATGTCTCCTGCAATGGCAGACAAGTTCTTTACCACTAGGGCCACCTGGGAAGCCCAACTGTGACTAATCTTAGTCAAATAAAAGTTTGTTAATCAGGTTGACGACAGAGCATGGACTCCAGGTCTGCTACTTGCTACTCTGGCCTTCCTTAGCCTGTTTCCTCATCTGTAAATGGGGCAGCATAATACATAGTTATTATTACTTGAGAAAACTATCTAACATACTCAGCACAGTGCCTGGCATACCATAAAGGCTCAATAAATATTAGCTATGTTCATTGTAATTATTGTATTACATGATGATGAAGATGGAGTCCATCAGATGAAAGCAAAGAATAAACAGGGATGTTTAATCCCTTGGACTTTGATATAATCAAATCATTAAACTATTTTTGCTAAAAAGCTAAATTTCTCTTGATTAGGGAGTTGAAATTGACTATCTCTAAGCATAAAAAATATTCATTCCTGGTAATTCCCTGGCCATCCAGTTGTTAGGTCTCCAAGCCTTCACTGCCCAGGACTCAGGTTTAAACCGTGGTCAGCGAACTAAGATCTTGCAAGCAGCGTGGCACAGCCAATAGTAATAATAAATACACATTTCTGAGGTCTCCTTATGGGTTTCTTTACCTTCAGTCTTTTTGTATGTGTGCCAGGTACTTAGTAGATGCTCAGTTAAACTTGTTGACTAGAGATAAATTTTTTACACTGAGGTATAATTGACATATGACCTTATTACTTTTAGGTATACAGAATAATTATTCAATATTTGTATCCAGTTGATCCTTGAAAAACTTGGGGGTTGGGGTAACAAACTCTGGCAGTCAAAAATTGGTGTATAATTTTACATTCAGCCCTCCATATCCACAGTTCCACATCCTCAGATTCAACCAACCACAGTTGTTGTAGTACTATAGTATTTGAAGTGAAAGTCAAAGTGAAAGTGTTAGTTGCTCAGTTGTGTCCGACTCTCCGCCAGGCTCCTCTGTCCATGAAACTCTCCAGATAAGAATACTGGAGTGGATTGCCATTACCTTCTCCAAGGGATCTTCCCAGATCAGGGATCGAACTCTCGTCTCCTGCAAGTCTTCTGCATTACAGGCAGATTCTTTACCATGTGAGGGACCAGGAAACCCCGCTGTAGTATTTACTCCTGAAAAAAATCCACATGTAAGTAGACTCGCACAGCTCAACTCTGTGTAATTCAAGGGTCAGCTGCATATTGCAAATTGATCATCACAATGTCTACTTAATATCTCTCACCATACATAGTCAAAAATTTTTTTCTTCTGATGAGAACTTTTAAGATTTACTGTCTTAGCAACCTTCAAATGTGCAATACAACATTTTAACTATAGTCACCATGTTATATACTATATCCCCAAAATGAATTTATTTTACAACCAGTAATTGTGACCCCCTTCACCCATTTTACCAACCCGCCCACCCCACCACTCTGCAACCCATGCCTTACCTCTGACAACCACCAACCTCTTCTCTGTACGTATGAGCTTGGTTTTAGGGTTTGGGGATTATATTTTAGGTTCCACATATGTGAGGTCGTACAGTAGTTGTTTTCCTCTGTCTGACTTACTTCACTTAGCATTACACCCTCAAAGTCCAGCCGTGTTGTCGCCAGTTCTTTGCCTTCAGTATTAACCATCTCAAACTAACCACTCACCTAGCTGCCAATGTGATATTCATACGAGAAAACCCAATCATGTCTTTTCCCTCCTTACCCTTCCCCATGGCCCAAGTGTCTTAGGGTGACAGACAAGGCCATCGAGGACCTAATCCTTGGTCATTCTCCAACCTCCTTTTCTGAGACTTCCCGTCTTGATATATATGTCCTGATTTTATGAAAATGATTGTTTCACCATTTTAACTCATACTGTCCCCTCTGCTTGCAACACCCTTTCATCTCTTCTTCACTCCCTCTATTCCTACTCATTATTCAAGGCTAATGCAAATTCCAATTTTTTTAAAAAACACCAAAGAAAAGTTTGTCATGTCATATTCATATATGCATCTCAATGTATGACTATCACATTGGAAAGTCAAAATATCTGAAAATACAAAAGCGTTAGGAGTAGTTATCTGTAATCATTTTCTTATAATAAGAAAACATTTTAAATATTTAAAAGACTTTAAAATATTTTTAGGGAACTTTCCTGGTGGTCCAGTGGTTAAAACTCTGTGCTTCCACTGCAGGGGGCGTGGGGTTTGACCCCGATCAGGGAACTGAGATTCTGCATGCGCTGCTGCTGCTGCTGCTAAGTCACTTCAGTCGTGTCCAACTCTGTGCGACCCCATAGATGGCAGCCCACCAGGCTCCCCTGTCCCTGAGATTCTCCAGGCAATAATACTGGAGTGGGTTGCCATTTCCTTCTCCAATGCATGAAAGTGAAAAGTGAAAGTGAAATCGCTCAGTCGTGTCCGACTCTTAGCGACCCCATGGACTGCAGCCCACCAGGCTCCTCCGTCCATGGGATTTTCCAGGCAAGAGTACTGGAGTGGGGTGCCATTGCCTTCTCCGCTGCATGCAGCAGTATGTGGCAAAAGTATGTGGCAAAACCAAATATTTTAAATAAAGTTTAGGTGTCATCTCTTCCCAAATCCTCCCTGACCCTGAGGTCTCCTTTGTGTTCCCACAGAACTCCTGAAATGCCTGTAATGGAGAACGCATCATACTGTGTGGAGGTTACCCCACTCTTAACTGGACTAGGGCTATCAATATTTCCACCTTTGTAGCAAGTGCCTAGCATAGTGGCAGGCGCACAGTGAGCACTCAGTAGATGCTTGTTGAACTGACCTGAATTTCCTCATTCACACCTTGTGAAGTCACTCAGTCGTGTCTGACTTTGCAACACCATGGACTGTAGCCTGCCAGGCTCCCTCGGCCATGGGATTTTCCAGGCAAGAATACTGGAGCGGGTTGCCATTTCCCTCTCCAGGTGTTCACACCTAGTGAGCTGCTGGCAGATCCTGTTCAGACCTGTGGGCTGCTCCTGGCCACACATTTGTAAGAGGCAAACCCCAAGCAGGGCCAGTGTTCTGTGTCTGCCATTCCCAGTCATTCTGTCAGGAGCTGAGGGCGCCTTTTCTCAGTTTTTGCACTTTAACTTTTTTCTAACTATAGAAGTAATATAGTGTCACTGTAAAAATAAAAATTTGGAAAGCATAGACTGCAATAAAGTAAGAAAAAAAGATCTAGTCAGTCCAAATACCTACTATTTTTTAACCAGAATTATTTAGATCAATGTTTTTCAATTTTGTCTTCCCATTTCCTGGCACATATATTAAATTCTAAATTTTCTAAGAACTGGGCTGATTAGGAAGTGGAGGGAGTCTATATCCACAAATGAAAATTTGTAGGGGGCAATAGTGCATATAAAAAGACTTTTAATAATCTCTGTATAACTCAGGTTTAATGTGTTGGCATCTCTTCGTCTCCTAATAAGTTTAAGGGACCCTTGGTTTTTGAAATGACGATAGATCTCTTTTTCATCAGTGACTAGGTGTGAAGACACTACTTATGGCATTCAAGATAGTGTTAGTCACTCAGTCATGTCCGACTATTTGAGACACCATGGTCTGTCCATAGGATTCTCCAGGCAAGAATACTGGAGTGGGTTGCCATTTCCCTCTCTAGATTCAAGATAACCCAGAAGCAAAGAAAAGCTAATCACTTTTGGAGGAAATGCACTGGTATCATTCCAAGATAACTTAGTCATATCCAAAGTCAGGGAGAGTATTCTCCATAGAACAAAGGGCTTTCCCTGTTGGTTTTGAGTGGCAGTAGGGTGTCCTTGATGACCCCCAAGAATCATCAGACGGTATGTATATCCAGGGAAGAACCCTACTTATGAGCCAAAAGATCGCCGAGGCAGAGTCAGTTGCTCCCTCTCTGTCTGGGATGTTAACACTCCTACGGATCCAACATGGAAAGATCTTCCTCCAGATTCTGCAATTACTGGTCAACCTCAGAGACTGGAAGACACTGTGGGGCTTCCAATAATGTGGCTATTGCTTAATTAAGCTTCTTCCTAAACCTTATTTAGAAGTACTGGGCCCATGCTATGTCCTGGGGGGCATTGAAGCCAAATAAAGCATGACAAATTCTCTGAAGATAACCAGGCTCTTCATGCTTCTGAAAAGGTCACAATTTGCCCATGTGTTTGAGAACTATTAATATAGCCACTTAATTTTTAAGTGTACGTTTTTAAAAAAGAGCATTTTTGGCTTCTCTGAGTCTTCATTGCTGCGCACAGGCTTTCTCTAGTTGCGGTGAGCAGGAGTTACTCTTGTTGTGGTTCATGGGCTTCTCGTTGGGGTGGCTTCTTTTGTTGCAGAGCATGGGCTCTGAGCACAGGCTCAGTAGTTGTGGCACACAGGCTTAGTTGCTCCTTGGCCTGTGAGATCTTCCCGGATCAGGGATGGAACCTGTGGGTCCTGCATTGGCAGGCAGATTCTTAACCACTGAGCCACCAGTAAGTCCAGTACAGCTGCTTTAAATTGCAATGATACACAGAATATCATAGCTATGGAAAGTAGTAAAGACAGGTTTGACACAACGGGTCATTCGTGGAGCCCATGCTCTGTGTCAGGTGCTCTGTATTTACTCTTTGTAAGCCTTATGGTGACCTGGCAAGATAGGATTATTATTATACTTTAAGGGAATTCTGTCCATTTTACAGATGAGGAACTAAGATCCAGAGAGGTTAACACTCAGTTGGTGATAAGTGGAAGGGCTAGGATTCACACTGTCTTATTTGACTACAAATTTCCCTCCCTTCCCACTTGGTTTCCTTTGGTCTGGCTATGCTTGGGTGTCATCATTGGGTGGGTTCTGCTGGAGGAAGGACTAAATGGGGATTGAATTCAGACAGCACTGTCAACCCTTACAGCCCTGCTAAGGGCCCCAGACTGGGGTAGTTTCTTGGCAAAACATTCAGGAGGGAGAACACAGTAATCATGTCAGCTATTATAGCACTTTGCCACGACTGTGGAAGGTTCTAAAGGTTCCAAAAGAGACCTGAGAGGGCCTAAAAACTCCTTACTTTGAGTGTGGAGATCTCCTATGGAGCAGTTTGCTTTCTAGAAAGGGAAGGACAGAAGTGGTAAAATGCAAGGTGACCACCAGTCCTCTAGGCCCAAGCTTGGCTGCTAAATAGGCTCAGAGAGGCTTGAGCAGTGGGGAGCTGGGGTCATGGAAAGTTGAAAGAAATAGCCCCTTAGTAGGTGGAAGGGTTGCTAAGCTTAACAAATAAAAATATAGGATGCCAGGGTAAATTTGAACGTCAGATAAACAACAAAATTTCAACAAAACATTTATTAGTATAAATTCATCCTTGGATATATACATCCCAGGCACCATTTTATCTGGTGACCACAGCCAAGCTGTTTGAGGATTAACAGGTGTGTACAGACAACTCCTTCTATGAGGCCTGGGGAGTGTGTCCAGGACGTGTCTTGCTGTGAATGGATATCAGTGTCAGAGGTGGTCCTAGGGAAGCTAACTATCTCAACAGGGTACCATGTGAGCCCCAAGCCCTCTCATTTCAGCCTAGGGGGCAAACAAGTCATCTGAGAATACAGGGGAGTCTATGGATTTTTGGGGGACTTAAGAAATTTTCATTTCTAGGTAAAGGCTTCATACTTACAGTTTGATAACATGTTTTACAATTTAAACTGTTAATATAATTGTGAAAAAATAATTAAAAAGAAAAATTCTTAATAGGGCTAAGTTAACCTGTCTGGTATTTGAGGTTTTATAAGTATTTGATAAAGGGGGTTATAGAAGAAAGAATTTACTTCATTACTCTTATACTAGAAAAGGGGAACACCATTGCTTGGGTCATTAAAAAACTATTCGAGGCAGTTCAGGGCTCCCTGGTAACTCAAGTCCTTGTCCTTCTAACAGGCTAGCTCTGTACAAGAGAATATTCTCAGTCTACCAAAGGAAGCATAACTTCTCTTTTCTCCAGAGGAGAAGGTAGTACTTCTTGAACCTGGCGTTTCTTGAACTTGGTCAATTAATCCAGTTCTTGGAAAAGGGAATTTTTTGTTTGTTTAAAAGAATCCTTTTTTAAAGGCTTTTTTATGAAACAGAATTTTTTCACCTGTTTTTTAATGTTTAGCAAGTGTCAAGATCATTATATTAGAATGTTGGAGTTTGAAGGAAGGGTTGGGGAGTGTCTCAAAGGCTGTTTCATGTCCAAGAAGCTTCCCCAGGTGCCATATACATGTATGAATTCACTTCGGTTCAAAGGCATGGCTCTGGGCCTTGCACTCTCAAAAACCACTTAATTTCTTGGTTCTCCTTCAGGGGAGACCTACACTAACTGACTTCACCAAGACAGACATAGAACTGGGACACCCATTCATTTACAAAGAAATGTGACAACTTCCTGGATACTGGGGATATACATAGAGACCCCAACTGCAAGCCCAAGGCTGCTTGATGAGCAGGGAATAACGATAATAGATGCCACTGGTCATTTAATGAGTGTTCAAAACTTATAAAACATTAATAGTGACAGTTAACCCTGGTCAAATGGGCAGTTTTCATCCTTATAACCTCATCATGAGAGAAATATTTATCTTTCTTAAACTGATGAGAATACTGAAAAAGATGTCATAGCTCCCATTAATTCTTTTTTTAAAGCAAAACTTTTAAAAAATAATTTTATTTATTTTTGGCTGTGCTGGGTCTTTGCACCTCGAGGACTTTTCTCTAGTTGCCACAAGCAGGGGCTACTCTGTGTTGTGGTGTGTGGGCTTCTCACTGCGGTGGCTTCTTTTGTTGCAGAGCACAAGCTCTGGAGCACAGGTTCAGTAGTTGTGGCCCACAGGCTTAGCTGCTCTGCAGCATGTGGGATCTTCCCAGGTCAGGGATTGAACACGTATGTCCTGCATTGGCAGGCAGATTCTTAACCACTGAATCACCAGAGAAGCCCCTCATTAACTCTTAGAGATATGTGTTTTCAGATGTGAATATCCTACAAACAAAATACATTTATAATATAAAACTCCACAAAAATATGGTCACTTTTTACTTATCCATCAAATATTTAAGTGTCTAGTGTGGGCTGGGTACTATGCAGGTTGATGCAGACAGAAGAGTGCTTAAAATATCAAGGCCCCTGCTCTAAGTTCACAGTCTAGCTGAGACCACTAATCAGCAAAAGAATCAAAACATCAGCTTTTGAGAATTGCTGTGAAGGCAGCAAGTATGGAAATATGATCGAGTATAATAGGAGGGGTAGGGGAAAGAAGACAGGTACTCAGTGTGGCTCTCTGAGGGGTGACATTGGAACTGAGACCTCAGAGCCATCCAGGGGCCTTCACTTGGGGATATGCAGGTGCCAGGAAATAGGTCTTCTCAGTCCTACGCCCCAGAGCTCCTGACTGTGAGCAGCCTCTTCCGAGGCTCCTTGAAGGGCAACCTGAGCAGTCTGGGTGAGACCTGTGCCCCTCGGTTGGCACAGAAATGAGCAGATAAGCACATAAGTGAGCACGACTCACTGCTCCATGGGATGTGTTGAGCACAGTCCAAGAGGTGCTCTAGATCCCAGACCCCAGTTTTAGTCCCACAAGGCAGGGAGCATCATGGACCAGGAACCTGAGGACTACTGTGCCAAGTGCCCAAGGAGTACTGGTGTGGCCCAAAATGCAACCAGTTAGAGTTGAGGACAAGGAGGCTGAACAGAGCTGCTGGTGCAGATTTGAATTTCTGTCCTCCTACCAGGTATTCCTTGCTATTTTAGACTTTTTGGTGGTGACCAAGGTACCTACAGGAAGACTGCTTAGTAACACGTGTGTATTTTGGAAATTGGAGGTATAATTTAAAAATACTTGATTTTCAAAGAGCTTAGCTGGTTTCAAAATCCATTCACAAGAAATTCCAAGACTACACTTGTCAATGAAAGAAAGGAAAGAATTTTAAATACATAACTCCAACTGTTACACTTTTTTGAATGACTGAAAATTATATTTTAAAGTTTTTCAATGATAAGATCATCAAGAATCTGAAGAGATCTTCATTCTAAAGTCTTGACCAGGAATAGTATGTGGCCATTTCAAGTTTAAAACCTGATATAAAAAATCATGCTCCTGGATGTAAGCTCAACATTTCTCAGTAAAAACTTTGAAAACATTTTGAGAGTTTTACACAAGTTTGATATTGATTTTCTTTAAAACGCAATTATTTTCTTATATGATTATGTAATATAAAAATAAATAATGAAAGTTTTAATCAAGTTCCATATGAATGGCTCCAAATCTGCTTCAGTTTTCTTCCGTGGACCTTACAAAGAGGATCTTTTTGTAAGAGATATGGGAAAGTGCAAAATGTTGCCTTAGAAGATGAGGGAGCCAGCTCTGTGTAAAGCTTATGCGTAAGTGCTCAGTCACTTGGCTGTGTCCGACTCTTTGCGACCCTGTCTGGCTCCTCTATACATGGAATTTTCCAGGCAAGAATAGTGGAGTAGGTTGCCATTTCCTCCTCCCAGGGATTGAACCAGTGTCTCCTGCAGGTGCATTCTTTTACCACTGAGCTATCTGGACTCCTGTGTAAACCTTGGGGAGAGCATTTAACCTGCAAAACACTGTAATGATCCTCAGGAACAAAGACGAAGACATTGAAAGATAAGGTAGCTGGGCTGCAGCAGAATGTCACTAGGGAGGGCAGGGGTGATGCCAGGCCCTGCATTTTAACCAAGAGCAGTGGGATCCTCCAAATGGATTTACGGAAGGGTGTGACTTAATCCAATTTACATTCTATAAATCTAATCTCTGCATGCAATGTAGAGAATGGAACACAGAGGTGCAAGAGTGGAAAGAGAAAGGTCATATAGAAAGTGACTTCAGGGGACAGGCAAGAGGAGAGGAGGAGAGGAGCAGGTCATTCTGCAAAGTTTTTCAGAGGTAGGATCAATAGGACTATGTGGAAGAAAAAAAAGGAGGCTAAGTAGGATGCCGGAGTTTTTTGGTTTGAATAGTTAAGTAAATCATAATGCCATTTACTGGGCAAAACTGAAGGAGGGACAATTAAGGAAAGAGGACTGGGATCCAAAGCCTCAAGGCAAATTTTTCAACAAAGTGCAACTAGAGAGAATCATAGATGATAAGAGATTTGATGGACATAGCAGTGTTAGTTGCTCAGTTGTGTCCTACTCTGAGATCCCATGGACTGTAGCCTGCCAAGCTCCTCTGTCCATAGAATTCTTCAGGCAAGAATACTGGAGCGAGTAGCCATTCTCTTCTCCAGGGATCTCCTCCACCCAGGGATTGAACCTGCATCTCCCGCATTAGCAGGCAGATTCTTTATCACTGAGCCATCTGGGAAGTCCAACCAGCCACCTACCCAGATGCTAAACATACTTGATCCTACAACTAGGAAAAACTTGTGGCCTATCTTCACACATAAATATCACTTCCATTTTACAGATGGACAGCTAAGTAGGTTCAGATAATCCAAGATTAGAATTATGTCATCTAAAAGTTTTCCCGGCCCTTAGAAATATTTTTAAGCCAAAAAAATGGACGCTATGGAAAAATCTAGCAGATAAAGAGAACATTACCTAACATTACCTATGTCATTCAATATTTTTTGAAGAGATGAGGAATTTAATTGATGTGGAATCAGCCTTCCTGGAAAAAAGCCAACAAATATTTTGGTTTCCTCAAAACAAAACAAAAAACAAGCAAAAAAAAAAAAAAAAACCAACAAAACAAAACCCTTTTCTTGGCCCAAATTATAGGAACTCTTCGCTGGCAGCTCAGCCTAAGCGTTTTTGCATATGTGCTTTTAGGACAGTCTTGCAAATTGCATGTGTTCTGCACAGCAACCACAGACACTTACCATTCATTAAATAATAATGAAACAGGAGGACTGGATTTTGTTTGTTTGTTTCTCCTGGGTCTGTTCCTCACTTAAGTGACCTTGGACAAATCTATTCCCTCTCTCATATCTGATTTCAGGGTAATGTTTATGACTAAGATGCCTTATAAGAGCTTCAGACTATCAATAGTAGTTATGCTCTCCATCTATAAAATTTATCTCCTTCACTATCCTATGGGATGTCTGCACGACACTTCTATTGAAAACCTTCGCACGTAGTTTCAAGTGTTGTCAAAGCCATCTAGGGACGGTGCATATATTCTAAGGCCAATGAAATGACAACGTGGATAACTTGAACCTGAAATCCGTTTCCTATGCTACTGAGAATTGGAAAATGGATAAATGTGATGATCCCCAACGACGTTTTCCTTACTTCTGCCGTTTACCGCCGCATCCAAACTGTTCAGAAGCTGCTGACATTTGACTCTACAGTATTTGGCAGTTCTACCTAAAACTGAAATGGTTAAAAGGCCGAACTGGCTGGTAGAACAGCTGCCAAGGCTGGTATTCAGGCCCTGGTGCAGTTAGCTGTGTATTCCATGCATTGTTTTAGAAGCTTACAAAACACAGCCATCTTGCATCAGGCATCCCGACCCAGGAAGAAGGCGAGCCCCGTCCCGTCGGCTTGGAGATGCCACCTGCGCGGAGCCAGCCGTCCCAGGTGGCAGAGTTCTCGCGGACCGCCTGCAGCCTGCAACCTGCACCGCGGGACCCGCCACGGCCCGAGCCGGTGTCTTGAGTGAATAAAGTTTGCGGGCTGCCCGGTCGCACCTGGCCCGTAGCGAGAGCAGGAAAACAGCCGTCCGGCCGCCCTGCCAGCTGCTAGAGCAGCCCCAACCGAACGTGGGCGCGGGGTGCGAGGCTTCTATTTGCAAGCTTCCTGTCGGGTAGTGTTTTCAACTGGGGCGCGGAGACTGGGCCGGCGGTGTCCTCCTCCCCGCCCCCACGCCGTCCGGGGCGCCTCGGGGACGCGCGCCGGAGCGGGGCGCCCCCTCCCTCACCCTCCCCGCCGCTGCCCGAGACGCCCGCAGGCCGGGCGTTCACCGGCCGCGCCTCCTCCCGCCAGCCCCTCCCCCCAACTTCCCCCTCGGCGCCCCAAACCCGGGCTTCCTGAGTTCCATGACGTGTGCGCACGGAGCTGGGTGGGAGTGCGGGGCCGGGGAGCCGGAGTTAAAACGGGGGCGGGCGGGCGGCCGTCTCGGCGGGAGCCGGCGGCCCTTCAGCGTGTCTTTTGTGTTTGTACACACACTGCGCGAGGCAGCCGGGAGGAGGGAGCTGGCGGCGCGCGGGGGAGGGGCGAGCGCGCGCCAGCGAACGGGCGCGCGGGGGGAGGGGGGAGGCGGAGCGCGAGCGAGGGGCGGGGGCGGGGCCGAGCCTTCCCTCCATTGTGTGTGATTGGTTGGCGCGCGGCGCGGGGGCGGGGCGGCTTGTGTTGGGGGATAGCCTCGGTGTCAGCCATCTTTCAATTGTGTTCGCAGCCGCCGCCGCGCCGCCGTCGCTCTCCAACGCCAGCGCCGCCTCTAGCTCGCCGAGCTCCAGCCGAAGGAGAAGGGGGGTAAGTTTCCCCGTCTGCCCGCTTCCCCGGAACCGAGCCCCGCTTGCCGTCAGCCCCGGGCCGGGCCCCGGCCGTGCCGGGAGGGGACCCAGGGTCCCTCCGGCTTGGCCCCAAAACTTTTTGGCCCAGAAATGGAGGTGAGGAGCGAGTTTCCCTCTCCCCTTAGGCAGCGGCGGCTCCGGCGGCTCCCCAGTCTCTCGTCGCCTCAGCCCAACAGCAGCAACCGCCGCGTCGCCGAGCCTGTTCTCCCTCCCCGCGCCCCTGGCTCCTTTTTCTTCGGTGAAATCCCGCCCGCTGCCCCTTCCCGGGACCCCAGACCTTCACCACGACCCGCGCGGGCCTCTTAACTACCGACCCCGGACCCCGGACCCCAGTTTTCGGGCGGGAAAAGGGTGGAAATCGCCAGTGCTTCCCACCCTGGGGTAACTCGCTTTTTGCTGCCTCCCCACAGTTGTTGCTAAGCTTCACCATCTTGTCTCTCTTCTCTGGTCACCGACCATATTTTTTCCCCCGTTTCTCTCTTCCCCATTTCAAAAAAGGAGGAAAAAAATTTAAAGAGAAACATTTTTTTCTCCTTTTTAGAGAAGCGGAAACTTGATGCATTTGAAATGCAAAAAAACTTTTGCATTTTGGAGGGCGGCACGTGGCAGGGGATGGAGTATTTTCGAGCGATTTGGTGTTTTGTCTCTTTGGAAAGGAATCGGATACGTTTTGCGATTGTTTCCATTTTGTTCTGGTCTGGGAGCCGAGTTTGTGCCTGCGCGAGACGCTAGGAGCGAGGCGGGCAGGCTGGGGGACCCTGTGCCGAGGGGCCGGAGGAGGCGAAACCAAAAGTTTATGTGGTGCTTGGGGTGGACCAGTCGGCCAGTCTTGTGCGTTAATTAAAGCCTGGGTGCGGGGCAGGTTTTTTTTATTATTATTATTTCATTGCGAATCCTCTGAGGACTGGACTCGAGGACGGTGCTTTGTAGAATGCTCGCTGTTGGTAGCTGTTGTTCCTCTTGTTTTTTGAGACGCCTTTTTGTCAACAGAACTGTAGAGATGCAAAACCAGAAATGTTTTCAGATATTTACAGCAATCTATCAACTGCCAGACGTAAAGGGGGGGCGGCGGTGGGGGGGGGTGACTGAAACCTTTTTTGCTGTAATTTGACTCGACCTTTCTGTGGTTTGTGGCTTCGTTCTTTTGACTTGTTAGTGGATGGAATGTTTACAGACATTTCTAATTTCTACTTTATTTGAAAATTGAAGCGAGAGCTGTTGGGTCTTTTTGTTTTGCTGTTTATCGCTCAGATTGGGCATTTTGAGAGATGACTGGTGTTAAGGCTAACAATTTTCTAGTACTACAGTTTGTTTCAAAAAGTCATATTTGGGTGGTAGACGTAATCTGCACCCTTTCAAATTATATAACATTATGGACCTTTTTTTAAAATACTAATCATAATTTCCAGATGGGGGGGTGGGTAGTGGCAGGAAAACTTGTGTGTTTGGTAGTTGCATATGGTGATTTTTGGTTTTTCCGATGCTGGTAGGTAAATAAGGAGGTCTCTATACCATGGCTCGTACAAAGCAGACTGCCCGCAAATCCACCGGTGGTAAAGCACCGAGGAAGCAACTCGCTACAAAAGCCGCTCGCAAGAGTGCGCCCTCTACTGGAGGGGTGAAGAAACCTCATCGTTACAGGTATTTTAAAAGAGGAAAAATGGAAGTCTTATCTCCCGAAGTATCTATATAATCTAATAAAAAGATGTATAATAAGCATACTTTCTCCTTTAGAGAATGTTTTTCCCCTTGTTAAATATTTAGTACTTAAAATGTGTATATAATTTAGTGTTAGGTTTTATTGGGAATATGTGTAATTTTGAAGCTGTAATCGTGCCCATAGCCCAAAGGAGACGTTGTATCTCTAATAATGTTAATAGGATAGACTAACATTTTACTTAGCTGTTAGGTGTAATATATATGTTTTAAATAGAAAAGTGTTGGCTTTTAAATACATTTTTGAGGATACTCTTGCATCTGGTAAAATAATTTAATCAAGATGGGGGGCGTTGTGTTTTACATTAAGTCCTTCATTTACTTGAATTGGTTTTTCCTTCTGTTGGCATAGTTTTGAACTACCCTGAGCAGTGTTGTTGAGTGCATCTGCCATTAGAGGGCAGAAGTTGTCTGTATTTACCCTCTGCAAATGATTAGCCTAAAATAAAAGTGTAAGAAATAAGTCAGGATTGAGGTAAATTTCTTGCTTAAAATTACTTAAAGGAAAAAATTTCCATATGAAAGATACAACACAAAAGAGTGTTCATCAATTTAGAATCATTCATGAGGGATGTGCAGTGTCAAAGGTATTCTGGGAAATTGAACTTAAATACTGTAAGGGTGTTTTTTTTTAAAGTGAAGCTCATTGGGTTGTGCTGGTAGATCTTTCAGAAGAAGGGGGTGCCAGTGGGAAGATTGAGAATGGTGTCAAATTGAAAGTCTGAAAAAGTTTGACTTCTTTTAGTGGCCTAGTACCTTCCCAAGTTGTAATTATAACAAGTTAGTGATGTTTATGTTAAAGATGAAGAAAATTAAGGGGACTATGATTATCAAACTCCCTGCCAGGAATCTGTTTTAATAGCATGCTTTTTTGTATTAAAAGTATTGTGTTACTTCCAGCAGATTTGAATATTTAGGTCATAAATTGATAAGTGAAATTTGATACAAAAGCTGAAGAATAGTTAGGTGATTTATTTTTTGAAATGTGACTGCATCTCTCTGAAGCTGATGACCCCTCTTTTAAGTTCTCTTATGTATTTGGTAACCATTTGTTTAATGTTTTGTTTTAAAGGCCTGGTACTGTGGCACTCCGTGAAATTAGACGTTATCAGAAGTCCACTGAACTTCTGATCCGCAAACTTCCCTTCCAGCGTCTGGTGCGGGAAATTGCTCAGGACTTCAAAACAGACCTGCGCTTCCAGAGCGCAGCTATCGGTGCTTTGCAGGTAAAACGGGTGGGGGAGGCGCCGGGAGCTGGCTGCTTCTGCTTTGTACCAAGGACATCTCTAAATCTTTGCATGTGCTTGTGTATCATCAGCCACTGAGATAGGTCTTTATCTATATTTCACTGTTGAGATGTCAGAAAGGTTAAGTTGCTTGAGGTTATACAAACAGATACGATTTAAAAATGTTAACCATGGAATGTTTAGAGGAAAAAAGAACCCTCTGGTTTGATTTACAGTTGCTGCTTGACTTTAGGAAGTCATGGGGATAAAGGTCTGTATTGGTAATTAGTTTCAAACAGGGACTGATAGAAAAGGAAAGTTAGAGTAAATGGCTTCCTGGACCTGAAGAGGCAGTTGCAGGTGGAGAGAACATAGTATCTGGGATGGGGCTAGGCAACATTAAAGAATTGTGCATTGAAGTAAAAGAAACTTGAGTGGTAGTTAGGCTTGGATTAACAACAGGGAGAAAAAGGTGTTACTGGGCTTGTAAAGAGAGAAGTTTGAAGACACGTTTGTTTAAGGGGATTATATATGGATTTCCACTTAAATGGAAAACAGTGAGTTTAGTCTTAGCTCCAGTGTGTCAGAACTTTGAGAAATACAGTTTTAGCTGTGGTTATGTATTTGAAATGGGATTCCCTAATGGCTCAGAGGTAAAGAATACGCCTGCAATGCAGGAGACTCCGGTTTGATACCTGGGTTGGGAAGATCTCCTGGAGGAGGAAATGGCAACCCACTCCAGTATTTTGGCCTGAAAAATCCCATGGACAGAGGAGCCTGGCAGGCTACGGTACAAAGGGTCACAGAGTCACATGTGACTGAGCACACAGGTGTATTTGAAATACTGGTGGTTTGTGCCAGATTAAACAACTTGAGATGCCCATACTTAAGATACTTGATTAGGTGTGTGGGTACAATTAACATCAGTCACTTAAGTAACCTATAATGTTAAGTGTGTTTGGCATTCATTAGATCATTGTAACTCAGAGTATGGCAAGACTACCACCTCTTGTCAGCATTGGGTTAGAGGTGATTTAAAATGCAGATTACTAGGCACCTCCACAGACCTGCATCAGAATCTCTTTTAGGGGAGGGTCCAGAATCGACATACATTCCATTGGAGGATTTTTCAAGGCTGCTGTTGCCAAGCTTTTCCTTTATGTGTGAGGAAGATTTGATAGGTGGATTCTATCCTGAAGTGTAATTGGTTGAGCTGTTTCTATGGTTAGTCTGAACTTCATTTGATTGGTGAATTCCAGGACTAGGCATCCATTAAATTCTCAGTGAGTTGAAATTACTGAAATTTCAAACTACTAAAAGTTTTCAGTGCTGTTATTTAAGATCTTTATTTTCTGATTTAATCTTTGACTATTTCTAGATCCCATTTCATTTATTACAAATGCTAATCACGTTTTCTGCACTAATTTTAAATACAGAAATAGTCTCAAATGTTGACCTAAAGATGCTAATTTTGTTTTGCAGTTACAGTTGGCAGGGCTCTACTTGAACTACGCATTATACTTGAAAGTCCAACATTGTCAAGCCTAAGTGTCAGTGACAGAGCTTTGTAAATTGATTACTAAACAGTCTGGCTAAAAGACTTGTCTTTTAAAAATTCATTGCTGTTATTAAGGTTTGTGTTTTATACTTGTCAGTAAGTGATTGCATTGGTTTTGAGCAAAATGTTCAACTCTGCTGCCTGTAGTACTCTGGCATTGGTAGCTCTTTATTGGAAAATATTTCATTTCTCTTAAGGGTATAGAGATGAAGAATTTGCTAATGCGAATAGGGCAGAAGAAAGCCATTTTTGACTTTAGAGTTACATTGTTTACAACTTCTCTAACACAACTAAAAGAGATGGAGGGGGGTAAGTCTAGGGAGGATGGTGGAGAAATTAAACTTGGTTTGCCATAGATTATCAAGACTTAACTAACTTAAAATTTAGCTTTTGCCCCTAACAACTGAGAGTTTGAATTAAGGTCACCTTATGTTAAAAGTTGACATTGGTGGTTTGAAATGGTGGAACAGTCAGATACTGAATATATTCAAAATGTTGTGAATTAACATTTCCTTCCATTTACAAGATTTTTTTTTTGGTATTATCTCAAAATCTTGTTCACTGGGTCCCTCTTTAAATCCCATCATAGCCTTAATGTTTAGGAAACTTTGGACATTGGTAATAGAATTAGAAATACATGGGTCATGGTCAAATTCCCTGTATTGACTCTTCTCCCAGAGCTGACAGACACAACCCTGTGATATCTAGAGTAGGTTCTAAGATAGCAGTGAGAGCCCCAGCTGCCACATATCACATTGGAATAGTACTAGGGGAGCCAGAATCATTCCACTCTTAAATGGGTGTTTGAATTTCAGGACTTGTTGGCTTGTCCATATAGCAGCTCATAGTGCTGTATTTTGCAGAAGCCTTCTAGATTTGCATAATCCTGAGACATGCTGGGTGAAACCAAAAAAAGAAACAACTGTTTTCTTTCTTGAGGAATTTAAGTTCTGGTATCTAATGTGAAACTCAGTAGGGTCTACAGTATGCTATGTTTTCTAAACTTGTTACCATTGCTAGAATATCCCAAAGATGAATCCCTGAATATTAAGGACTTTTGCTTTTAGTATATTCTTTGGAATAGGTAAGATACAGGGAACTACTTGTGTAGAAAAGGTGCAAATTTCAGGAATTCCCTGGCAGTCCAGTAGTCAGGACTCTGCACTTTCATGGCTAAGGACCCAAGTACAGTTCCTGGTTGGAGAACAGTCCCCCAAGCCACAGGGCGCATCCAAAGGGGGAAAAAAGAAAAGATGGAAGTTTCAGTTAAGGTTAGATATAAAAAACCAAGCCTGCAAATAATTTTTGAACTTCTATTCCTTCAAGGGCTAGGCATTGTGAGCATAAAATGAGTATTTTTTTAAGTAAGGGTATTAAAAGGTGGCTCGTGTACAAGGCCCGTGGGAATGCCAAGGAAATTAGGAGTTCAAAATTACCTTCACCTGGGAAGCAGGGGCGAGAGGAGTGTTTGCTTTCTCCTTCATGGAATAATCTTGAGGTAGGCCATAAAGGATAGGCAAATAAGACTTATCTGTTGATAACATACTATAGAAAGATATGTAAGGGTAGTAAAATTTGAATGAAACATTTTTATAGGAGAGGCTAAAAAGAATAAAGGTATAAATGTAGAAAAAATAGTTTCATAAGACAGAATAGTAGAAACCATTTGAGGAGTTGTTAGCACTTTTAAAAGCAGAATTTCAAGTGTTATTAGCAAAGTTAGTGTTTTTGTTTTTGTTTTTGTTTTTCAAAGTTAGTGTTTATTATAAAGCAAATCTGGTCCCTCCCATATCTATATCTTGTGTGTTACAAAGTATTGTGGGGCTTGAATTGCTTAAGAATGTTTTGTATTTCTCTTTTAGTTTTATTGCCTAAAGAGTTCCAAAATGGAAATAATTTTTTAATTAGGACAAAAATAGCAACTCTAAAAATCTGGGTTTTTTTTTTCCCCTAAATATGTCTTAAGCAGAAATAACTTGCTTATAGAGAAGCCAAATAATGTCTTTCATTTAGTGTTCCTAATCCACTAGAACAGTTGGACTGACTGGTTCATTTCAAAATGAGTAAGCAGTTATTTTAACCCAGACCAAAGAATTCAACTTTTCAGACAACTGTAAGATGCACTAACAGTTTAAGAGTTTAAGTAGGAGCTCTCCTTTTTTCTTCCTTCTCTGTGAGTATTGAATGATTTGTGTAGCTAGCAGTTTAGAGTGAAAGTAGGAATAGGAGGATGCTTCAAACGCTTTCTGATGTAAGGGAAAAAACAGAGGGATCAGTGTTAATGCTGAGGGGGTACCATGCCATTACAGATAGGGGTGCATAGAGGAAAGTACAGTTAGGGGACATGGTGGGGTGCATATGTTGGCAAAATAGATCAATGTATGTAAGTAGGACACTGACATGGTGGTCAAACTCTGAGGTGTTTAAAGGAAAGGTAGATGAGGCCCATATGATGGAAACCAGTAGTCAAACAGATATGATGAAGTGGGAGTAAGATTCAGAAAAAAGGAGGATATCCCAAGGTGGGAGAGTATTATTTGGAATAGATATACATGATTGCATTTATCTTTGTGAGGATAAGAATAAATGTTAGAGTTGACGTTTGATTTTTGCTTTACTCAAGACATTTCATTTTGCTTAAAAATCACGTATAACATTAGAAAAGGTAAACTATTTGTTAGTGAAATTATTTGACTTTTGTATTTTATAAAGATTTACGGTCTTGAGTTTTTCACTTTCATAAGCTGCCTTTCAACCTCATCCCAGATTTTAAACTAAGCATTTGGTAAGTGGTCAACATCTTCTGAAGTAGGTTTTTACAGGACTCAAAAACATCTTTTTAACTAATATAGATGTATCTTTAACTGTTGATAATAGCATTTTTTTTCTCTGTTCCTTTTGTAGGAGGCAAGTGAGGCCTATCTGGTTGGCCTTTTTGAAGACACCAACCTGTGTGCTATCCATGCCAAACGTGTAACAATTATGCCAAAAGACATCCAGCTAGCACGCCGCATACGTGGAGAACGTGCTTAAGAATCCACTATGATGGGAAACATTTCATTCTTTAAAAAAAAAAAAAAAAAAAATTCTCTTCTTCCTGTTATTGGTAGTTCTGAACGTTAGATATTTTTTTTCCATGGGGTCAAAAGGTACCTAAGTATATGATTGCAAGTGGAAAAATAGGGGACAGAAATCAGGTATTGGCAGTTTTTCCATTTTCATTTGTGTGTGAATTTTTAATATAAATGCGGGGACATAAAGCATTAATGAAAGTCAAAATGTTTCAGTGAACAAGTTTCAGCAGTTCAACTTTATAACAATTATAAATAAACCTGTTAAATTTTTCTGGACAATGCCAGCATTTGGATTTTTTTAAAACAAGTAAATTTCTTATTGACTGCAACTAAATGGTGTTTGTAGCATTTTTATCATACAGTAGATTCCATCCATTCACTATACTTTTCTAACTGAGTTGTCCTACATGCAAGTACATGTTTTTAATGTTGTCTGTCTTCTGTGCTGTTCCTGTAAGTTTGCTATTAAAATACATTAAACTATACCTGCTTTTGGTCTTTACTATCAACGTTAACCGTGCAGTTAATTCCTTGAAAGTTCCATATTCAGAATAATTCTAGTATGAAGTGTTTTGTTACATTTTATCTGAAACTATTGTGGGGAGGTAAGTATAATCTTTATATGGGAAGGAAACTAGAGCTACTGGCTTTCCTCCTAATTTTAACTATGGATATGGGTATTTTTAACAATTCCCAAACCTAACTGGCCAGCAGAATCTCATGAAAATAGTTAAATCTGTATAAGTGAAAGTACATTTATAAATTGTAGTATTAAACTTTGAATATTTAGTGGTAATTTAACTGCAAGTATAACAGTCTTCAGCTCAAAAACTGCATTGAGGAGCTGGCTATTTTAAGATACTGTGTATTAACCCTGTATTAACCAATCACCTATATAGTTCATTCTTAAAACTACATTTTATTTAGCATTGGGAATGTGAAATGAGGATGGTGAACCTTTTAAGACCTAACATCCCTAATGTACTGACACTAGTTGTAACATGAACGAAACTGCTCTGAAACTGAAGTGTATTACTCCAAAGTATGTACATAGATATGTATGTGTATTACAGAGCTTATCTCATACCATGGTCTTTATTCCTATAAGGTAGGTAGTTCTTTCCTACTTAAAAGAGGTAGTGGAATTTGGGAGGAGGATTATTAGTTGACTAGGGTCTAAACAATGCATAGTTTTGAGGTCAGGGTTATTCTTTTTCTTAGATACAAGTATGATTTGCCACTCCCTTTGATCCCTGAATTAATGCTTATTAACTTGAGCTGAAAATCCTTCTACCTGCTATGCTTTGGAGTTGGCTACATGAGAACTTTACCTAGGAAAAATGAATTAGAGTTGGGCAAAAAGTGATGTGTGGGGACCATAGTTAAACTTGCCACTGTTGTGCAGTTTTTAGCATCTAAAAAGGGGTAACTTGAATATATTACCCATCTTACGAAAATAGCTGATTAATAGCTGAAAGTTTCCAGAAAATATTCCAAAAGCCAAGTCAACTTTACAGATGAAAAACCCTATAAAATCATGGGAAGAGAAAGGTAAGAGTCTCCTGGGTGTTCATTAGGAGTGATGCTGAAGCTGAAACTCCAGTGCTTTGGCCACCTCATGCAAAGAGTTGACTCATTGGAAAAGAGCTGATGTTGGGAGGGATTTGGGGCAGGAGAAGGGGACGACAGAGGGTGAGATGGCTGGATGGCATCACTGACTCGGGCATGAGTTTGAACTCCGGGAGTTGGTGATGGACAGGGAGGCCTGGCGTGCTTCGATTCATGGGGTCGCAGTCAGACACGACTGAGCGACTGAACTGAACTGAAAGGAAGATCAAGGAATAGGACGAGCTTGGAGGAAGGAATTTGGAAATGTCATTTTCTTAGGTAAATGAGGGAATCCCTTGGCTAAAACACCTGTGAGTGATCAGTGCCCAATCTCTTGATTTTCTGATCTTGACAGTCTAGAATTTAAGAGGAAATAAACTGCAAGTTTGAATATATCAATCTGCTGGAGAAAGAGTAAAGGTATAAACTGCTCAATGACTCAATTCTTGACTCTATGAAATGGGTTCTGTGTATTTTAGAGGTGAAGAAACTTGCCCATGGTCACATAGTAAATAGAAGAGATGGGATTTATCCCCCAGTAGTCTAAACCCAAGGCCTTGCTCTCTGATTCCTATGCCCTGAGTGTGAGATACACAAAGTAGTTAATTTGGCAGGGTCTCTAGGAAGAAGTTAAGTCCTGACAGTAGAAACAAACAGGGGAGACAAAACTGGGAATGAGAGAGACAGAAAATTATAAGGGGCCTTCCCTGGTGGTCCAGTGGTTGGGAACCTGCCTGCCAATGCAGGGCACCTGGGTTCGATCTCTGCTCTAGGAAGATCCCACATGCCGTGAAACAACTAAGCCTGTGCACCACAAACTACTGAGCCCATGAGCCCTAGAACCTGTGCTGGAAAATGAAAGTCACCCGCTGAAACTAGAGCCTAGCTTTCATTCTGCAACTAGAGAAAGCACATGTGCAGCATCGAAGACTGAGCGTAGCCAAAAAATTAAAATTGCATTTGAAGACATGCTGCTCACAACCTGCTCAGTCTTGAGCCATCACCTTCGTTCCTCCATTAAATTCTTTTGACTTCCTCCAAAAGTGTGCCCAAAACTCTACTTACCCTTCTATCATCCTAGTTTGAGCTGCTATCCTCTCACCTGGACTATTACCATAACTTAGTCTGCATTCATCCACTCATTCCCCCTGGCCTCTACACAGCCCCCAGAGAATGCTTCTAAAACATAAATAATTTCAGATCATTTCCCCACTTAAAAATTTCTAGTGGCTTCCCATTACTCAGCGTAACATCTAAACTGGCTCATGAGGCAGGCCTTTTTGATCCGGCCTTGCCAATCTTTCCACCACTTGCTTACTAAGCTGCAGCCAAACCCTCTGCCCACATATCCTTTGTCACATCCCTTGGTTTTATTTCTTTCTTTATCAAAATCTGAAATTACATTCCTTTTTTACCCCTACTAGAATGTGCTATAAAAATGGGTTCAGTGTCCTTTCCATTTTAGCCCCAGTACTGGTACATAGAAAAACTGAATAAAAATCAGTTGGATTCATACTAGAATGTTTCTCTTGTCCCTCAGATCGTAATGTTAAGTTTCTATAACCTTAAAACATGGGCTTCCATGATGACTCAGCAGGTAAAGAATCTGCCTGCAATGTAGGAGACATCGAAGCCGTGGGTTTGATCCCTGGGTCAGGAAGATCCCCTGGAGAAGAAAATGGCAACCCACTCCAGTATTCTTGCTTGAAAAATCCCACGAACAGAGGAACCTGGCGAACTACAACCCAAAGAGTTGGACATGATTGGATTCATACTAAATGAATGTTTCTCCTGTCCTTCAGATTTTAACATTAAATTTCCATAACCTTAAAATATAGTAACTGATTTATTATTTTGAAGATTAAGTGAAAACATGAAAACACGAGGCTGGGCACATAATATTCAATAAATGCTGGGATAGAATTTTAAATTCTGATAAAGCTAATTAGCATACATTCTGTTTCTTGTAGAGAAAAATGCTTTCAACTTACCATCTTTATAGTTAGTATGCATTTTCTATTAAATTCCTGCTGAATAGCTGTCATTCTTATGCCATTAAGCATTGGTCTCTAAATGAAATAGGATTTAAGTAACACAATCAAGTCAGTTGAGTCAGTAAGAACACTAATAACTAATGGTGAAACTAGGTAAGAAGCATTCTCTTAAAGTCATTATGAATCCTAAAACATAAATATTTTTCATCTTGAAATTGGTCATTGGTAGTCTGACCAGTGCTATTTTTTTAATCAGAGGATAATTTCTTTACAATGTGGTGTTGGTTTCTGCCATACAGCAACATGAAAAAGCCATAAGTATACAAATATCCCCTTCCTCTTGAACGTCCCTTCCACCCCCCACCCCTTCCACCCCTCTAGGTTGTCACAGAACACCAGGTTAAGCTCCCTGTGTTATATTAATACAACTTCCCACTAGCTGTCTATTTTACACATGGTAACGTATATGTTTTATATTCATCTCACTCTCTCTTTCCCCCGCTGTGTTCACAAGTCTGTTCTCTATGTCTGTGTCTCTATTACTGCCCTGCAAATAGATTCATCAGTACCATTTTTAGATTCCATATATATGCATTAATATATGCTATTTGTTTTTCTTTTTCTAGCTTACTTCACTCTCTATGACAGTCTTTAAGTTCATCCACCTCACTAGAACTGACTGAATTCGTACCTTTTTATGGCTGAGTAATATTCCATTGTATATATGTACCACAGCTTCTTTATCCATTCATCTGTCTATGGACATCTATTAATAGGTTGGTTTCCATGTCCTGTCTATTGTAAATAGTGCTACAGTGAACATGGGTATATGTGTCTTTTTGAATCATGATTTTTCTCAGTGTATATGCCCTTTTGTGGGATTGGTGGATCCATTTGGTAGTTTTATTCGTAGCTTTTTAAAGGATCACCATACTGTTCTCCCTACCAACAGTACAAGAGGGTTTCCTTTTCTCCACATTCTCTCCTACATTTCATTATGAGTATTTTTTCCAACACTATCTCTAAACATTCTTCATAAAGTTTTAGTCAATCAGAAAATATATTTTTTAAGGAAATAATTATTTGCAGCATAGCTTCCTCATTGAGTTCAGGCTCTGGTAGTTCCCTAGCAGTCCAGTGGTAAGGACTCAGTGCTTTCACTGCCTCGGGCCTGGGTTCTCCCCTGGTGGGAGAACTAAGATCCCACAAGCTGTGGAGTGCAGCTGCAAAAAAAAAAAAGAAAAAAAAAGTTCAGGTCCAATACCTTGTTCATTCAGTAAGTTTTATATTTATGGAACACATACTATGTGCCAGGCACTACTGATGGAATACTGAAGTGGACAAAACAAAGTTCTCTGTCCTCATAGATATTCTAGAGCTACATTCTAGTGAGGAAAATAGACAACAAGGATAATCCTTAAAGGATGAAAAAGTAAAATACCATAGTCCCTCCTGAATCCCCGGGGACTGGATCCAGAATTGACTGTGGATACCAAAATCTCAGATGCTCTAGTCCTGTAGTTGACTTTCCACAGTCATGGCTCCTCATCCAGGAAATCAATCACTGCTGATCATATGATACTGTGGAGTGTGTTTAGTGAAAAATATCCACATATCAGTGAACCCACACAGTTTAAATTCATGCCTTTTAACTACACAGGCTTAAACTTTGCAGGTCCACTTATAGGCATATTTTTTACAAAATGTTTTTGCTGCTTTGGGTCTTAGTTGCAGCACCTGGAATCTTCAATCTGCACCGTGGCATCTGGGATCTTTAGTTGTGGCATGCAAACTCTTAGTTGCAGCATGTGGGATCTAGTTTCTCGACCAGGGAATGAACCCAGACCCCCTGCATTGGGAGGGTGGAGTCTTAGCCACTGGACCATCAGAGAAGTCCTTGGATTTTTTTTGTTGTTGGTCAATAAATATACAATGAACCCACCATATCCCTGGGTTCCACAGATACAGAATCCCCACTGTGGGACTTCAGCATCAGCAGATTTTGGTATGGGAGGAAGATCCTGGAACCAATCCCCTACAGACACCAAAGGATAATTGTATGTCATTTATTAGGTAGTGGTAGGCGCTGAAGAAAAAAATGTAACATGGGTAAGAAGTGTTGTGATACAAGGCGAGTGGGTCCTGGGAGTTAGGCCAGGAAGGCATCACCTCAAAAGAGGTGTCTTTTGAGTAAAGACCTAAAGAAAATGAGAAAGCAAGCCACACAGAGGTGAGAGAAGAGTATCCAGACCCTACTAGGGGCCCTGTTGAGGGGGCAGTGAGCCTGGTGTGTTCAGGAACCACAGGGAGGCAAAGTAGGAGGAAAATCAGAGATGCAGTGGGCACCAGATCCTGCAGGACTTAGAGGTCCCAGTAAGAACCCTGAGAAGAGGAGCCTCTGGAGAGAGTTCTAAGCAGAAGAATAAAATTGTATGACTTAAGCTTTAACAAAATTACTCCAGCTGCTGTGTGGAAAATGAGGAGAATAAGGGTAGAGCAGGAAGGAGAACCCCTTAGGAAGCTATGGCAGTAAGGTAAAGGTGACATGGTATCGTGGTTTGGATTTCAGTGGTGGCCACAGAGGTGATGAGAAGTGGCATTCTGGGTATTTTTAAAAGGTGGGCTCGCTGGAACTTGCTGACAGGTGTGGGCACAAGAAAGAGAGGAGTTTATGGCACCAAGTTTTCGGGCCGAAACAACTGCAAGAATGAAGTTGCTATTGCTTGAGACAGGGGAACCCAAGGGGGCAGGATGGAGGGGGATATAAGGAGCTTAGTTATGGGCAAGTTAAGATTGAGGTGCTTAATTAGACTTTAGTGGAGATTTCAAGTAGATTGTTGGATACAAACCTGGCATTTAGGAGAGAGGTTTGGGCTAGAGATGGAAATTTAGAAGTCATCAGTAAATGCATGGTCTAGAAGCCAAAAAGCTGGATGAGGTCATAAAGGGAGTGGGTGTAGATAGAAATAAGAGAAGAGGTCCAAGCACTCAGGCACTCAACATTGAGAGTTTAGGGAGCCAGGGAGCACTCCGAAGGAGACTGAGATGAGTGGGCAGACAGGAAAAAAGCCAGACGTTTGGGATGTCTGAAAAGCCAAAGAAGCAAACACTCCAAAGAAGAGAAGTGGTCTCCATAACAAATACTACCGATCCATCAAGAGAGAGAGGTCTGAGAACTGACAGTTGAATCTGGCAATTGGTGATCTTTTAAAGGACCATGTTGGTGACACTGGGGGAGCAAAACTGATTAGAGTGGATTCATGAGAAACCGGGTCTTTAATCCAAATGCTCACACTGCACATTGTCAATAATGAGATGAACTGACATTATAAACCCTTGATGTAAAACATGAGGACACATTACCCAAATGTTCACCCAAAAGGTTTAACCTGAATATAATCATGAGGAAACAATCAGATAAATCCAAAGTGAGATGCCTTACAAAACCACTGGCCTATGAAACTCCTCGCTCCCAGGGCAGGGGGCCTGGGTTTTTATCCCTAGTCAGGGAACTAGATCCCACAAGCTGCAACTAAGAGTTCAAATGCCACAACTAAAGATCTGGTGTGCCGCAACTAAGACATGGTGCAGCCAAATAAACATTAAAAAAAAAACCTTGGCCTTAGGCTCTTCAAAGATATCGATTTCAGGACTTCCCTGGTGGCACAGTGGATAAGAATCCACATGCCAATGCAGGAGACATGGGTTCGACCCCTGGTCTGGGAAGATCCCACATGCCATGCATGGAGCAACCAAGCCCAAGCACCACAACTACTGCAGCCCCTGCACCTACAGCCTGTGCTCCACAAGAGAAGCCACCGTAATGAGAAGCCGCTGTGCCACAACTACAGAAAGCCCGTGCAGAGCAACAAAGGCCCAACTCAACCAAAAAGAAAAAAATCAATTTCATAAAACAAAACAAGGCAGGGGAACTGCTTTGGATTAAAGGTGACTTGAGAGACATGACAACTAATTGCATGTTAATCAATCCTTCAGTGGGTCCTGGATTAAAAAAGAGGCTATAAAGGAAAGTTAGGGACAGTTGGGCAAACTTCAGTATGAACTATATAGTAAATAATGTACCAATTTCAAATTTCTTGGATGTATATAATGGAATTATAGAGGAGAATATACTTGTTCTTAGGAGATGAAAGCTGAAGGAGTGAAGAGTCATAATGGCTGTGGCTTAATCTAAAATATATAGACAGGCGGTGGGGGGGGTGGACTGGGAGTTTGGGGTTAATATATGCAAACTAAATACATATAGAATGGATGAACAACAAAGTCTTACTGTATAGCACAGGGAACTATATTCAATGTCTTGGGATAAACCATAATGAAGAATATAAAAAGAATGTATGTGTGCACATATATATATATATATATATGAGCATGTATAATTGCGCTTGTACAGTAGAAATCAACACAACCTTGCAAATCAACTATACTTCAATTTTTTTAAAAAAAGAAAAAGCAAAAAAAAAAAAAAGAAAACAGAAAAAGCATACAGAGTAAAAGATAAAAATAAATATGGTGAAATAGTAATTGGTAAGTTTACATGAAGAGTATTCATTGTGTTATTGTTTCAACTTTTCTATAGACTTAAAATTTTTGAATCAGTTGGAAAAGTTTTTAAAAAGAATTTGAGGAAATGAATTGATAACTCCAGGAGTTTTGGTTAAAATAAAGAGAAATGAAAAGTAACTGAAGAGGAAAGTGGAGCTCAGGAGGGTTTTGGTTTTTTCCTCTAAGATGGGGGAAACAGAATGCTTGCTGTTGTGTGTTTTGTATGTTTGTGCTGTTGGGGTTGTGAGGATTATATTAATTAAAATATGTCAACTGCTTGGAACTGTTCCTGGCACATAGTAAATGCTCAATAAATATTCACTGCTAGTTTTATTGTAAAATTGTTATTGTTAACACAGAAAGTCCAAGAGTCTCAATATAAAATTACTGGTTTTAATGAGATCTCAATAAGATGGTAGGTAATAAAATACTCAAAATCAATAGTCATGATAATTTTTAACATATAAAAATATTGAATCATTATGTTATACACCTGAAACTAATCTAATATTGTATGCCAGTTTTACTCCAATTTTTAAAAAGTCAACAGAATTTCTATACATTAACAATAATGTTAATTATTACTTAAAATTCATAATAAAACTAATTGCTGGTTATAAGATTAACATATACATGTGTAATATGAAAATATACTATCTACAATGTTCACTAAGCTATAACACATCAAAAAATAAACCTAGGAAATGTGTGAGAATTATTTCAAGAAAACCCAAACCTCTGTTGAAGGCCATAAGAAAGATCTGAATAAATTAAGAAAGATATATGATCCTGAATGGAAAGAATCAATGCTGTTAAGATTTTAGTTCTCACCACATGAATCTATACATTAAGACAATCTCAATAAAAATTCTAACAGGATTCTTAATGAAACTACTTATTAATTCTAAAGTTCATTTGGAAGAGACAAAATGTAAGAAGAGCTAAGAAATTTTACAAAAAGAGAAAATACTTGCTTTAAGCAAATGTCAGTATATTACAAACCACAATATTTAAAAAATATTTGTATAAGATAAATAAATAGATAAATGGAACTAAATAAATGGTCAAGGAACAGAACCAAGGAATCCAAGATATAATAAAGATAGTGTTAAAAACTATTGGGTGCGACTTCCCTGGCAGTCTAATGGCTATGACATTATGCTCCCAATTCAGGGTGCTAGAGTTCAATCACTGGTCAGGAACTAGATCCCACATGCTGCAACTAAGACCTGGCACAGCTAAATAAATTACTTAAATAAATAAAAAGAATTTTAAAAAACCCATTGGGTAAGGGTGAAACTATTTAATTTTCAAATAAATAAACCTCAGGAAGGAGATTGTTCCTACCTCTGTTTTAGAGATGGAAAAACAGGCTCAGAGTATCCCATTCCCGCCCAGCGCTAGTGTCTTGGACACATCCCTGTGTTGTTGCTCTCCTTCTGTTAGGACCCCTCCAGGCTGCCTCCTTTTGAAGTACCCTGTGTCAGGGTTGCCGGCAATTTCAGAAGTTAAGTAGGGCCCTATGCCAGAATTGTGGGAGGGACACAACCTCCTTGATAATTGCTCTATTCATGAGGCAGCATTATATTACTATTTCATACGCCCAAAACTAATTTCAGGCTGATTAAATGACTAAATATCAACAACAAAATTAATAGAGAACTGAAATGAAACAGTATAGAATGTTTTAATATTCTTCCTCAAAATCTCCATGTCTATAAACCTGTCTCCTAGAAATGCAAAAGCAAGGATAAACATATATTTCACAGTACTGTTTGTAAAACTGAAAAAATTGAACATCCTAAATGTCCATCAGTAGAAGAATGACTAAATAAAATGTTATGGAGTGATATTAAGAAATACTATGTAGCCATTAAAAAAGAATGAAGCAGAGAGACCCATACAAGCTGATGTGGAAAGATTTCCAAGCTATACTGTTAAATCAAATAAAAGCAAACTGTGGACTAAGTATAGCATTTTTCTGTCTAGGAATCTAACAACAAAAATGGTAACAAAACCCCAAATCATTTGTAAATCATGTGTGGATGTACTACATGCACATGCATAGCAAAGGTCTGGAAGGATACATACCAAACCGCTAACAGTGGTAGCCTAAGGGGAGCAGAGTTTGTGAAATCTCAGATAATTTGGCAGAGGAGCCACTCACTCATAAGCATGGCCTCAGAACTTGCTACTTTGTATAACAACTACAGTGATTTATTGAGGGCTTGCTATGTGCCAAGCCAAGCACTAGGCTAAACACTGCTTTATCTCAGTTCTCACAAGGACCTCAGGAAGGAGATTGTTCCTACCTCTGTTTTAGAGATGGAAAAACAGGCTCAGAGTATCCCATTCCCGCCCAGCCCTAGTGTCTTGGACACATCCCTGTGTTGTTGCTCTCCTTCTGTTAGGACCCCTCCAGGCTGCCTCCTTTTGTAGTACCCTGTGTCAGGGTTGCCGGCAATTTCAGAAGTTAAGTAGGGCCCTATGCCAGAATTGTGGGAGGGACACAACCTCCTTGATTGTCCCTATTGTCAGTATACCTGTCTGAAAATCAGGGACCACTGGTGGAACATGAGGTGATTTCTTGTGGCTTATGAGTGAACTTTCTTTTCTTGTTTCGGCCGCGGGGACCTTACTTCCCTGAGCAAGGGTCGAACCAGAGCTCCTTGCAGTGGAAGCGCACAGTCTTAACCACTGGACCGCCCGGGAAGTCCCATGAGTGAACATTTAGTTCATATGTATAGTAGATGAACTAGTGAAATAAACATGGTGCATCAAACCTGTGATTTCAGATAGCACTTCTTTAAATTTTGACTGGCTTAAAAATTATAAGTAAATAATAATTCAGGTGGTACTGGCCAAAATGACGAAAGTGGTAGGAAAGTAGGGGAATTTATGAGGAAACGCATGAAAAAATGCTTACCACAGAGCCAGAACACACACACAATGAGTGCTCAGTTCACAGTAGATTTTATAGATTATCACCATCATATTTGGACTAGAAATAAGCAGTTCTGGTTCCGAGTGTAGGGGAGGGAGGCGCAGTGGGGACAGAGGGGTGACTAGGATTTCTGCCGCCGGACTCAAGGCATCCTCAAGGCGTCCCAGGCGCGGGCTTAGCCGGGTGAGGGACTGCTGAGGCCAGACGGCGTGCTGGAGAACTCGGTGGCTCTAACTGGCTCCAGAATGGTCAGCAGATGGCCGCGCATCAGGTCCTCCCTTCGTGTCCTGCGCGACTCGCGGCTCTTAGCGCCCGCAGTGGTGCGGGCCAAGGACGAATTCCGGAGGAGCGCTGCATAGTCTCGGGGATCGGGTGCTGGAAAGGCTGCGGCTGCCAGCCCGCCCTCCGGAGCAGCCGCCTCGAGAACCGAGCGCTCAGGCTCCTCCCTGCTCTTCGCCGCCCGCATCCCGTCGACCTCAGGTCGGGAGGCCTGTCCTCCACGCCTTTCTCCTCTTGAGCCCACCTCTTTCGCTCCTTGCCACTGTGGTCGCTCTAATAAGGGTTTTTCTTTTTCGGCGCCTTTCTGAAATCGCCTCCTGACCTGAGCTCACTCTTCGAGATCTCTCCCTCACCACCCACCGTCCAGTGCCAGAGGGACTCGCCTAAAACGCCAAGCTGATCTTTCCAGCCCCATCTCGCTTAACTCCAGGCGGGCTGGCAGCACCACCGCCTTCTCGGTTGTCACCGGAGGCGGCCCCACCAAACCACGCCCCTCGACATCCCGACACGCCCCCTCCGAGACCACGCCCCTCCACGCCAGGATCTCTCCGGGAGCTCGGAATGGGTCGCTCTTTCCGCGATTCCGGGCTTAGCCTCGCACTCCCCGCACGCTCCGCTGGGAGGGACGACCTTGGACGCCCCCTGCCGTCCTTGCCCGAGCCGCAGGCGCCCATGATGAGGCCTGCTTCCCAGTCCTCAGGCTCGCCGCGGGCAGGGCCGGGACTCGCTTATCCCTGCAGCTACTCCTGGCCCTCAGATCTGGGGCCCCTTCCCCCGCCCCCGACAAGGGATCGCCTGCCCTAAAGGCTTTCAGCTAAAGGCTTCCCCACCTCCCGCCTGCCCCCGTGACCCTCTCCAGAGCCGAACACGCCACACGTCCCGCCAAGGGGTTACACTTGGCCCTTTGGAAAACAAAGCTGATTTTTAAGTGCTCAGCTGCCTCGGAGTAGGTGGATGAAAACGTAACATTTATGAACGGAGAAACCATTAGCGTGTAAACACTGCGTTTATTCTTGCCGCGGCTCCGGGGGAGTAGTAGTTATCCGTCCCGCCTCGCCCAGAGTTGTCTTCTGCAGCGGCGTCCTTCTGCCGGGTAGAGGTGGGCTTCAGCTGCGAACCCACCTGGAGCTGGACCTGATCAGGAAGCAGGGCTGTCCGAGGAAACCCCAGGACGCCGCAGGCTTCCGAAGCACGGTCACTGAGTCCCAGTCTCCCCTGTGACGGAGGAGACTGCGTCCCTGGCTGGTCCCTGACCTGCCCGATTTCCAGTGCTCCGCGTTAAGCTTGATTACCCCGGGCTTCTGTCTTTGATTCAGCCGCCCGGCTGGGAGCTAGAAGAAAGGGTGACCAGGCGGTCTCCAGTCCCGAGAAGGGGAGTCCTTAGGAACACTGAAGGGATGGGACCAGCACTGAAGCAAGGGGCGGGAGGTGGGAGCGCTCAGCTAGGTTGGTGTTCCTGATGTTCTGGAGGATGAACAGGATTTAAACGGGATCAGGACCAGAGACACCTGGTGAGGCTTTAGGATGGGATTTTATAAATACGGAGAAGCCAGTCATGCGGGGATGTCGCAAAGGGATCAATTATGAAGTCAGGGCAAGACCTGAGGAGCTGCCACTGGGGAAGAGGGAATCCCGAGTCCTGGAGGAGTCAAGTCTTGGGGACACCAAATGTGGAAGGGGATGGAGGAGCTCTCCCAAGAGTGCCTTAAAGGTCCAGCCCAGCTTCTCCCACTGGCCAGGGAGAGGACCCAGCACCAACACCACTTTCAGTGCCATTTGCCCAAGCCTGGATACCACCCCAGCCAGATGTTTTAACAGAACTATTTCCTCTCTTCTCCCAGACTCAAGCACTTGGCAACCAATCCAAGAGGAAGAACAGGTTAAAACAGTCCTCAGCCAAGCAGGGGGCCATTTTCCTAAGGAAAGGGGACACTCAGAGATAACAGTGCCACCTCCACTCCTAGGGATTTCCACTAGGTGCAACCAGGGATCTCTTGAGAGCCTCCCTCCCTTCCCTGTGCTGGTTGAGGGGTGGAGATAATGTGGAAGTCTCCCATGGTCCACTCTTAGGAAAAAAAGATTTAACCCAAGAGTTCTAGGACCCTGGAACTTAATGTTGAAAATGGTTGACAAACAATTTAAAGGGAGATATTTGGCTTCATGAGGCTTTCCAGATAGCGCTAGTGGTAAAGAACCTGTAGGCCAATGCAAGATACATAAGAAGTAAGAGACATGGGTTCAATCCCTGGGTTGGGAAGATCCCCTGGAAGAAAGCATGGCAGCTCATTCTAGTCTTCTTGCCTGAAGAATCCCCTGGATAGAGAAGCCTGCTGGGCTGCAGTCCGTAGGGTCGCACGGAGTTGGACATGACTGAAGCAACTTAGCACGCACACATTTGGATTCATATCCGGAATGAACATGTTTTTGAATATCTTCTTCACCATGTGCCAAGCCCCACACTAAGCTTTCATTCTCATATCATCACAGCAACCCTGTGAGGAGTAAGTATTGTTTTCCCTCTTATAGAGATGTGGAAACTGAAGCTCAGAGTTATGAGATGACACGCACCAATCACACAACTACGGAGGGGCAGAGTCAGAATTGAAAAGATGGGCCTTGACTTCAATCTTGGTAGAAGGAAAAAAAATAGATAATTTAGAAGTAGATGAAACCTTTGTTAGGTTTTGTGAAGCATATAAAGATAAACATGGACCCACCCACAGGCTTAGTAAGCAGTGTCTTCCATATGCGAATGACCGGCATCCCCCGTCGTGGTCTGCGCCCTTCCCGTGGGTTGCCCTGATTCATGTCCGTTTTGCAATATTGGGTGGTGCCCCTGTTTTCCCACTGGCTCCCCTGCAAGCTCCACTGGGTGAGCAGAGCAGGAGACTGCCAGCCAGGAGAGAGCAAAGGGCTTCTTCCTGGAGGCTTCCTGGGGGCTTTCCATCTGATTCCGGTTTGGGGGAGCATACCTCCATCTCAATGATTCAATCCAGCAGCATCAGCTAAACCTAATCCTCAATTAAACCTTCATCATGTACCTCCCGCTATCTACTGGAGATCCTAGCCCTATTTGGACAATGTCCTCTCCTCAGAAGTTTGGGTTCCAGACCCACAGGGCCTCTTCCCCACTCAGAGACACTAGCACCAGCCAAGCAGTGGCCCCTGCTCCGAGGTCTGTGTGTCAGCTCCAGGCCTTTCCTGTGAGTTTGTTTCCATCATTCCAATCACATTCATTCTCCCAGCTCTAGAGTAGGGGATGCTTCCTGCAGCTGCTACCTTTGTGATACCTTAAAGCTTTCTTTGGGCTCCCCAGTGGCTCTAGTGGTAAAGAACCCACCTGCCAATGCCAGAAATGTAACAGACATGGGCTGGGAAGATGCCCTGGGGGAGGACATGGCAACCCACTCCAGTATTCTTGCCTGGAGAATCCCATGGACCGAGGAGCCCATGGGCTACAGTCTGTAGGGTTGCACAGAGTCCGATGTGACTGAAGCACCTTAGCACCCACAAAGCTTTCTTTTACTTTTTCACTTACTAGTTAAATTTGTAACTACTTAGTTCTTTTTTTTAAAATCTTTTAAAAAGTTTTAAAATATTTTATTTATTTATTTATTTGGCTGTGCAGGGTCTTAGTTGTGGCATGTGGGATCGAGTTCCCCCACCAGCGATTGAACCTGGCCCACTGCATTGGGTCTTAGCAGAGTCTTAGCCCCTGGACCACCAGGGAAGTCCCAACAGTTCTTTTTGAAAAAATTTATTTTATTGAAGTATAGTTGATTTACAATGTTAGAGAACAGTTCTTTATCTTAAATTTTCTCTGTGAACTACTGTGGCTTCTGTCTCCTGAGGCCCTTGATTGGTATATAAATTGGCACCATGAGTGGAGTGTTAGGTGTGCTAACAGCGAGAGGAGCCACTCTCACCCCGATTCCCAGGCCCAGGGACAGACGGTACCATGCAGTGGTCTCTGATTCAGAGCATCCTCTGTAGCCTGTAAGACAGAACCCCATCCCTTCAAAGTGATGACTCCCAACAAGCACCATAACTAGCTCATCAGTTGGCCATTCCACCTTTCAGTTAGGTCAGCTGCTTCTCAGTGATAGGGTATGTGGTTAAACTGGTTAATCCCATGGGCATCTGCCCTTTGCTGCTCTTTGGACGTGAGGTGACTGCTTTGATCCAAAGCAATATTGTGTAGAACAGCAGGACCGTGAGGAAGGCACTACACAAATCCGTGAATGCTGTTGCTTGCAGAAACATTATTAGCAGGAAAGGCACATGCATATCCAGAACATGTATATAGTCCACTGGGGACAAATCTCTGCCTCTTCCAATATGGAAAGAGTCCACTGTAACCCACCTGCCACTAGGTGGCTGGCTGGGTCCCCATGGGTCTATACTGGGGACTCAGCGTGGTCTCTGCTGTGGGCTGATTAGATGGCCAAGGCGGTGAGAAGTCCATGTGTAGACTTGGACTCAAACCCGGCCACTATGGCTGCTTGGTTACATGGGCTGATTGAGCAAGCACTGGGGTGTCTGGGAAAAGAGGCTGGCTGACATCTTTAGAACATGTTTTGTTCACCTGATTGGCAGGACCCTCCTTTGCAGTGAATACCCTTTAGTGAGTAGTCACATGGGGCACAAATATCCTCACATTCCATGCCCATTTGGAGAGATCCAGCCATAGAGTGGGCTGGCCAAAAAGTTTGTTTGGATTTTTTTAAAATATCGTATGGAAACCCAAATGAACTTTTTGGCCAACCCAATAACTCTTCCCCAGACCTCCTTGTCACCAATCCGCCAACATATTCTTTCCACACCCTGCCAATGAATAGTATAAACCCATACTTATAGCCATCTCTCAGTCCAAACAAAGTGGGCAAATTGTCTCTCAGTGTCCTGCCCACTCGGAGAAGCTTCTTTCATTGTCCTTCAGGGCCACCCTTGCATGGGGCTGTAGGGCTATTGCTGTCCCCTTTCTGTTGGTGCCAGCAGATCATACAGAAACTTCTGCAAACCAGGCCTGGATTTTTTTCTCTTCTCAGCTATCTGATCACAAGGAATTTTCTGTGAAGCCCTAGGATTAAGAGAAGAGAGGCAGGGACTTCCCTGGTAGTCTGGTGGTTAAGAATCCACCTGTGCAAGTGACATGGATTTCATTGCTGATGCAGGAAGATTTGACATGCTGTGGGGCAACTAAGCTGTGGGCCACAATTACTGAGCCTGTGCTCTGCAACAAAAGAAGCCACCACAATGAGAAGCCCACGCACCACATCAGTAGCCTCTGTTCGTGGCAACTAGAGAAAGCCTGCGTGCAGCAACAAAGACCCAGCACTGTCATACATGAATAAACAAATAAACAAGGGAGGAGAGACAATGAAGAAAGAATCGCTGTTCCTAGCCATCTTAGCCACCTGCTCACACCACCTACATGTGTCTTCTGAACCCACTGGAGCCCAACCTCTCAGGTGTCATTCCACAGGACAAGCCAGAGTCGAGTGTTGTATCTAAAAAGCCATCACGATACCCAAGGTCACCTAGATGTTCCCCAATGTCATCTTCTAGTCGTTTTATAGTTTTATGTTTTATATTTAGGTGATTCAGTTAGAGGTAGTTTTTGTGAAGGGTATAAGGACTGTATCATATTCACTCTTTTGCATGTCCTATTGTTTCAGCACCATTTGTTGAAAAGCATAATTTTATTTTTTGAATTTACATACAGTAAAAATGGACCCTTTGTACAGGGTGTGTGTGTACACTTCTGAGTTTATATATATATATATATATTCGTGTAACCATCACCACAACCAGGATACAGAGCAACTCCATCACCCTCCAAGATCCCCTCATGCTCTCTCTTTGTAATTGAACTGGCTTCCCAACCTCTGACCACTAGCAATCACTGATCTGTTCTCCATCCCTGTAGTTCTGCCATTTTCACAATGCCATATCAACGGACTCAGACACCAGGTAACCTTCCAACACCAGCTTCTTTCATTCAGCACAATGCCTCTGAGATTTGCTCATATCCTAGCATGTGCCATAGTTTGTTCCTTTTACTGAGCAGTGTTCCATGGACTGGATGAACCATTTGTCTACGCATTTGCTCATTGAAGAACCTTTGTTTCTAGTTTGATGACTTATTCTAGTTGCTGTAAACATTTGTGTAGAAGTTTTGAGGTGAAAAAAGTTTGCATTTCTCCAGGGTAAATACCTAGGAGTGGGTCCCTTTCTTTTTCAGGTCAGTTTAAATTGAACTGGCTGTTACTGAAGATGGAAAGCATCTTAGCAAGTACACCCTGCAAGCTCGCAGAGTAGTGTGCAGGGCCCAGGCGCCACGTGGCTCCAAACTTTGGTCATAGGTGGTATCAGCAGAGACTCCCATGACCCCAGCTTACAAGGTCCCTGAAGGTCTGGAGATGCCACTACTTCCACGTCACTTATGAAGTTGGGGTTCCAGGGTGAAGCGGGTCCTCCCACATCTATGATCTATCTTCCCTGATGTTATAAGCAGCCAGCCCTCAGACTGCAACTGACAGCAAGTAGGCTCCATGGGACCTGTGTTGATTCCAAAACATGCTTCACACGTTCTTTGACACTCTTTCCATCGAAAAGAACCTAATTCCCCTCCACTGGAACATGGGCCATCCTTGGCAACTTGCTTCTAGTGAATAGAATGTGACAGAATTGATGCCGCGTAGCTTCTGAGTCTAGATTAGAAAAGGCAGTATGCTTCCTCATGGCTTTTTCCCAGGATGCTTGCTCTTAGAACCCAAGCCCCATGCTGTGAGAAATCCTAGGAGCCACACAGAAAGGCCACGTGTAGGTGTTTTAGCCACAAGTTCAGCTGAGGTCCCAGTCAACAGCCAGCATCGACCAGACATGTGATTGAGGCCTCAGTGACTCCAGGACCCAGGTGTAGAGTCCAGGTCTAAGCTGATGCTGAGCAGAGCAGAGACAAGTGGTCCTCATCAAACATTTCTCTAGTAACAGATTTGTGAGCCAAATAAATGGTGTCATTGTGTAACACTAAATTTGGGGGGATTTTATTATTATTAGGTAACTGGAGCAGTAGACAACTTCTTTCCCCAGACTCTCTCCTTTAGGCCTTACTGTTTGTCACCACTCCCCAGCCCTAGAGAGCCCAGCACAATCTCTTCAATGTCACTAGCTTTGGGAAAGTTAAAGTTAGAAAGAAGAAGGTGTCACCTTGCTAGTTATGCCTCACAATATCTTCTCCCCTTTCTCTAGAGTAATAGAGTTAGGTTAGCACATTTGTTCCAGCTAGAGATGCCATTTCTCAGCAATCCTTGCAGCTGGATGTATCTGCTCAATTTAATTTCAGACAATGGAATGTGAGTGGGTGATGTGTGCTACTTCTAGGTTTGGACATGTGCTTTTCTATAATCTCCCCTTTCCATGGGTTGGAACACAGATGGGATGATGTTCCAGCTGGAACCATACAGATGAGGATAACAGTCTAGGAGATAGAGGAACAACCGCTTAGAGGAAGCCTGAGGCCCTGAAAAATGTTGTTGAACAGAGCAGCTTGGGCTCTTCCCTGGTGGCTCAGATGGTAAAGAATCTGCCTGTGATGCAGGAGACCTGGGTTCAATCCCTAGGTCAGGAAGATCCCTTGGAGGAGGTCATGGCAACCCACTCCAGTATTCTTGCCTGGAGAATCCCATGGACAGAGGAGCCTGGTGGGCTACAGTCCATGAGGTTGAGCAGCAGAACAGCTTATCCATTTTTTTAAATTTATCTATTTATGGCTACACTGGGTCTTGGTTGCTGTGCACAGTCTTTCCCTAGTTGTGGCAAGTGGGGGACATGCTCCAGTAGCAGTGTGAGTGCTTCTCCTTACTGTGGCTTCTTGTTGCAGCACAAGGGCTTCAGTAGTTGTAGTACACGGGCTTACTTGCCCCATGGCATGTGGAATCTTCCTAGGCCAGGGATCAAACCTGTGTCCCCTGCATTGGCAGATGGATTCTTAACCATTGAACCACCAGAGAAGTCCAGCTTATCTCTCTTGAACCTCAGCTGGCTTCCTCTGCATTGGCACATGAGAGAGGAGTAAACTTCTATCTTGTTTGAATGACTATATTTTGGGCTCTCTTTGTCATAGAACCCTTTACCCAAATGATACCCAAATAATATTGGAAGCAAGTGTCTCTAGTCCTGTGACCTAATCTTCCCCAATAAAACGGCACAGAAGTTCTTGTATACTTTCCTAAAATGGAAATTAAAACACAGAGAGGAAAACTGCAACCAAGGCTCAGGAAATTATCCTGCTCTAAGGTCTTCTCTGAGGAGTGCCATATAACTGGTCTCAGCAGGGGTCTATGGGAACCTAGAAGAGGGAGAAACTGCCTTCAGGAGGAGTTAATAGGGAAGACACCTACAGAGAGAGCAGCATTAAATTGAAGGTAGAATATGGATAGATGGAAATGGGGTATGGGAAGTTCAAATAAAGGGAAAGTGAGCTAAAAGATGGAGATAGGAAGATGCCAGATCTTTTGGGGGAGATGGAGAAGAGATAGTACACAGTTTAAAAGTAGAACTAAATGTAAGTCAATATTTTGGGGCTTCAATGCAGCATGGCAAATTCGCAGGTTTAGTATCCTGAAAGATTCTTTCCTGTTTCTATTAGAGAGCTGTCTGCAAACAAATCTTTACCTGATGAGAAGTTTAAACATAATTATGTCTAGTATACTACATGCATATTTCATTGCTTTATTAAATCCTTCAAACAACATAGTTCTTGGAGGTATAATTAACCTCTTTAGAACATTACCTCACAACAAAATGAACAAATCATAAACTTCAGATATTCTTTCTAAAAACCCTTTCACACTGCTATATTTAAAATGGATGATCCACAAGGACCTACTGTAAAGCACATGGAACTCTGCTCAATGTTATGTGCCAGCCTGGATGGGAGATGGGAGGGGAGTTTGGGGGAAAATGGATACCTGTATATGTATGGCTGCATCCCTTCTCTGTTCACCTGAAACTGTCACAACATTGTTTGTTAACTGGCTACGCATGCGTGCTCAGTTGTGTCCTACTCTTTGCAACCCTATGGACTGTAACCCGCCAGGCTTCTCTATCCATGGGATTTTCCAGGCAAGAATACTGGAGTGGGTTTCCATTTCCTCCTCCAGGGGACCTTCCTGACCCAGGGTTTGAACCTGTATCTCCTGCATTCGCAGGCAGATACTTTACTGCTGAGCCACCTGGGAAGCCCTAATCGGCTATTCCCCAAAACAGAAAGAAATTTTTGAAAATAAATAAAAATCCCTTTGTAAAGTCTGCAGTCACATTGAGTGATGCCATGTGTTCGTGGCCTAAGGGAATGATCATGGCAGAGTCCCACTCACTTATTCCTACTCTCCTTCCGGGTCACAGACTTTCTGGCTGGAAGAAATGTGTTTCAGCCTGGCCTGGACCATTGCAGTACACCATTTCCCAGGCCTCAGTGATTAGACCAGTGATGAACATGGGACCAAGCAGGGCCAATGAGAGTTGTTCCCTAGGACTGACGCACAGAGACAGGAAGAGAGGTTTGGGGACTTGTTTTACTCCCAGAACTATTAAGCTGGGGCTGCTCCCATAGAGGAGAAAGACTGCAGGCAAAGATGAGCAGAGATGAAAGATGAATAGAGATCTAATAGTGTTGAGTTCTACTTGCAGGGTCTCTGCAACTCTTCCTCCAATCCAATGATCTATTCCCAGGATCCTTCCCATTGCTGAGGGTTAAGTTCCTCTTTGAGTTGGATTTCTGTCACTCACAACCAAGAGTCCTGACTAATACAAGGGTGAACCATATAAAGGGAGGCTACTAGGATCAACCACTTAATACCACAGCCACCAATTTAAGATGCCCTTGATTGTAAAATGTACTAATATTTTACGTAACACTGAGAAAGGGGGAAATGCTGCCAAATAAGCTATGATGAACCATTCATTATAGATGCATCTTGGCTTCAGAAGTATGAAAATATGAAAAAAGTAATTTCCAGAACTAATGAAATATGGTAGCTGTGCACCCTTGGACGAGCCACTTAATTTCTATCATCCTTAGTACCCTCATCTATAAAGAGACGATGATAATGCCCACCTCAGACAACTGGGAGGATTAGAAATAATCTGTTTAAAGTATCTACATACAAATGTTCTTAATAATAACCAAAAACTGGAAACAACCTAAGTGTCCATCAATCAGTGAATGGTTAGACAAAATGCAGTATATTCAAATGATGGAATATTATTCAGCAATAAAAAGGAATGAAGTACCGACACCTGTTATGCCATGGGTGAGCTCTGAAAACATTCTGCAATGTGAAAGAAGCTGGACACAAGAGACAGCTTATTGTATGATTCCATTTATAAGGAATGTTCAGAAAAGGTAAATATTACATGATATCACTTACATGTGAACTCTAAAAAACAATACAAATGAATCTGTATACAAAACAGAGTCAGACTCACAGACATATAAAATAAATTTATGGCCATCAGATGGGAAAAAGAGGAGAGAGATAAATTAGGAGTATGGGATTAACAGATATGTGCATGCTAAATCGCTTTAGTTGTTTCTGACTCTTTGTGACACTATGGACTGTAGCCTGCCAATTTCCTCTGTCCAAGGGGACTCTCCAGGCAAGAAGACTGGAGTGGGTTACCATGCCCTCCTCCAGGGGATCGTCCAGACCCAGGGATCAAACCCTAGTCTCTTAGTCCTCCTGCATTGGCAGGCAGATTCTTTACCACTAGCACCATCTGGGAAGCCCCTAACAGATGCACACTGGTATATATAAAATAAATAAGCAACAAGGATTTACTGTATAGCACATAGAACTATATTCAATATCTTGTAATATCTTTAACGAAAAGAATCTGAAAATATATATCTATTCACTGAATCACTTTGCTATATACCTGACACTAACACAACATTGTAAATCAACCATATTTCAACTTTTAAAAATTGTCCAGAAAAAGAAAATCTATATGGAGACAGAAAATAGATTAGAGGTTGCCCAGGGCAGGGAGAAAATAGGAATTAACAGTGAATGGGGGGACTTCCCTGCTGGTCCTGTGGTTAAGACTCTATCTTCCAATGCAGGGGACGTGGGTTCAATCCCTGGTCAGGGAAGTAAGGTCCCACATGCTATGGCATATGGCCAAAATTTTTTTAAAATTAAGAAAAAACAGTGAATGGATGTGAGGGATCTCATTGGGGTGATGGAAATTATCTACAATTGATTTATGGTGACAGTTGCACAACTTGGTAAATTTACTGAAAAATTCATTGAATTAAACACTCAAAATGAAAGAATTATACAAAATGTAAAACACAACTCAATAAAGTTATTTTTTAAAAATGTACCTAGAAAAAAAAAAAGTAAAAATGTACCTAGAGTAGGAAACAGCAACCCACTCCAGTATTCTTGCTTGAAAAATCCCATGGACAGAGGAGGCTCAAAAAGGTAAAGAATCTGCCGGCAATGCAGGAGACCTGGGTTCATTCCCTGGGTTGGGAAGATCCCCTGGAGGAGGAAATGGCAACTCACTCCAGTATTCTTGCCTGAAGAATCCCATGGACTGAGGAGGCTGGTGGGGCCAGTCCATGAGGTTGCAATGAGTCAGATAAGACTGAAGTGACTTAGCTAGAGAGCTAGGAAAGTACTAGGAAGCATTGCTTCTAAAAACTACTCTGGTTAGTTCAGCTGTGCAGGGTCCTACATGAAAGAGTAAGAGAGGGTCCCTGTCTATACAGAGCAGACTGACAGGACTTCAGGAGACTAGAAACCTCAACCTGCTCACCCCTCCACCCCTCCACCGCCACCATTGTACACACAAACTAAGACGTCAGTGACCTAGAGTTTTCTAGTTTGGTCCTGGAGTCAGTTAAAGACCTCAGAAATAGAATCAAGGCTGCTTTCACCTCCTGGAAAGCTGGTTTCATCCCCAAGAGTCTCCTGTGAAGACTCTGTGAAGAGTCTACCCATGTCCTCCTCCCTCCTCACCCTCGGGAGGTCACCAGCCCGGAGACCCTGACATCAGCACAGTGACCCTTGTCATGTTGAGATGCTCAGACACTGGTGGTAATATTTGACCCAGAAAGACACTTCTAAGAGGGCCTCCAGCATGGGGCTTGGACTCAGCTCCCACGAGTGGCCCCTGGGGGCCCAGGGCTCCCTTCCCTGGGGCTGCCAGGCCTGCTGGAAAGAAATATGGGCTTCGGGTTGGGTCAGAGAGCCCAGTGTTCTAACCCCAGCTTTGAGCGCACAGGTCCCCTGACTTCAGGCACCACAATCATCTTGGCTCACCCTGCCTCCCCAGGGACTGTAGCGGATGGATGGAATGTCGGGGGTGGCTGCACCTGGATGGGGGGTACCAGCAGGGCAGACTCCTGTCTCCTCCCCCTTTCTGTGTGGACTGCAATTGGACTTGGCTGCTTTGTCTTCACCTGGGCTCCACCTTAATCCCAGAAATTATGTTGTCAGCAGGTCATCAGGCCTGAATGCGAGTCTGCCCCCTTGATTTATAGTGACACTTTTACTTTCTTTGAGACTTTGGTAGACACAATCAGGCCTGGCAGCAAAAAACAATGCCCGCTGAGTGGTCTGGGCCTGTAACCATTTAACCATTCACAGCCTGCACCTCCAGGGCCTTGCCTTACCAATGCCTGGCTGTGGGGCCCCAGGGGGCTTGGCCCTGGGGTCACTGCCTCCTGCACTCCGACCACCCCCTCCCTTGCCGTAGCATGCAGAGAGGAGGTGGGGCAGGAGGGCATCTCGCCTCTGCCGAGCAGGGCCCTGGGGCAGAAATCAAGCTCCAGAGCTCTGTGGGACAGAGAAAGCATCACAGGCACCCGGCCTGAGTTGAATATGCGCTTCAGCACTTGCTGACCAGTGGCCTGGGCAGGTCTCTTAACCTCCCTGAGCCTCAGTTACTTCGTCTATAAAATGGGCACCACTGCAGCTGTCTCCCAGGCTTGTTGGGAAATGAATGTGTGCAGGGGCCTGAGTACAGCGCCTGGTGCCCTGAGGTGCCTGTTAGAGTCCGGGCAGGAGAGATGGCCCTGGTAGGAAGAACAGCAAGAAGGGGAGAAAGAGAAGCCAGAGAGAACCTTGGGTTTTGCAGAGAAAAGACGGGTTTTGCAGGGCCCGCAGTCCAGGCTTTCCCAGCACTGCTCATCCCCTCATTGCACCCTTCACGCCCCTGCCTGTGAGGCCTCCTCCCCATTCAGCCTCAGCTTTAAAAACCACCTCCTTGGAGAGACCTTCCCTCGAAACCCCCAATCCATGCCAAAGGAGACTGCCCCCACCTTTTTTTTTTTTTCCCTTCCCGGTAGGATGTATAGGTATATTTTTCTGACCATGTATTTAACATCCACCCACCCCTAGGACGGTCAGTTCTAGGAGGGCAAGGCCACGTTTATCTTGGTCACTTCTGAACCAGCACCCAGCACCGGGCCTGCACAGGTGGAGAGAACCATTCCTTGTCTGCACCTCAGAGAGGTGATGGAGACTGTGGGCAGGGACCCCCCCGCCCAGGCCATATGGCAGGGCCCTGCCTCCAGCAGAGACAGGAACCAGGGTCAGCGTGGGTCACAGGCAGAGCCGTGAGAGTGTGGCAGAGCCAGAGCAGGTCAGGATGCGGAGGGGCAGGCGTGGGGCACTCTGGCGGAGGGCATGACATAGGCCACAGTCTGGAGGGGCGAGCCTCTCATGGAGTTTGAAGGAGACAAGAGTCTGAGGACTGGCTGGATGTGAAGGGGCCAAGCAGAAGGAAGGGGCCAGGCTGTAGATGACCTTGAAACAAACTTCCACTAAAGTGCTTGGACCTTCTCTTGGTTTTTAAGTGGGGAAGAAATATGGTCAAGTTTGCCTTGCTCAGAGCTCCCGGCCAAGCGCCACGGTGCTGGAGATGGGAGAGGCTGTTGCCTTGAAGGCAGAGTCTAGTCTCCAGCCTCATTCCTCCCCAGGATAGGGTTCTTGCTGGGCTGAGCAGCTGGTAAATCCGACACACCCCCCTTCTTTCACCACCCATGGCTGACCCTCTACAGGCAGGTTCCCCGTATCTTCTCTAGGTGCCCCCCACCTCCACAGCATTGGTGTCTGTGCCCAGGCAACGCGGGCTCAGCCCAGTGGTGGCCCCACAGTGGCAGTGAGCCCTCGTGCTTGGAGACCTTCCAGCCAAACCCTCCCCAAGGCACCAACTCCTGATGTCTTCCCCAATCTGCCCACTGCCAGCCCATCTCTGTGCTCCTGAGAGGGGAGGTCCCCTCAACTGGTCTATGAGTCAGGTTAGGCTTGGCTCTATTGCAGTAAATCAGCCTCCAAACTTCAGTGATTTCACAGAAAGATTCTCACTCAGTCATGTTATATACTCAGAGCAGGGGGAGAGGGTGAGTGCAGGGCTCTGCTTCACCTAGTGTTTCAGGGATTCAGGCTGCTAGAAGACCACAGCTGGACAATCCCCAGTCACAGTGGCGTGAGAAGAGAGGGCATAGAGAACTCTGACCCCGAACTGACAGGTCACTGCTATGATGGACCACTGGCCAGCAGCCAGGACTTTGGGACGGTGGGAAGCCCATGCGGGGACTCAGTGCCCAGTGTCTTTTCAGCCTGGTGAGTACCAGGGTGAAGAGCAGGTTGGCTCCTGCCCGGACACAGAAAGATGGATGACAAAGGATGCAGGGGGAAGTGTGGGTTCCCTCCCAGTACCCTCCACCGTCCACCTGCTCCCTGCTTCCTAGAGCACAGCTCTGTAACGTCAGCCTTGCTTCTCCCCACGCCTGCAGAAAACAATACCGGTCCAGTCTGGCCTCAGCCCAGCTCTTTGCCTCATTCTCCTGATCCCCAGGTCACTCTCTGACCCCCACCATGAGTCCCTCTCTGGTCACACAAGACTCCCTGCTGCTCTGGGAACCTCTGCTTTATCTCCTTCACTCCTCCTGGAACGTTCTGCCTCATCTCTGCTCACTGGAATCCCACCCATTCTTCCAAGCCTAGCTCGAGTATCACCTCTCCCATAAAGGCTTCCAGATTCTTCCACAGCATAGCATCTGTGCATCAGACATGTAGGTTTCTCTCACAGTTCATCTCCATGGTCTCCTGCAACTGAAACTGCCCAGCTCAGAGCCCATGGGCAGCTCCAAGCCAATCATGTGACCACACTCCCTCCCCGGCATCAGCTGATTGGCTCGAAATGGCCAATATGCTGCCTGGCAGCAGCCTATGAGGTGGAGCCTGTATGCAAGGATGAGCTGGGCCAATCAGATGCTCTCCGGAGACTTTTAACTGGGGATGGGCATCAGCGGCAAGAGGAAGAGCTGGAGGAAGGCATCGGGGTGCCATAACCTGGAGATGGATGAGCGGGGGGCCCCCATAAGCTGAGACCGAAGAACCAGAGTCATGAGGACACCGAAAAAGGCAGAGCCGGGAGTGACAAAGCCCCAGTTTGTGGAGGAGAGAGGGCATATGTCTGGGAGTGGAGGGAGAGAGAGGCACTCAGGAGAGGCTTCAAAGCACCCGTCACGCCAGGTCACCCAAGGGAGGTGCATCGAAGCTGGCTGTGGACCATTCCCAAGAAATGACTGCAGAAGCCGGTTCATTTGGAAGTGTTATTGCTCAGTCGTGTCTGACTCTTTGTGACCCCCATGGACTGTAGCCTGTCCGGCTTTTCTATCCGTGGAATTCTCCAGGCAAGAATACTGGAGTGGGTACCCTTGCCCTTCTTCAGGGGATCTTCCTGACCCAGGGATTGAACCCGGATCTCTCACATTGCAGGCAAATTCTTTATCATCTGAACCACCAGGGAAGCCTGGTTCATTTGGAAAAGCTGACTCTAAAGCAAGTCCAGGGTGCAGGCCTGCTGAGCAGAGTGTGATCCAACACTGCCTGCTCCCCAGCTTGCCACTCTGCCCCATTGCTGGGAGGCACTGCTGCTGCCTCCGCACTCCTAAGGCCCCAGACACCCAGAAACAAAGGCAGGGAAGGACAGCCTGCCTGGCCAGAGTGGTCCTAGAAGACACCCAACCACTGCCTCACACCTGCAATTCCCTCACTGCACCAAGAGCCCCAGGACCTGGACTCTATGTCGTGGACATATGCCTCTTGGACATTCAGTATCACTGAGCAAGTTTTCACATCTGTAAAATGGGATAATAATAGCTGTCTGTCCACAGGACATGGGGTTGTCATGGAGATCCAGTGCTTTTACATGGGGGGAAGACTGTCCCTATGTCTTTCTGTTGCCTTCTGTGTTCCCAAGACATGATGATGGAGGCCAAGTAGATGGTCTCTCCTGTGACTGAGGCAGAGCTGAGGCCAACAGTGAAGGCATCTCTTAACCCCTCTGAGCCCTTCTATTCCCACGGCACCTGACCCAGGTAGGCACATACTGTCTTTGCTCCTCTCGCTCACCCTGATCACTTTCCATTTTAGTTTCTGCTCCTTTTCATGATCATCTCATCTCCAGAAGTGGCCCCAGGCCCCAGTGACCACTCAGCTCCGTGTCTGGCTGCCAGGTTGGCATGGGGCATCTCAGGGCTGAAGTCAAGTATAGAAACATTCCCCTCCAGGCTCCTGAGAAGCCTCACAGCAAATCCACCTCCGACACTGTGGTGGAGGTTGCTTGCTTCCTCCCCGGTGTCCACTTATCCCTTCTTCCTTGGTAACTGCCAGTTGTATAGTTGGTGAGAGACAGTGCTATAAGTCTACATTTCTAACCTAGGGTGCATCCAGGGCAGTGTGTGCTGGTTCAAATGACTCCCTGGTGGGGGGAATTTCTCCCCAGAGACAAGAGACTGATCTTGCCAAGTGTCTTTATGGCCTTGGATATTGTTCATAAGCATTCTGATTCTAAAAGGGTTCAGGGTTAAATCCATTTAGGAAAAGTGTCTACACAGATCTCACTGCTCTAGGTCCTGCCCAAGACCAGTTTCCATAGTTAAGGTCTCCAGTGAGCACACGTGCAGGGGACTCTCAATTTCAACTGCTGAACCAGCACCTGCTAAACACACTCGAGAAACACTAGGTTAAAACATCTGCTCTTCCAAAGACCCTGCTCTTTTTCATTACAGACTAAGAGGCATGGTGCCAGGCTCCAGAGAAAAGACTGGAAGCAGCTTTTGTTTCAGGAAGGCTAAAATCTAGTTTTAGGAAGAAGATGGCAAAGGACAAACCCAAATCCTCATGAAAGTGAAAGCCGCTCAGTCGTGTCTGACTCCTTGCGACCCCATGGACTATACAGTCCATGGAATTCTCCAGGCCAGAATCCTGGAGTGGGTAGCCTTTCCCTTCTCCAGAGGATCTTCCCAACCCAGGAATCAAACCAGTGTCTCCTGCATTGCAGGCAGATTCTTTACCAACTGAGCTATCAGGGAAGCCCAAATCCTCATGAGCACCAGCTAGAAAGGCAAGGCCAGAGCAGGGCTGATTAGAATACAGATGCCTTCACTGGGAGAAGAAGTCAACCCGCATCTCCTCCCCACCACACACTCCCCAGATGGACAGGAGGGAGGGCGGCAGGAGGTGACCTGTGTCCTGAGGAGGGCTGGGCCCTGTGGAAAGAGGCAAGAGCAATCCCAGAAGTAGAAGGAGAGGAGCCAGCAGTGCTGGGGCCCTGGGATGTACAGGAAGCAAAAGTGATGGCATATTCCTTCTCTTGGTGCTGTTTCTTTGAGTCTTGACTAAAAAGAAGAGTTCTGATAAAGCGATGCGCAAGTAGATAACTGCAACGTCGGCCTGCCTGTTTAGAGGCAAATTAAATGGATTCAATTGCAGCAACTGGAATAGAATTTCCATAAGGTCCCAACACCTCATCCACCTCTCTGCTCAAGGACACTGCCTTCTCTCTGGTATGTACGGAGCCTTCCTGGCCCCAGCAAAGACTTCTGCTCTCCTTGTCCACTCAAGGACATTGCTCACAGCTGGTCCTCTCTCCCCACTGGGTAATCCCCATCAGCAGGAACACATGCTGCTATTTCTCCCAGCTGAAAGGAGAAATTTCTGTCTCACCTCCTTCTCTAGCTCCTCCTCCCTTCTCACTATCTCTTTTTAAAAATTTATTTATGTATTTATTTTTGGTTGTGCTGGGTCTTTGTTGCTATGCATGAGCCTTCTCCAGTTGCAGCGAGTGGGGGTTACTCTCTAATTGTGGTGCACCGGCTCTAGAGTGCTCAGTAGTTGTGACCCATGGGCTTAGTTGCCTCTCAGCATGTGAGATCTTCCCAGACAATGTCTTCTGCATTGGCAGGTGGAGTCCCTCCCTTCTCTTTACAGCCAAACTCTGCTAAGAGTTGTCCATTCCTCTCCTCCCCTTCTCTCTTGGAGCCACTCTGATCAGGCTTTGACCCCACTGCTCCTCCAAAACTGCTCTTGCCTCCATCACCAGTGACCTCTGGTTTGGACCCAGTGCCACGCTCTGTCCTCATCACTTGACCTTGTAGTAACATTTGACCAGATGCTCAGTTCCTCCTCCTGGTGCACCCTCCTCTTGGGGCTTCTGGGACACCACACCTGCCTAGTTCTCCTCCTGTTTCTTTGCTCCTTCCCCGGTTTTCTGTCAGTTCCTCCCCAGCTTACTGGCTTTTATGTAATGGTGTGCCCTTGGTCTTAATGAATCCAGATCCCTTCCATTCTATAACCACACTCCCTCTCTAGATTGACACTATTCAACAGAAGTTTAATATCAACCACACATGTAATTAAATTTTTTCCAGTAGCCATTTTTTAAAAAGTAAAAATATTACAGGTAAAACTAACTTTAATAACATCTTATTAACTCAATATATCCAAGATAGCACCATTTAAACATGTAATCAACATAAAAATTATTAATGAGACACAACTTTTTGTACTAATTTTCAAAACACAGTGTACATGTAACACAGCATACATATCTCAATGTGGACACCAAATTTTCATTGGAAATTCTTGATCTGTATTTAGATTTCATGAACTCTATAGTTGAAAAAGTAGATGTATATATCCAAGTTGCTCCAAACATACTAAGATTTTTTTCCAGTAACTCAATCCAACATCCAAGTTTTAAAAATTTAAATTAATTAAAATTAAACATTTAGAACTTCAGCTGCACGATTTCCACTAATTTCAAGTGCTCAGAAGCCACGTGTGGCCAGGGGCTACTACAACAGCACAGAGCTAGATCCTCTCAGAAAACTGTGGTTCTAAATACCAGCAGGAAAAAAATAAATAAATAAATAAATACCAGCAGGTCTTGCTGATGACTTCCCATGTTTATCTCCAGCCTGTACATTTCCTCTGGCCCTGAAGATCTAACCAGTGTCTACTCAGCTCTGCCCTTGGATGTCTCATGCACACCTCCAACCTCACCTGTTCAAAACTGCACCCCAGAGAGGCCCACTCCCACCCACCGAACGAGCAGGGCCAGTCTTCTCCATCTTGGTTAATGGCCACTCTTTCTTCCTGTTGCTCAAGACAAAGCCTTGGTACTCTCCTGTCCCTTCTTTCTCTCTTACCTCGTATCTGGCCTGGCAATAAATCTTATCAGTTTCCCCATTAAAGTATTTCCAAAATTCCATTTCCAGTCACTTTAGCTCCCAACACCCTTGGACATGCCCCTCATGGCTCCTAAATTACTAAAGGGCCTCCTGGCTTCTGACCCTGCACCCTGCAGTCTGTCCTCATTCAGAATGCTGCTTTTAAAAAAAGTCAGATGCGCCCTTCTGCTCAGAACCCTGCAGGGCTCCCAACTCACCCAGGAGAGAAGCCCAAGTCCTTACAATGGCCCCACAAGTCCTTCCCTCATCTGATCCCCCACCCCGCACCCCCTCACCCCAACTCTCCCCAGCGGACCCCTTCAACCCCAGCTTCTCCTATGTACCTCCTCCACCCTGCTTCAGCCACACTGGCCACCTGGCTGCTCCTGGAAACGCAAACCTTACTGTTTCCCTCCATGTACATTTCATACCCTCTATCCCTGCAGTTTTTGCCTTTTGCCTTAATTACTGGCAGATTATGTATTTCACTTACGCTGTTCTGTCTCTTCTACTATAAGTGCCAGGAGGGACTTTTGTTTGTGTTTGTTTTTGCTGCTCTCAACTGGGTGCCTAGAATAATACCTGGAACCTATCAGGCCCTCAAGAAAAATTTTAAGTGAGTGACTTCCAGGAAGACAGAAAAACTGGAGCAAATCCAGGGGCAGTTGCTGCTTTGAGAAGCCTGAAGCTGAAAACTGGCAGGGGGCCCAGACCGCTCCCCGGGTTGGGGTTGGGTCAGGGGCGGTCACGGAATCCTCCCTGCCCTGGAATCTTGCTATCCGCAAGATGGGAGCTGGCGCAGGCAGCTGAGTCTTGGGAGAGCGGCGGCTCTGTGATCTGCTTCCCAGAGGCTGGCAGAAGGCAGAGGCGGGTTGGCTTCCTCCGCTACAACCGCCTCCCGGCCCAGGGAAGCCCGGGAGATCCGAATGTCGAAGAACTCTGAAAAAGCAAAACGTGTTTTTAAACGCAAGCAGGGGGTTTGTGCGGAGGATCCTAAATGACAGCTGCCCCCGCGGAGGAGCGCGGAGGGCAGGCCGGGCTTTGTCCCGGGGGGAGGAGCTGAGGGCTCGGAGAACGCGCGGGTCACGTGGCTGCCCGTGGGCCCCGCCCCGCTCCAGCCCCGCGGGACCCCGCTCTGGGGAAAGGAGCCCGTGAAGCCCGGGAGGGCAGCTGAGGACGCATCGCGGCGGTCACACCCTCCCGTCCTCCGTCCCGCCGGGACAGTGCAAGCCCGAGCCACCGCTCCGAGCCGGGCGCGAGACCTCCGGTGCCCGGGGCCACTCGGTGCGGGCGCGCGCCCGGAGCCCCCCTTCTCCCGCCGCCGGCGCGCACGCGGGCCGTGCGTACAAAGGAGAGCCTTTCCCGGGCGCCCGCGCTGCCGCGGCCCCGGCCCCACGAGGGGCCGGGGGCGGGGGGATCGCCCGCGAGCAGCTCCCGGCCCGCAGGCTCCCGGCCGCCTGCCTCGGAGCTGCCCTTTATTTATTTATTTTGTTGGAGGAAGGCGGGGGTCATCTATCTTGGAGCAGAAAATCTTTCCAGGAAGTTTGTACCTATTAATATTTCAGTTCCTGGCAGCGGCTTTAAGTGCCGGTGCGTGGGGGAAGGGCCAAGTTCACTGCGGCAGGAGAGGGAGCTGCGGAGCCAGGCCGAGTGTTCTCGGTAGGCCTGAGGCGGTGGGGCCGGAGGGCAAGCCCGTCTCCCTGACATGTTCCCTGCGCCGCATCCAGGAGCTGCCCGGACCTCCGTGGGCCGCGGGCACGACGGCGGCGGGTGCTCTTGGGAGCGTCGCGCTCGGGGGTCCTGCGGGGAGAAGCGGACCCCGAGTCTGCCACCCGAGAGGGGACGTCGGAGCGAGCGGGGAGGAAGGAAGGCGCAGCCGGGAGCACCCAGTCTCGGAGGGCGCATCCCCGCGAGCGAGGGTCGGCCAGCCGGGTCTCTGCAGCTCAGACCGCACCCAGCGTTCGCGGGGAACCGACGACGGTGAGGGCCAGAGCTCCGACAAGGTCCAGACGCCCTTTCTGACCTTGGTCGGGTCACACAATGAGAGGGCGCTGCAGCAGAAACTTGACCTTATAAAGCTCGGATACTCCTCGCAACCGCCCTGCAAGGTTATTATCTCCAGTCTTCAGAAAATGGAGCTCGGAGAAGTTAAATAACCTGCTACACAGCGAGGTCCCCTTTTTGGACATATCTTGCAAGAAAGCGTCCCTTGGTAGCAAATGCATCGCTGATCGCTGTGCTTCCTATAGTAGACCCCCCCCCCCGCCCCCGCCCCGACACACACAGAATCACGTCCTAAGGGGAACCACGGCAACGAGTAGAACTCTAGCCCCACAGCACCAAGACTTGTCAGCTTTTCAGAATCCCCTTCATTCACCGCAGAAGTGCCTGCTTGGCTTTCTAGCCAATCACACAACTGGAACACCGATCATTTCCAAAGAAACTTATCTATATCGTTCCTCCCCTGCATGTGTAGATAAAGAGATTTGAAGCGGTTGACCTCGCCATCTATGGAGCCATCTATGGAGCGGGGCTCCTGAAAAGGTTGCTTCAAATGCTAACAGCCCCAGGGTAAAAACTGAAGTCGTCTCACACAGCAGCAGGGCACTGACTCGGCCCCAGGATTGCAAAATCGGTGATAGACACCATGGCAGCTTTTTTGCTCAGCCCCAGTCTCAGGGACTCTGGCCAGCCCCGCGTGGAGGTCACTCGCTCCAGGGCCAAGACTTGAAAACCTTTGGGCAAGGAGCAGTTGGGCTCATGCTCCGTCTCTAGTGTCCAGGAAACCCTCCCGCTTGCCCCCTCCCGTTCCCTAGCCACTTGTGTTTCCTCCAGATCGCCAGAGCCCCGCTGGCCTATGGACCAGAGGGGAGGATGTGAGAGATTCAAGCATTTTAAAGTAGAGCTTGTTGACTGGAAAGTCTTTCCTCACCAGGTCTCCTAGGAAAAATACTCATAGGAAACCCCCTAAGGGAGAACGGGCTGCCGCATCTGTCTCCCCGTGATGCCAGCCTTGGTGGTCCGGTGGAAGAATTCCAGCCCTCTGCCGGCTCCAGTCAGTAGGGAGTGCTTTGTGGAGGAGGCTTCAGAGAGCTTTCTCCCCCAGCTCTGGGCCATACCCAAAGCACCCTGCTTCTGTTTGTATTCCCACCGCTGAGGTTTCCGTGGGGGGTGGGGGTGCTGTCGGTGAAACACATGCCCTCTCCCCAGCTTGGGTGGGCCAGCCTTGCCAGCTGCCTTCACTCTTGGCTGCAGAAAGCCTGCCAGGCTGCAGTGTGCAAGGGCCTGGAACAATGACTGGTAGCATCAGCTATTTTAATGCAGAGTTAGGCACACAATCCTTGCTAAAAATAAATACAAAGGAAAACCCCAAAGTAGCTAAGCCTATTTTAATACCTTTTATTTTTCTTGTCCCTGGTTCTTTTGTCTTCCTGTGCAACTTGGAAATTGTGTTTCGCACAGGGCCCACCCTGAGTGTGGTCAGGGCTCCCCTCCACACATGTCCTACCGACGGAGGGACGGACGTACGGCCCAATCTTGATCACTGGCAGGAACAGCAGAGGGAATAGAGGGAACAAAAGGAAAAGGACTCCACAGTCATTTATCTGAGTGCAATTTATATTGTTAAATAGAACGATGGCACAACTTCTGAGATAACTACAAAGGAGCTTAGTGGTGATGAGCCCTCTTCCCACTGCCTCTCCCCTGTCCAACACAGCCCCACCTTGGGGAGAATGGATGTTTGCAAAGCACCTGGCTGAGAAATAGCTAGCTGCCCTCCTCTGATGGGAGGGAACAAATCCGAGTGCCTCTGGACTCCCGGGGGCATCACTGCTTACCTTTTCAGAACGGAAGCCGGGGTGGCAGACACCTTTGGGGGTGTCTACTGTTAAATTACATAAACAAGGAGGGCTTTAGACTGACTGTGGCTCTAATGCATTGGGGGCTACCTAGGCAGACCAAATCTAAGCCTGTAAATGCTTCACGGTTATGAAATCAGACCTGAAAAGACAAATCACAAACAGCCAGCTAGGCTGTAAGCTACGACCAAGAAATAATTTCCTTTCTTTGCTTCCACAGATCAGTTTCTCTGTCTTCCCCAGCTCCCCGGAGAAGTGCTCCTACCCACTTCCAGTTTAGCCCTGCCCTCTTCAAGTGGGTTTTTGCTCAAACTCTTACAATTTTGAATATGTCTCAGTTGATACAGTGTTGGAATCAGTGGCCCCTCTTTTCTCTGGGAACTGATCCTCATCCAGGGAGGCAGTTTCTCCCTGCTGAGATATTACAGAGTTTCTCTCGCTCCCCTGCCCCACACCTCTGATGAGGACCCTTGACCTCATCAGGCTCTTCTCTGGAATTTTGGAACAGAGGTGTAAGGGAGGGAAGGAGAGAGACAATGAAGCCCAACATCTAGGCCTCCTCAGAGAGTTTTTAGTGACTTTTTTTTTTTTCAGCTTACTGGGTACAGTTTTCCATTTCTTTGCATGTCTCTCTCTCTCTTTTTTAATCAACAAGTAAACATTTTAGATCAGGCATTATAACACTTTTCTGTTTTTTTTTGCATGTCTCTTTTTTTTTAATCAAAAAGTGGGCATTTTAGGTCAGGCATTATAGCAGTTCTGGACTTGGGACGCATTCCCCCCACCCCAACCCCCCAAGTCTACCATTGGGTGTGTTTATCAACTGGCTCAGACCAATTCTGCAGAGTCTGTCTCCCCATAATGTGCCACTCCTGCTCTCTCTGCTCTGTTTTTTTCTTCTCGTTTTGATTTTTAATCTGGCCTTTCTAGAGGTTAGCCCTGTGAGCCAGTGATGGGTCAGAAGTTTGTGCCCACACGTTTAAGCCAGTAAGGCTTCTACCCTACAGCAGTAGATCTGTGTGTAGGTCAGGAGAATGCATTCAAAGATCAGGCAGTTGTGCGAGACTAACCCTGCCTTTACTTTCTACCAGGCCCTTTTGTGTCTCTTCCGCATGCATGCAAGGCATGCATTCAGCCAAGGATGTGTTGGGAACCAGGGCCCTCTCTGGTCTCTCCTGAGCGGTGCAGCCTTGGGCCCACGCGTGCAGCTTTCCAGACCACCCAGGATATGGACTGGATGCCTAGGAGAAGGGCCCCCCTTCTTCTCCCCCTCCAGAGGACATTGGTCACCAGTGTTAGGCCCCTTATTGTCGTGACCAAGAGGGATGCCTGTGATAGGACCTCAGGCACAGCCCAGAGGCCTGAGCTCCTCTGCTGAAGAGAGAGCTGGGATCCTCCTGCTCTCACAGAAAAATGAAGACTTCTGCTCCACGCTAATTTTACACGGCCTTCCCACTTCTCCCCTTCAGCAGAGAGCAGGTCAGGCCTGGGGCAAGGAGACCACAGGATCTCAGGCACCAGAAACTCAGGGCTCAGGTGGGGAAGGGAGCGAGATAAGTGACTAGCTCTAGGACAATCCCCTAGGTGCTCTAACCGAGGTGGGGCGGGAGGTCGACTGGGGACAGGGAGGGAGTGTGGGTGGGCAGACGCTGGGCGCTGATGGATGAGGGCGCTCCCGGCTTCGCCTGCCTCTGTCTCTTCTTCTTGCTCCTCCTGGCTCTTGACGTGCCCCCCACCCCCAACCTCATTCCACTTCCAAAGGGGATCATCACACTTTGGTCCTTTGATTGGCGGGTTTTCTAAGATTTGTATTGTTAAAAGATAAACTGAGGCACATTAAAAATCTTTTTTAACTTTATTTGAGCAAAAATCAGTTCAAATTGGGCAGCATCCAATCTAACAGAGCTGTACAAAAGGAAAGACTTTTATAGGGAGAAGGGAGAAGGAGCAGTTAATGTGACGCTGAAAGCAGGTGGGTTATCGCAAGATCGCTTTTCTTTAGGGGATGGCAGGGATGTGTCAGGTGGGTGAGCTCACTGGTGCTGACCGGGTGTTTCCTGGTGGGTTGGTCTTAGATTCCATTTCCGGGACTGCAGAAACTGTAATTAAGTCTTGCATTGGTAACGTAGGGCTTAGCATAAGTAACCCCATTTGGGGCCCGTTGCCTTGTTTTTTCCCCCAATGTTACTCTGTTGTGCTTATTTATTTATTGTTATGTCTCACTTTTGTAAATATTTGACTTACTTCCTGGGCTTCCCTGATGGCTCAGAAGGTAAAGAACTTGTCAGGTAGCTGATACATTTACATAGTCCAAAATTCAAAAGGCACAAAATGGTATTCAAACTTCCTGACTTCCCAGGCCCCTGAAACTCTGCTCTCCTCTATAAAGTCCTGTGTCCCAGCTGAAAAGTTTCAGCTCCCAGCTATACCGCAAAATTTCCTGGCCAGCGGGACTCTGGGACCACCTGTTGGGACCACCTGCAGTACCAGCCTTGGAGGCAGGACTGTCTTGACTGTAGCAGAACCTGAGGCCTTGTCTGTCAAGAGCCCAGTGCACGCTGGTGGAAAGGATGGGCTGATGAGGGAGCACCCTGATTTGATTAATATTCAGCCACCACACATTAGGGGTCTGCTTCATAGTGTTATGTGTCTTATTTCTAATCCTTTCAATAACTCTGTGAGGTACACCTATGATTTTTGTTTTACATTTAAGGGAACTGAAGCTCAGAAAACTCAAGGACACTCAGCTTATAAGTAGCTTCATTGGTTATATGTGTGCATGAATACTCAGCCGCCTCAGCTGTGTCCAACTCTCTACAGCCCTATGGACTGTAGCCTGCCAGGCTCCTCTGTCCATGGGATTCTCCAGACAAGAATACTGGAGTGAGTTGCCATGCTGTCCTCCAGAGAATCTTCCCGACCCAAGGATCGATCCTGTGTCTCTCCTGCATTTTAGGCAGATTCTTTACCCACTAAGCCACCTGGGAAGCCCTTATTGGTTATATACTGCTGGGGACCCTAAAGCTCGGTGGCTTGGAAACAAAGCATGTTTATTACCTCTCACATTTCATGTGGGCCAGCAATTCAGGAGTGGCTTCATTCTGGCTCAGGGTCTGTCATGAGATTAGAGCCAAGATGTCTTGCAGGGGCTGCAGTTATCTGAAGGCTTGAGTGGGGCTGGCAGATTTGCTTTCAAGGCTGCTGACTCACATGGCTGGCAAGTTAGTGCCACTGGTGGTGGGAGGCCTCAACTTCCCTTCAGGACCTCTCTGAAGCGGCTTCGGTGGCCTCACAGCATGAGGCTGGCCTCCCCCAGAGCCAGTGATCCAAGAGAGAGGGTGCCACATGGAAGCTGCGATGCCCTTTATGACCTCGTCTCAGAAGTCCCATGTCACTTCCACCTCATCCTAGTCATTATAGGCCAGTCATTAGGTCAAGTCCAGCTCACACTCAAGGAGGAGGGGATTTTGCTCCATGTTTGGAAGGGAGATATGCCAAAGCATTTGTGAACACCTTTTAAATCCATCACAGGGCTGATCCAGAATTTTAACTTTAGTCTCCCAAGCCCAATTTTTTCATTCAATCCCCTATGGGTCCATGAAGCTAAGCTCTCAAATATGAAGCACTGGGATGGGCATGTAAGTTCTCTGCCTTCAGGATGCCCCCATCTGGATGCGTCATGAGGACAAGACCCCACAGCGCAACATGGGCTCTGACTTGGTGGTATGGATGGCAATTATAGCCAAAGCCAGCAGAGGGTGGGGCCCGAGTGGATCTGAGGGCCTGGGAGAGGCTGGGAGCAAAGGGGGCTGGGACTTGACTAGCTGACTGGGAAGGGGCACAGGGAACGGGCCAGGAGAGACTGGGGTGAGCTAGGGTCCTGGGGGCTACTTGAGAGGACCCCTGAAATGACAGGAAAGCCCTGACCAGCTATGAGGGAGTGGACAGCTGTGACGTTGGTCACTGCTGACCCAGGGCCGGGGATGTCAGTCTGTTGGAACAGCATGAATCTTGGCTGTCTGGGCCTCACCATGAAGCTCCTCCTGGCTTTCTCAAGGCACTGGTGGTGCTTAAGTGGGCCCAAACCGAGAGCATGTGCCTGCTCCCAATCTCCTCGGGGTCCCGTGACTCTGGCCACTCCAGTGAGGGCAGGTGCTGATGGCCTCGCCTGCAATTTGTTTCCTTTCTTAGGCCTGGAGTCATCCTCCTGATGTGTCCCCAAAGCCCCATTCCCCTTCTGCTCCACTGGTCAGGGACCCTGAGTAGTGGGAAGTCTCCCTACACTGGGTCCCCCTGACTCCCTCCACCATGGAGCTCCTGAGGGCAGACCCCGTCCCTGGGGGAAGGGGTCCTCTCTCGCCCTTTGGCAGGGGGAGGTAAATGCCAGTTGTACTCCGGATGACTTTTAGTGTTTGGGGAACTAGGTCAGAAGTGGGGAGAGGAGGGAATTCTCCCTCATCAAATGATCATTCCAGCAGGAGACTGTCACTTCCTAGAAGGGTAGCATCAACTGTCTGCTAGAAGGTTCATTAAAGAAGCCCCTGACAATAACGGAGAGGAGATGAAGAATAACGATGATGAACGTGGGTGAGCCGAACCGTGCATCTTCTCAACGGTGCCAGCCCCACGCAATGCTCCTTGCCTCTGGCAGCCTCTATCTAGGTTCATCACGGAAATCAGGATTGCTGTGGGGGAGGGTGGTGCCTCCCCTCTGACCCTGGGCTGCCACCCACTGCCTGGAGGAAAGGAGAAGGGGAGAGGCAGGGGAGAGGAGGCACCAGCTTCTCCTTAAGGGCCAGGAACCCCGGCTGCTGGGTGGGCTTCTTGGTGGGGAGGAGGTGTGAGGAGGATGAGCACATTTGTGAAAGGGCATTTTCCTGGGTGGGGGGTGTATGTCTATGAGGAAGGAGATGAGGGGTCCAGAAGAATTCTCCTGGCTGATGGCTGAGTTCAGGGAGGTGTGAGGAGCAGGCCCTCCTGGGATTGGGGTGAGGCCCGGGAAGAGGGCACACAGCCACCAGAGGCAGAGCCGGGTCATGGGGGCTCCTGATTTGGGGGGCCTGGGATCCTTTCTTTGCTCATGTGATATCTGTACCTGTCCTGGGCAGAAGTCCTCGGTGGTCATTCCTTGACATTCAGTCAATCAGTTACCAACCACGCAGGCAGTACGTGCTTGGCGGCCTCCAGGCAATAAGGGGGAAACTGATGATCAAGCCTGGGGGTGGGGGGGCTGGAGGAGCCCTGACATGTGAGGGAGGACGGAGACCCAGGGCCTTTGGGGAGGAAGGTCTGGGCTATCTGCACCCCCAGAGCCTCAGGCTGTCTTTCCACTGACCAGAGAAAGTTCCACAGGCACTACTCACAGCCCTATGGCCAAGATTCATGGAGCAGGTCGCAGGACAAGGTGCCCTTGATCTCACTTTACAGATGAAGAAATTGAATCTCAGAGAGGTTGAGTGACTTGAACCAGGTCACACAGCTAGTGAGTGGTGAAGTCAGAATTCTTTGCCTCAGTGTCAGGAAGTAAGAAGCACTCTTCGTGGATCCTATAAAAACATGTTTCAGGTCTCCACTCCCGCCTCTCCTGGAGAGCCTGATTCAAAATAGGTGTCAGGAACTGTGTGTAGAGCAAGTAAGCGAAGACTGAATAGGACACGATGAATGAATTCTGCCTCCTGAGGTGCCTTCTGCACATGCTGCCCAGAGGATGGAGCCCGTCTCTGCTGATCAGGCTCCAAGCTCTCCCCAGTTGTGGGACAGAGGAAGTGAAGGCAGTCAGGTGGCTTCTACCTGAAGCCCCAGGTCGTGTGCCCCTCCCCACAGGCTTCCCAGGCTTGGTCCCTGCCCTCTGGCCAGGGAGGCCCAGGGCTGCTGGGGTGATGGGGTGGGGAGGCTTTCCAACCTAAATGGGATTGAGGAGGGCCCTGGCAAACCCTGACATTCACTGGGTCGGTCTCCACTCAGCTAAGGCACTGAGCACCTGTGTGTTCCCCTGGTTCTTTGGACTTAATGAAAAACTCACAACGGTCAGAGGATTTACAAGCAGTGAGTGAGCAGTGGTAATCTGCTAATGGTGGGTCTCTGCCCAGCACCAAATGGCCAAGGGAAGGGCAAGGCTTGTGTGACCTCCTTGCCCAACGCTGGGTGGTTGAGTCTTTCCTTGTGGCAGGGTGGCCTGAGGTTGGTGGACCAAGACGGGGTCCACACTTCACCTGAAGTCCTGGAGCCTGAGATTCCAACTCCTCCACCTGCCATCAACCAGAGAGGTGTCCCACCGACTTTAAGAATGTGTAGGTGTGTGTGTGTGGGTGCCCCCAAGCCAGAGTCCCCACCTGGAACACCCACTGCTGGCAGGGTGGGAGGCCCTGGCCAGCATGCAAGAGTGGGCTGGCCAGTGAGGTTGCTGCCTGAGTGGACGCCAGGTCTTTTCCAGCAGAGGCATGTGGAGCAGGGAGGAGGGAGAGGGTCAGGAGGGGAAACTGAGGCAGGAAGGGGCCCAACTTTAGTATCCCCAAGCCAGGTGGGACAGAATCCTGACATCCCAGTTCCCTGTTGGGGAGGCTATAGAGTGAATGGAAAATAACTGTAAGGCGTCTATGGGCTGAGCCTTTAGTCAGCTCCCTCATCACATGCCTGTCCTTGGCTCTGAATCTCTTGTGTGTGGTTGGTCATGTCCAACTCTTTCGAGACCCCATGGACTGTAGCCCACCAGGCTACTCTGTCCATGAGATTTCCCAGGCAAGAATATTGGAGTAGGTTGCCATTCCCATCTCCAGGAGAGCTTCCCCCCGCAGGGATCCAACCCACACCTCGGGCACTGGCAGCGGATTCTTTACCCCTGCGCCACCTGGGAAGCCCTTGTATCTGTTATTACCAGGGAAGTATTTTACAAAAGGACTAATTTTCAAGTCCCCTGACCTGTCATGAATATTCTATTTACAAGGGTCACTTTCCTATATTTATTCATTGAGAGAAATCCCATCGCAAACGGTTTTGTAAAGGCAGGAATCCCTTTGTTAAGCGGCCGCCAAATTTCCCTGTACAGAGTGTGCTCAAAAGGAAGAGCTGCCCCGATGGCCCAGGCTGGGAGCCAGTCGCGCCATCACAGCGTTGGGGCTTGCTGCACCTGGAACTGAGAGGACCTGGCTCCCACCCTCACCCACGTTTGATTTTAATAAATACAAAAGGAGGCAGTTGGTACCACTTCGTGCCGCGCTAGGAAAGCCCACCTCCACCGCCGGGCCTCCACGGGTGGGCTTGGGGCGCCTCGGGATTGCGCCCCGCAGGCTGAAGGGCAGTGCTCATTCTCCGTCCTCAGGCCGCAAACCGAGACCCCAGGAGGGCCAACACCTGCCCGGAGATCGCACAGCGACCCGGCTCGGTTCTCTGACTGGTGGCCTCTGGAGGTTCGGGCCGGGACAGGGTCCGCGCGATTGTCCCCCAAGACACACACCCTCCTCCCCGATCCTTCCCCGCCAGGCCAGGCCGGCTGTCCTCCAGCCAGCGGGTCCCCGCCGCCCAGCGCCGAGGCGGGGTAGCCCGCCATCGCGGGCCTTGCCCGGGGGGCACCCCTTGCCCGAGCCCGGATAGCGCGCTCGGCCGGGTCTGGGCGGCCGGGGCGCGAGAGGACCAACGGGGGCTGGCGCCGGGCGCCCTCTGGTGGACGCCGCGGGCAAGGAGCGGGAGCGCGGGTTTCCCCCCGCGACGCCGCCGGGCGGGGGCGACGGCAGCCTGGGATTCCCCCCCGCGCGCGAGGGTGTCCGGGCCTCGCGCCCGCGCGCCCCCTTTTCTCAGAGGAGGAAGCACTTTTGGATAGAACGGAACTTCTGTAAAAAATCAATGAAGTCGACAGGGACACCTGGTCTATAAAATGGGAGAGACGCCCTCGCGCTCGGGACCCGCGGGGAGGAGCCAGGGGGAGCCGCGCCGAGCGGAAATGGTGCCTATTGTCGCGGCGGCGCGCGGCTCCGCTCGGGCCACCGGCCGAGGGGCGCGCCCGCGGGGCCCCCCGGGCGGGGAGGCGGTGCGGGTGGCGGTGGGCGAGGAGGAGCCCCGCCAGGGCCCCCGCACACCAGCCCCCCGCCGCCCTTTGTCCGCCGCGAGCCCCGCCCCGCCGCCCCCGCGGCCTCCCAGGCCTCGCCCCTCGCGGGTGAGAAAAGCAGGCGGGTGTGATTGCCCGTCTCTGCCGCCGAGAACGCCTTCTCCGGGAGGGCAGGTGATGGCTCTGAGTCACACGGCACCGCCCGGACCCGATCGCAGGTCTCGGGGCCAGCGTGAGCCTTTGGCGGATGTGGGAACCGCACCCCTCCCGCGCCCAGTCCCCCGGGGGCCGAGGCGCAGAGGCGGGGACAAGGCCGCCCCAGTCCCTGCGAGGGAGGCAGTTTGCTGCCTAAGTCCCCGGCACCCTCTGGTTTTCAGAAATCGCCCTTTATTTGCAGAGCCCAGTCAGGAGGCGCCGCTTCCTGGACTGTGAAGTCAGAACAGGACGGGAAGGAGTTGCCGCTGCTGCTTCTGAGGATTTGGTCCCAGCTCCTGGGTGCTGCCCGGAGAAGACAGGCTCTTACTCGAGGGGCGGCTGCCGCCCAGACAGGGGAGGGGAGCGTTCCGCGAGTACAGGGGGCCTTGCCTTCCAGCGCAGGACCGATGCCGCCGGACGGACGTGGGGGGCAGGGGGAGATGGTGAGGGGCCGGCGGGCGGGGTGGGGGGTGGTTGCTGCTGGAAGAGTCAGAGGCAGATGGGGGACGAGTAGAGAGCCCCCACCAGGGCCTCTGTCTGCCTGCGGGCTCCGGAACCTGGTACATGGCAGGCGTTCAGTAAACACACGTCTAAGTGTCTGTCAGGACGAAGGAGGGGCTTGAGCTGCCTGGATTCCGGCTGAGCAGAGGCGGCTGGAAAGATCTGAGAGGACTGTTCGGAGCCTGGCAGCCCAGGGGCTTCGAGGGGCAGTGAGGAGGCGCCTGGAAGAGAGAGGCTCGGGGCTGTGCCTGGGTTGGAGAAGATGGGCCCAGCGGGGATGACGTTGAGGAGGGTCTGAGGGCTGGTCGAGGGTGGTGAGGCACCCGGGGAAGCGGCCCGCTGAGGGCTGGAGCTGACTGCTTGTAAAAGTGCCAGTCGACAGCAGTACACACAGAGGACTCCTCACCAGCAAATGTTTCCCGGCCCGAGCCTCTCTCCAGCTCCTCCCTGAAGAGTGCTCGGTGGTGCTGGCCATGGGCGGCCTGTCCAGGTGAGGCCCTGTCAGGCCAGGAAAGGCCCGAGTGGGAGCCCACCAAGCCTCTTAGATCCCCGAAAAGGCAGCAAAGTCATCTCCCGTGGTTGTAGGAACTGCCCGTCACTCACATGCTCCACTCTAACATCTGGGTTCTGAGGCAACTGCTTGCACCACCAGCAGCCGCTGGATGCATGGATCACGGGGTTTTGCGCTTATCAGGGTCCCTCACACATGTTACCTATGACACCTGAGAGGGACTCCCAGGGCTCAGAAAACAAAGAGAGACCAAGGGAGTCTAGGCTGCTGCCACTGTTTGGGCTACAGCGCTGCTGGACGCAGCCCCCTCACCGGCCATCACTCAGCTGTAAGCTCTGCTCCTGGGGGAGCTTCCACTGCCCAAGCTGGGGTCTGCGCTTGCACCCCATTGCCCAGGAGAGGGGGCACCCTACAGCCTCTGAAGTGGGAGGAAAGGCCCTGCCTCCTAGGATGACTCACACGTTGCCCCCAATGGGAGGGCGGCATGATCACTGACAGCCCAAGTGTTTGATGCTGAGAGCTTCAGGGGTCTTCAGCAGGAGGGGCTGGACCCCATAAGGCTCTGAAAGGACCCCTCCCCACCATGGGGATGATGTGGTAGGGAGGCACCCCCGAGGCCTGAGTAGAGTCTCGGCTGCCAGGTGTGAGGCTGAGAAGGAGATCCTGAGGGGAGGGGAGCAGAGCCACTGGGGAGCCTGATGGCCCAGGACGGAGGGGCTGGGAATTGGATCAGAAGACCAGGGCTGTTTCCCCTGGGGGAGAAGCAGGAACTCAGGTTAGGTTTTTGTTTGTTTACTTACCTCTTAAAAACTGAAAAAGAGGACTTCCCCAGTGGTCCAGGGAAAGACTCCGAGCTCCCAGTGCAGGGGGCCAGGCTTGGATCCCTGGTCAGGGAACTAGATCCCACATGCCACAACTAAGACATAATGCAGTCAAATACACAAAAGAAAACAACACACACACACACAACTGAAAAGAAGATATACAGTAAAGATGTGTAAAATGAAAGGCCTCCTTCACTCTTCCCACCTCGCCCCCACCAGGTTGTGTGTCCTGACTAGCCCTCTTAGACATTTTAAACTGATGTGTAAGCCATAGGTCGGGTTTGGGTTGGTCTTTTTTAGTAACTGGAATCATGCTGTATATGTTGTTCTGTGATATGCTTGTTGGAAATGTTTCCAGTCCTGCATACTCCTTTTAGCTACTACATAATATTCCATAGAATCAGTGTTTGCTCTTTTTTTTTTTTTTTTCCTATTTTAACCAAACGATTTTATTGAAAGTTAGATAGCTCAGTTGGTAAAGAATCTGCCTGCAATGCAGGAGACCCCGGTTCGATTCCTGGATCAGGAAGATCCCCTGGCGAAGGGATAGCCTACCCACTCCAGTATTTTTGGGCTTCCCTCATGGCTCAGCTGGTAAAGAATCTGCTTGCAATGTGGGAGACCTGGGTTCGATCCCTGGGTTGGAAAGATCCCCTGGAGTAAGGGAAAGGCTACCTACTCCAATATTCTGGCCTATAGAATTCCATGGACTATAGAGTCCATGGGGTTGCAAAAAGTCAAACTCGACTGAGCGACTTTAACTTTTCAGAAAACATAACCAGTGAATTGATAGTGCCTTGCTTAACATGCTGCTGATAGTCACTGGATCCAGACCCAAGCACCAATCCTCACAGCCATCCTAGGACCACACACTCTGGAAGGAGTGATGTGCCCCTGTCCCTATTTGGGTCATCTATCTCTTGCAGTCCTGTCCCACTTTTGAAAATGTTTAGTTTCTTTTTTTTTTTTTTTTTGGCTGTGCCACATGACTTACGGGATTTTAATTCTCTGACCAGGGATTGAAATCATACCCTTGGTAGTGAAAGTGTAGTGTCCTAACCACTGGACCGCCAGGGAATTCCCCCACCTTTGAAAATGCTTCGGTTCCTCTCAGGTTGAATCCCCGTAAAGTCCCTCTGAGTTGGGAGGATGAAATATCAGTATTTTCCTTATATAGTTAAACCAGATCTTGATTGGGAGTTCCCTGGTTGTCTAGTGGTTAGAATTTGGCGATTTCACTGCCAAATTGGTCCATGTTCAACCCCTGGTCAGGGAACTGAGATCCCATAAGCCTTGTGGTGGGGCCAAAACAAAAACAAAAACAAAAGTCTTGATCAGAAGGGTTCATTGACTTTTCCAAAAGCATTCAGGGACTCCCTCCAGCACCTGCTGGGCCACCTGCCAGTTTGCACCACATTTTTCCAATTCCTGAGTGTACCTGTGATGATGTCTTTGAAAGGTGGTTGCTTACCTTTTCTTCTAATTATTAAAAACACTTGGATGGGAAGCTAGAAAGAGAGAAGGCAGTGAAGGAGGGGAAGTTCCGACTGGGGGAGGAATGAGCATCCTCATTCAGTTTTTCTGTCACTCTGGAAGAAGGGAATTAAAAAGCTGTGAACTTCCCATTACTGCAGCTGCAACAGTAGATTCCTGATGGCTGCTGGGTTAAAGGAGCATCTGATTGGTTTCTCACTTCAGCATTTCACACTGCAGGGCATATTCTCTTACTTGCGCTAATCTCATTAAAAAATATTTTCCCTTTCTAAATATTTTGAAAAGAAAGTCAGTTTTGTTTCCATTTTCCTTTTCTCTCCATGAAGCAACTTCTGGAGCAGAAGAATGTGAGCCTTGATCGACAGGATGCTGCTTTCTGGCCAGCTGCCCACCTTTCCCTCTGCCCCTCGGATTTCGTTTTCCTACAGTGTTACCCGTCTTGATGGACATTCCGGTCGTGTCATTCTGCTCTGATTATGCCCACTTTTGTGCACACGTTTGAGTACAGTGCTGGGTGGGACTTGAAGGGGAGAGTCTTGGTGTGAGTCCCTGCCCATCTCAGGAGAAGGAGTGTTGACTTGGCATCCAGCTGGTACCCCACTGCCTGCCAAGACTAGGGGGAGACTGGCTGGCCTGTGGATTTGGGACTTAAAAGTCCAAAGGCAGCCGAGTGACTAGGTAAATCGCTGGGTTTGCTTCGGCCAGGTCGGCCCACTTGCGTCCACTAGATGGCGCCAAAGCCGGTAAGATGAGGCCCGGGCGTTGGAAGCCTCGTTGCAGCAAGGGTTCCAGCTCCTGACCCCTCAGTTCCGGCACCTGACCCCTTTCTCTCACTGGTGAAGATTCTCCCAAGGCGTCCGGCGCCTCACTTAAACACCTTGGAGGGCTTCCCTGGTTAAACACACAGGGCGCCAGTAAACAGCCTCGTTTGTACTCCTTTCTCAGTCCTGAATCAGTGGGTTGTTCCATACAAGTTTCTGTTGCTTCTTGACCCCTAAATAGCAGATTCATTACCAAAATCATATTGTTTTAGGTCACTACCTTCTGGGGGCGGTGTTGTTTCACAGCACTGGGAAGTGAAACATAAAACCTAAAGTTGGGGTGACCAACCATCCCAGTTTGCTGTGGACTGAACGATTTCTGGGGACTCAAGAAGTTCAGTACTGACACTGAGGGAGTCCAGACACATGGATTAAGCAGTGATTCTCAGACTTTCATGTGCTTCTGAAACAGCTGGAGATTTACTAACTCACAAATGGCTGGGTCCTACCCCTAGAATTTAGTGGGTTTAGAGTGGGGTCCAGTAATTTGCATTTCTGCCAAGTTCCCAGGTGCATTGCTATTTCTGGTTGGCACACAAACTTCCAGAAAGACTGGCCTGAATGAAAGACTTGAGTTCAGTATCTGCAAATCCCAGTTTACTGCATGTCCGTGTACTTTCTCTGTGTGATCCAGCAGTGTGGCAGGAAATGGAGGAGGCCTAGGTCCTCTGAGTGTCAGCCAGGAGGAACCCACATCCTCCTGGCAGGGTGGCCGGGTGCTATGGAAACAAGTCTGCACCCAGAAGTGCCCAGCCTCCTTGGCACCTGCTTCCCAGAGGGAACCTCAGCCCCTGGGGAGGAGCGAAGTGAACAAACAAATGTAGAGATCGGCCCTTGGCCAGGGAGGGTGCGTGCAGGTCCCTACCCTTCAGGAAGCAACCCAGAGCAACCTGAAGACAAGCAAGCCTGTGCAAAGGAAACCACCCACCTCCCAGAGTCATGAGTTTTAGAGCTAGAGGGGGTCTCTGCAATCATTGGGCCAACCTCCTCTTTTTAATGGGGCGGGGGTGGGGGACATGGGCTCAGGGGGAGCCAGGAAGACAGGCTGTGAGTTGACATGTCAAGACCACCCATCAAGAACGAGGTGCAGTCAGAAGCCTCTCCCAGCCACCTTCCGGGATAGTTCTCCCTCCTCTCAGACTCTGGCTGCAGCTCAGCCTGGACGCCCACAGGTCCTCACCCGACCTCATGGGCCCTCCACGCCATGAGCATCCCCATCCACGTCAGCACCTGGGGAGCTGCAGGCCGGAACAGAGGAAAAGTAGAAAGCGACTGCTGCCTTGTGCCAGCCGGGCCCCAGGCTGCAGCGTGAAGACCGTGGGTTCCTGGACCGTCCCCCCGAGTCTGCAGTGGGGCCCGAGGCACCAACCTTTTCAACAGGAGCCCTACACGATTTGGATGCAGGTAGCATCAGCCAGACTCTGAGAAGCCACCCCGCAGCATCTTCCACAGCAGGCCACCGACAAAGAGGTGATAAAGTGACAGAAACTCGACTCGAATGCACTTGGGAGGAAGTGGGAGTTTATTACTGGTTCTAAACCCCAGACAATGGACAAAGCAGAGCAAGGATGTCATTTGGCCTTATGGACAGTGGGAGCTGAGGGAGGCCTGGGATGCGTTCTCTCGCTTCTCATGGCTGATGTTTCCATCCAGCTGGAAATAATCACCCACGGGCCACACCTGCCACCATGGGGACTGACTCCCAGATTAAACTCTGCGGGAGGGCTGATTGGGTCAGGTGCTTCTCCCATGAACTGCGATCAGGTGAGTGGGGCCTACGTGGGCCCCGGTAGCCCAGCCTGGTCAGTACCACTCAGGGTGTAACGGAGGGAAATAAGGAAAGAAGGGAAAACTTGGCTCCAGCCTGTGGAGGCTTCCCTCAACCCCTGGGTCTCCGGCAGGAGACCTGGTGTGGCAGCTAGCCTCCAAGACGGCCCCATGATTTTCGTATCCTGGTGTTCCTGGGCCTGTGCAGTCCTTCCCATACTGAACAGGGCTGACCTGCATGACAGATAGGATGTTGCAGAAGTGATGGAGTGTCTTCCAAGGTTATGCCTTAACAGACTTTGCAGCTTCTTGATCACTGGCCCTGGGGAGCCATCTGCCATACTGTAAGGACATCAGTTGGCCCTATGGAGCAGGGCTGGGACCAGGGTGAGTGAGGCACTTGCCTCAGGCTAAAAACCTTTTTTTTTTTTCTTGGCCACACTGTGCAGCACATGGGATCTTAGTTTCCTGGCCCGGAATTGAACCTGTGCCCTTTGCCATGGAAGCGCAGAGTCTTAATCACTAGACTGCCAAGAAATTCCCAGGCTCAAAATTTAAGGGTGTGGGGGCTTCCCTGGTGGTTTAGTGGTTAAGACTCTGCTTCCATGGCTGGGGCACAGGTTCAATTCCTGGTTGGGGAACTAAGATCCCATGTGCTGGTCTGGGAAGATTCCAAATGCTTCGGGCAGCGAGGCCCGTGCACTACAACTACTGAGGCTATGAGCCACAGCTCCTGAAGGCCGCAGACCCTGGAGTCCATGAGCCGTGACAGGAGAAGCCACCACAATGAGAAGCTCGTGCACCACAACTAGAAAGTAGCTCTCACTTGTCACAACTACAGAAAGTCTGTTCACAGTGATGAAGACCCAGAAGAGTCACACACACATCAAAAAAAAAACAAACCTTAAGGGGGTGCCAACAAAGTCAGTAATCAAAATTAATATTTTAATGTAATATAAAAAAGTAAAAACTCATGGGGGACTTCCCTGGCGGTCCAGTGGTTAGGACTCCATGCTTCCACCACAGGGGGCTTGGGTTCAGTTCAATCCCTGGTTGGGAAGCAAAGATGTGGCGGCCAATTAAAAAAAAAGAAAATTCCTCAAGCAAAAAAATCCGTGATGAACAAAGTATCAAATTTCTCCATAAAGACAGGCTCAGTACTGTCTGAACCATATTGAACTCCAAGCAAAAGGGAAAATCAGTGATAGTAGTCCAAATAGCAATTCTGGAGCCCGCCAGGAGAGTGGGAAGTCTTAGTCCTGGAGCTGAGGAGCTAGTGACATCCACTCACTCCCCCAGCAGGTGACTGGATAAGAAGAAGGCATGTGTATCATCTTCCAGCTCCAGGAAGATGGCAGATCTAGCAGGGCCTTCTGTGTCTGTACTAGGGCGACTGAGCCAGAGGTCCGCTTGGCCCAGCAGAACAGTAGCTGGTCAATTCCTGGTCTGCAGCCTGGTAATGACAGTGAACAGTACCAGCCACATTTGTAGATTGCGGATCATGCATCAGGCCCCCTGCAAAGCCCTTTCCCGGTGTTAACTTCCCTCCTCAGTGGGGACCTGAGGTACGTTCTGTCCTAATTACCATTTTACAAATGAGGGAATGGAAATACAGAGACTTAAGTAACTCCCCCAAGTTTACACAGAGAGTGGTTGGCATCTGGATTTGACCTCAGGCAGTCTAACTCTGGAAGCCACAATCTTCATTACATTTGGCTGAATCTGAATCTCAGCCCTGCCAAGTATTTGGTCTCTATATTGGGAAAACTGCTTCACTTCTTTAGGCTCAATGTTCACCTCTGTACAATGGGGAGAGCAGGTGAGCGCAGGCTTACAGCACTTAGCACCGCGGTTAGTACGAAACCATGAACATCAGCATTAGCCATTATTCTTCTTCTGTCTGGTGGATGTGAACTTCAGATGGTAGCCTCTATTCATGGACAGTCTCCCCCTCCACTTTTTTTTGGCCACGCTGACCTGCTTGTGGGGTCTCAGTTGCCCCACCAGGGATTGAACCTGGGCCCTTGGCAATGTAAGCGCTGAATCCTCACCTCTGGACCACCAGGGAAGTCCTCTTCCACTTCTTTTACTGGCTTGAGTAACTATCATCCCTCACTCAGTAAGGACCCCTTGCTTCTGGTGGGATTGTATGTACTCCTCACCTACCCCTCATGCAGTGAAGCTCAGAAAATCCAGAAAGAGCTATGGGAAGCTGGGGAGAGACTGGTGGGTGGGGAGAGGGACAGGAGGTGTCAGGCTGGGAGAATGGGGCCTGGGGGCAGGAAGCACCCTTAGCTAGGGGAGCCCTCAGGGCCCCAAGTGAGCCGGCCTGCCCAGGGTGCCCTGGCCCCGCCCCGACTTAGGAGGAGACCTTTCTGAGAAGATACATGTGAACACAGACTAACCTGTCTTCTCCCCGCCCTGCAGCCACCAGGGCAGACTCCAGAGGCCTGACAGCGGGGAGAGCTGCAGGGAGATGGCGGAACCACCTCTGCCCTTCCTTCCCTGTCACCCTCCTCCCCCATTCATGCTCATAAAGCAGCTTGTGGGCACAGGCTGAGGGCCAGTGACTGTGTGGGCACTGGTGTGCTGGGGGCAGTGAGCTAATGTGCCAGGTGGCGCCTGCTGGTGCCACTCCCCCCAGCCAGGCCACCCAGCTATCCCATCATGATTTCCCAAGTCCATCAGGTATTCCGAAAAGACTTGCTCCCTTCTCTTCCTAGCGTCCTGCCTCCTCCCCTCCTGGGAAGGGATGGCATTCATCCCGCGATGGAGCCTGGTTCTGTGAGGAACCCTGAGACATCGGGATGAAAGGTGCTCGTGGGATTCTGGGTTCCGGTCTGCAGAGGAGGGGCGGGGAAGGGCCGATTTGGTACCTGTGCCTGGGCTGTGGTAGGAGGCCATGTGAGGACAGGGGCAGCAGAGAGGGTTCTGGAGTCCCGAAGCTCATGAGGGAGTAGAAGCATCCCTAGAGCAAAGGCCTGACAGAATAACCGGGGGGAGTTCTAGGGGCGTGTCCTGGGGACACAGATGGGGAGGTGGAGGAGATGGTGTGAGCTTTGTAATTAGCCTGCCTTCATAATTTTGTATTTACCTAGAACCCTCTGGGACCTGATTAGATCTGCTTTTTAGAAAGCTCTCTGGCTGTGCTGCAGAGAATGGATGGGTGGGTGGGGAGGTTAATGGAGAATGGGGGCTGGCCCTGGGGAGAGCCTGCTGGCTGCAGAGTGCTTGGGAGGTGGGAATCCACAAGACTTGGGGGCTGATGAGGAAAGAACCTAAAGGGGACACAGTCTGGGAATTCCCTGATGGCCCAGAGATGAGGACTCGAAGCTCTCACTGCTGAGGGGCCAGATTCAATCCCTGGTCAGGGAACTAAGATCCCACAAGGTACAAGGCCAAAAAAAGAAAGACAGTTCACTGACATGGGGGATTGAGGAGGAGGGCAGATCTGGGGAAAGTTTCCAACATCCACAGGAGAATCCAGAAGGGACCTGGAGAGCATTGTGTAACTGGGGTGTCTCTCCTTAGGAGCAGGAGGAGCAGCCCCATTGTTTGTAAGGATGTCATTCAACCCTCCTCCCCCAAGCCCAATAACATAAGCCAGAGACTTACCTTACTCTCCTCCTCCTCCCATGTGACTTAGACCTGCAAAACTACTCAGTTTAAAGGGTGGATACTCTGTGGCTTCCGATGGCTCAGTGGAAAAGAATCCACCTGCCAATGCAGATCTGATCCCTGGGTCGGAAAGATCCCCTGGAGGAGGAAATGGCAACCCACTCCAGTACTCTTGCCTGGGAAATCCCATGGACAGAGGAGCCTGGTGGGCTACAGTCCATGGGGTCGCAAAGAGTCAGACACGCCTGAGCGACAGGACAACAGAGAACTAAATCCCCATGCAGCAACCAAAGATCCTGCGTGTCACAAGGAAGAAGGAAGATCTTGTGTGCCACAGTTAAGACCTGGTGCAACTAAATACATATATAAAGCAGACCATGTCATACGTTGGTTTAACCTGTTTGCACAGGCTGTCTTCCCATTTAGGCCTCAGACAAAATAACCCCCGAGAGAAACCTTCTTGATCACCCCTGTCCAAGCCAGACTAGTGGCCCCCTGCTCAGTATCCCATCGCCTCCCCCCCCGCCCCATTATCTTCTTTACTTTCTTCATTACTCTTTCGTTATCTGACATTCTTTTTTCTTGCTTCCTTGGTCTGTCCGTCCAGCGTCCAGCAGGATGTCGGCTATCTGACAGCAGGGTCCTTTCTAGGCTTGATGCCCCAGTATCACCGGCGTCTGGCGAGGGTGGGCAGGGGGCGGGGGTAGGTGCTCAAGGGGTATCTGTGCTGCTGGGGCCCTGGTCCAAGCTGTCTCCGAGCCCTGGCATATGAGTAGCCTGGGTCAGGGGCAGGTTGAGGGAGATATTGCCACCCTGCTCTCTGCGTTTCCTCCGGCACGGCCCTCCCTCCCTGCTGGCCCTCCAGCACCTCTCTCCTCTCCTACGGACCAAGTCTGTTGAGTCCTGCTCAGTGATGACACTTTTCTACAGAACCACCCATCCCTACTCTACTTGGGCAGTGAAGCCAGGAGCTGGCGGAAGCTAGGGGAGGGGCGTGGGCTGGGCAGAGCCGAGCAGAGCAGCAGCACTAACTTTGCTCAGGGTCCTGTGAGATCGGAGAGAGCTGAGAGCAAAGCCATAAATCCACATCTCCCATGCAGGTTTCCAAGGTCCCTGTGCCCTCACAGCCTCTCTATGGGACCTGAAGACCAATCAGGAGGCTCCCTCCCTCTGATTCTCCAAACCACTGTTTACTACAGAGGAGCTCCTGTTTCCTGGACTACAGAGGAAGCGGCCCCTAAATCATGTAGGTGCCTCCCCTGGTGCACAAGAGGGGTGCAGCTAGAATCCTGGGAACACTGGCCTTTAGGTTACAAATGGGAAGAAGCGGAGGTTAAGAAGATGAAAGTACCTAAAGGCTCAGAAGGTCGGGAGAGGATGCTGGAGGCCAGTGCAGCAGAGGATTTCAAGAAGGAAGTTGCAAACAGAATCAGTATGGCAAAGCAGTCCAAGATGCAAATATGTCAAATGGTTAATCACAGAGACTGCTGGTAACCTTTGGTGAGGGCAGAAGCCAGACTGGCACTGTAGGGGCAAGAAGTCTGGGACTTCCTGAGTAGCTCATATGTGTGTGATGGACAGGAGATGGGGCAAAAGCTAACAGGATTCAGGAGACATGAGCCTTTTATAAGATGGAAAGTGATGGGACTTCAGTGGTGGTCCAGTGACCAAGACTCCATGCTCCCAATGCAGGGGGCCCAGGTTGATCCCTGGTCAGGGAACTAGATCCCACATGCCGCAACTAGAGATTCCGTGTGCCACAACTAATATTGAGGAACTGAAGATCGAAGATCCTGCATTGCAGCCAAATAAATAAATTTAAAATATATATATATACACACACACAGGATGGAACGTGAGCATGCTTACACGGGAAGGGAAAGGCAGCCAGGGAGGAAAGAGAACCTAAACAATGCTGGGAGGATCTGGGGGATGGGGATGGAATGGGACCGGTGGAAGCAAGGCAGAGAGGTGAGGTGATGTGGAGCAGAGATGGAAGGGCCTTCTCACTTGTTGGAGCTGGGGGTCGAGGGGTGGCAGGCCTGTAATGGTTGTTGTAGGGGAGCGAGGGTTGTGCAAGGACGTGGAGGGACCTGAGGTCACATGACCTGGACCAACACCCTCGAGGGGGAGCAGGAGACTTTCTCTCCAGAAGCACCTGCCAGCCCAAATGTAAACAAAATCAAGGGTTTTTTCTCCTCCTCCTCCTCCAAACCCTCATTTTATGGAGGTAGCAGTATTGTCTGTACTTTGGTAGCAGTGTGGTTCCATGAGAGCGAGTGTTAACAATAAAACCAGCTGGATAGAAAATTCTCCATAAAAGCCAACAACAGCAAAACTAGCCAAAAAAAAGAGAAAAGTTTCCCTGGTGGCTCAGCGGTAGAGTCCGCCTGTCAATGCAGGAGACACAGGAGACTCAGATTTGATCCCTGGGTAAGGAGGACCCCCCCACCCCCACCCCCAGAGGAGAGCATGGCATTCCACTCTAGTATATTCTTGCTAGAAAAATCCCACGGATGGAGGAGCCTGGCAGGCTACAGTCCACAGGGTCCCAGAGACATGACTGAAGTGACTGGAGCACAAGCCAAAAAACGGTCGGGGGCAGGGGCCGGGGGTGGTGGTGGTGTCAATAGGTCTACATTTATGGTGAAATAATAGTAATGCCTCTTGCAAAATGACTGGAGAAAACCGGGGTATCAAAACAGGTCTCCGTGTGAATGACTGGTTAGCTCCAAATCTAATTTTGGTTCTACTGCAAATGATTATATGCTTTTAGGTAGGTGCAGTGTTTCCTTTTGTTCTTAACGTATTGTTAAAAGGCAGTGGAACTAGACAGCTGCAGACTCCTTGGGCTCGGAGGCTTCCAGCCTGAGAAAGTTCCATGAGTCAGCAGCCCTGGGAACAGCCTCAGGGCTCAGTCTGGTGGCTCTGCCTGCAACTGGCAGCAGATCACCGGTACTGTGGCCACCTCCTCCCTGAGGTGGTTGTGAGTCTGGAACTTGCTTTAGGCCCTCATTTTTCCTTTAAATTTGTCTCCAGAACTTGGGGCCCTTTCTGGCCAAGATAAAGAGCTTCGTAGTTTGGATTCCAGAAGGAACCACGCCCTCTCCCAGAATGAAAGAACTGCCCAGGAGGGAAGAGGCTCTGTCCTAAAACATCTCCGCGATCAGTTCATTTGGTCCAAGCTTCCCATTTCACAGGCTGAGATACACAAGTCACCCCCCAAAAGCTGTGTTTTGTGAACCTCACAGATGGTGTTAGCACGTGTGTGCCCTACATACGGGACAGGGTAGGTGGGTGGACAGGGCTGTCTCAGAAAGACTGGGAAACTGAGGAAAGAGGGAGGCAGCCTGTTCAGACACTAGCAATTAGTACCCGGAGCCAGAATGTATTAGAGATCTGTGGCACACCCATTTTGGGGCCAGAAGAAACCAAATCTTCCCTTTAATCTTCTATGATCTCCATGGGGAGCTGGTCCACAGGTGTACCCAGTGCTGTTGTATAATACGGAGATTTCCCAAAGATGCTATAGAGGCATGTAATCCCTCAGGCAGAAATAGTATTCATAGAATACTAATAAATGAAACATAAGGACAGTGTTTGCCACAGGATTTCTAATTCTTTAAGGGATTTAATTGTATTAAAGAGCTAAATGAATCTGTTCTAAGAAAGATTCCATTCCCCTTTCACAGCCAGTTCATGGTGAAAGGTTTCTGGAGACAGGTAGCTGTCCTCAGAGACAATTAACTGGGGCTTCAGGCTTTGTCGTGGTTGCCTTATTCAAAAAGGCTGAACTCTGCCTCCTTTCGAAGACAA